>NC_136261.1:270253947-270756825 GCF_964187855.1 Myxine glutinosa | reverse complement strand
CTCCCCCCTTCCCTCCCCTTCCCCCCTTCCCTCCCCTCCCCTCCCCCGCCCGGCAATGCCGGGTACTTCTGCTAGTACATGATATTGCAAGTCCTTTGAAGTTATAGGTATGGGTTTATAAAGCAAGAAAGCAGCCTTGTTAGTATCAGATTGAACTATAAGTCCTATACACAGGATCTACTAGGTCTATACCATTCAGGAATATGCTTTTACAGATCTTCATCACTGTCCTGAGTGTCATCTGGAAAGTCCTAAAAGTGAAGCAAGTGTTAGGATAAGAAGTCTAATGATCCCACCAATGGTTTTCTTGACCCAGAAAACATAGGATTAGCATATTTAAAGAAGATTCTAGGTTGACTAGAAGCCGAGATAGCGCAAATTATGTATTTTATGGTGGCCATTTTGAAAATCCAAAATGGCGGCCATGCAGGTGTCTACGCAAATGCCAACATTAATTTTTGGATTCCTCATGCTCTGAATATTCCAAAAATGTAGTTTTGCTAATCTCCAAAATTTTTGAACGAAAAAACAAAGTGAACCTGACTACAAGCAACTATCCAATCAATGGGTGCACATTTCAAAAATCGACCCCCAAAAAGAACCACAACAACAAGCACAACAGCAACAGCAACAGCACCAATAACCATAACCACAACAACAACCACGGGGAGCTCTTGTAGAACTGCGACACTTCACAGGTAAAAAGGTGAAGGTTGAAAAATTAACATTCACGTCAACATGAGCGAGCAGCGATGGATTCATACATATTAACCACAATCTATTAAGTATGAAAGGCATATAGTAGCCTCTTCATTATTTGCTTATAGCTCTATATCTGTATTTTAAATCAATTGTTACCTTGAAACAAAAGGAGAGACATACAAGATCACACTATAATGGCATGGCTGGGTTTGAGCATCTCGTCTTGGTGAGATTTAAGGGATGTGATTTCGCAATAAACTGGCATAACGATGCTTTCAATCTAAATTAATGAATCACATGGTACAATACAGATATCAAGACTCAAGTCAGCCATTTTCAAAAGATGTGCATTGATATTTTACAAATACATGTGGACAGGATTCTCGTTAAGCGTAAACCTTTCCACCTCGATGATGAATATGCAAGACGATCAATGATTAATGACAGTATTCTCGCCAATGTTGCAGTGATTACCATCTGCACAGGATTATTGCAGTCTGGGTAACGATTCCGAATTCATAATATCAGTTCCAGACAGAAGGAATCGGCAGTCGATAAGGAGTGGTGGTTTCATACAACATGGATATGGTGGTGTAGCAGTCATGTTGAGAATACTGTCATGACCCCACTCTAATCATTGATCGTCTTGCATATTCACATCGAGGTGGAAAGATTTATGCTTAACTCGATTCCTGTCCACATGTATTTTTAAAATATCAAAGCACATCTTTTGGAAATGGCTGACTTAATATCTGTACTGTGCGATTCATTCCTCTACCTCCAAAAGCACCATCGATGCAGGAGCAATAGCAATAGAGGACGTGAGGGGTGATAGGGGACATGGGGCGCAATAAGGAACCCTTTAGAATTACACTTGAGAACCCTGTAGAATTACCCTTGAGAACCCTATAGAATTACCCTTCAGAACCCTTTAGAATTATCCTTTGGAACCCTCGAGAATTACACTTTAGAACCCTTTTGAAATAAACATGGTGGGTTGGAAAGGTTCTTCTTCATTTTTTTATGGACGGATGGACGGATGAAAGGATGGAAGGAAGGACATGGCCAAATATGAAGCGGCTTCACCACTTTAAAATAATCATAACACCCAAAAAAAAAAAAAAAGACAGACAAGAAAAAAATGCTTATTCACTAAGGTGCTTAAGTTTGAGTTTCAGATTAAAATAATTTCAAGATTTGAGACATCTGAGGATTATTTAAACTTGGTTGAAAGCAAGGCAGCTGAATCTTTGTTGTTTGGTTGCCCTGTCTTCCCTTCAAATTATGTAAATAATTTACAATTTCTTTGCCACATACACATATATTACTGGAGAGCTGTCAAACCCTTTGAAAGAGAGTTATTAAGCAACTAAGAAGAGTTATTTACATATAAAGAATGCGAAAGATGCAATCGTTCAAGATGGAGATGGGACAACAAATCGCAGATTTCGCAGCTGAACCTGCAAGCTGTCCTAAGGACCATATACAAGTGATGATTCATTGTGGTGTGTCATTGGCAGTGCTAAACGCGTACTGGAATATGGCCGTTTACAACTTGCATGAGTAACATGTCATCGAATTTTTGCATCCGAGTGGATAAACTTGTAAACATTCATCTCCAGATGGTTGTAGTAGATATATAGAGTCAACCATGGGCATGAAAACGTTAGTAATGCAATTGGGTACGGAAGTTTAAAGAGAGGCGTGAAGGCATCCTCTTTCCCGACGACCCCAAACAAGTCGTTCACTGAACAACATCCGGCGTGTGGAAATGGTGATGACCAAACACAGAATACGGGTAAAGGAATTGCCATGGCCACAGGCATACAAAATGGTTGGAACTGTGCAAATTATTTTGCACACCGATCTGAAAATGTCAAAAGTTTGTCCCCTGGGTACAGCAAATGCTTACAGACTAACAAAAAGCAATACGATTCTCCAGGTCTCCGAAACTCAACAACCATACCTGAATGCACACCAACTTTAGGTGAAACCTCAAATATCTTGCTTCGGTGCAATGTTAAATGCTTGCATACTTACAATTCAATATGGAAAAAAGTGTATTGTTATATATGACTGTGTAATGTTTGTCGCTTAGACACATTTATTCCAAAATTTGAGTAGAGTTAAGAATAAATAGCACAGCAAAGCGGGCGTAACCCCTCAGCCCATGCATGGTGAAAGGAAGCATTAATGATAAAATTGTTATTTAAAGCGAAGTTGTATACCGAGTAGGAACTGCAAGTAATGAAATTTTCACCCATGAACCCATTAACCCATTTCGCGCCCATGAACCTTCCTCTACTCAACCCCAACACATACTGCAAAAATGGATTTAATCGGACAAGCCGTTCTGCTCGAAATTGACGGAAACCAATTTCAAGATGGCTGCCGTGGCGGCCATATTGAAAATCGCAGCGTGCCCATTTTTGAAAGGCACCTTCCTCTACTCAACCCCAACACACACTGCAAAAATGGATTTAATCGGACAAGCCATTCTGCTCGAAATTGACGGAAACCAATTTCAAGATAGATGCCGCCGCGGCCATATTGAAAATCGCAGCGCGCCCATGAACCTTCCTCTACTCAACCCCAACACATACTGCAAAAATGGATTTAATCGGACAAGCCGTTCTGCTCGAAATTGACGGAAACCAATTTCAAGATGGCTGCCGTGGCGGCCATATTGAAAATCGCAGCGTGCCCATTTTTGAAAGGCACCTTCCTCTACTCAACCCCAACACACACTGCAAAAATGGATTTAATCGGACAAGCCATTCTGCTCGAAATTGACGGAAACCAATTTCAAGATAGATGCCGCCGCGGCCATATTGAAAATCGCAGCGCGCCCATGAACCTTCCTCTACTCAACCCCAACACATACTGCAAAAATGGATTTAATCGGACAAGCCGTTCTGCTCGAAATTGACGGAAACCAATTTCAAGATGGCTGCCGTGGCGGCCATATTGAAAATCGCAGCGTGCCCATTTTTGAAAGGCACCTTCCTCTACTCAACCCCAACACACACTGCAAAAATGGATTTAATCGGACAAGCCATTCTGCTCGAAATTGACGGAAACCAATTTCAAGATAGATGCCGCCGCGGCCATAATGAAAATCGCAGCGCGCCCATGAACCTTCCTCTACTCAACCTCAACACACACTGCAAAAATGGATTTAATCGGACAAGCCGTTCTGCTCGAAATTGACAGAAACCAATTTCAAGATGGCTACCGTGGCGGCCATATTGAAAATCGCAGCGTGCCCATTTTCGAAAGGAACCTTCCTCGACTCAGCCCCAACACACACTGCATAAATGGATTTAATCTGACAAGCCATTCTGCTCGAAATTGACGGAAACCAATTTCAAGATAGATGCCGCCGCGGCCATATTGAAAATCGCAGCGTGCCCATTTAAGGAACCTTCCTCTACTCAACCCCAACCCACACTGCAAAAATGGATTTAATCGGACAAGCCGTTCTGCTTGAAATTGACGGAAACCAATTTCAAGATGGCTGCCATGGCGGCCATATTGAAAATCGCAGCACGCCAAGGAACCTTCCTCGACTCAACCCCAACACACTGCAAAAATGGATTTAATCGGACAAGCCGTTCTGCTCGAAATTGACGGAAACCAATTTCAAGATGGCTGCCATGGCGGCCATATTGAAAATCGCAGCGCGCCCATTTTCGAAAGGATCCTTCCTCTACTCAGCCCCAACACACACTGCAAAAATGAATTTAATCGGACAAGCCGTTCTCCTTGAAATTGACGGAAACCAAAAGTTGACGGACACCCGGACACCAGCCCGCCCGGACGACGCCCATGACGACAATACCCCTTAGCCCATTGGGCTGAGGGGTGAAAAGGTGACAAGTTAAAAATTGTAGTTGGACTTTAAGCTGTTTGTAAATATTGCCATGGTTTGATGACATTTCTGGTTTGCTTCCGGATATAGAATCAGTGGCATTCGCGAATGTTAGTGCTCCAGTATATGTCGATGGGGAAGCAAAGTTTTAAAAAAACAAGCGTTATGCCTCGGTCCCCCGTCGGTGAAGTGATGCGAGTTGACAAAGTGGAAGATGCAAGGCGGACAACTTGGATTTTGACGTGACGACCCAATTTTCAATAGCGTTCTCCCTTACGCGAAGATACACCCACACGCCAGATTAGAAGTTAGTAGTTCGTTTATTTTTCAAGATATTTCGCTCACAAGGTTCAGACATATATATGGTGGCGGCCATCTTGGATTTTGACGTGGCGACCCAATTTTCAATAGGGTTCTTCCTTATGCATGGATAAGGATCCCATATCCTTATGCATGGACATCCATGTTGGGCGGTTCAGCCCAACACCAACACCTTTTATTTCTGTCAGAAAAATCAAAGGCCATTCAGGTGGGACTTTAAAGTCCTAAACTGATATTAGTCACTGGAGGCCAAATCCAGACTGGAAGGAGTGGTCAAGCTGTTCAAAGCCATGGTCACAAATGGCGGTCACGAGCCATGTGCACAGGCACTGTTGCGAAGAAGAGGCGCAGTTTGGCTTCAATTTGGCTCAAGTTCAACATCCTTTGGCTCAAGTTCAACATCCTTTGGCTCAAGTTCAACATCCTTTGGCTTGTGATTGATGACTGAGCAATTTTTGCATGATGCTGCCAAAATACTTAACTGAGATTGAAATTTTGTGAAACAAAGTCCATCAGCAGAAATGTCTTTGGACTCAAAAGAAAGTTGTGGCCATGATCTTCTAGCTGGGGCTTGGATACAAAAATATATTTGATGGCAGTGATCTCTTGTGCTTCCATTGCATTGATTGCAATTATATTTGAGGATGGTGTTGGCTTAGCGGTCAGGGTGCCCGCTTAGGATCCTAGGATCCTGGGTTCGAATCCTGGTCGATCGCTGAATTAAACGCCAGGGGGGTTGACTCAGCCTGTCATCCTTCCGAGGTCGGCTAATTGAGTACCAGTTCACTGGTAATTCCCTGTTTGTCGTAAAAGGCGACAAACAGGGTTGGCGGCAGGAAGGGCATCCGGCCGTAAAACATTGCTTCAAAATGGGGACCAAAAAAACAACAACAACCACGGTCCCGGAAAAAGGCCAACCCCCGCTTTGCGGGGGAAAATGGCCTCTAAATGTGTTTTTTTTTTTATACTCAGTGGTGAAGCTACGTTTTGTCACCAGTTATCAGACGAACAATAAAGTGGGCTGGATCTTTACTGAACGATTCAAGAAGCTCACCGCATGAAGCCAGCCGCTGCTGTCAATCATCAGTACTGAGGTTTTGAGGGCTTCATCTTGCCGAGACTTATGATAGGCTCGACTGCTCAGAGATGATGGTGCAAATGCTGCCTTGATAAAATTCAATGGATATTCTGGTAACCTGAATGTATCAATCCTCAATGATGAATGGCTTGACCTGCGCAAGGGATTGCAGGGTCGGTTGTATATGCTGTCTGTCCTGACCTTGGGCCATCATGAAGGGCTCTCATCCAAAACCCTTTTTAAAGGTGATTAAATCTAAAATTGCAGTTTTGCTCTTTTATTCATTACTCAAGTAAGTGTAGCTCCAGATAAATATTTACAAATCAAATATCATATATTCATAGAGGATTGTTTAAAAAGCATCCCCTCTTTCCCCCTCCCCATTGTACAGATGATCAGATCCATGTATACCTACATTGAAACAGCAGTTAATGTGTAAGCAATATGGTATATGACGCCCTTCGCAATAATCATTATTAATTGTGAGCAATGCACATTACCACAAACACGAACCCACCAAAGGGCACCAAACTCGGAATGCAACCAAGGAAAGGTAATGCCAGATTATGTTGGGAAGGACAACAGATGGAGAGCCAGAGATGATTGCAAAGCTAAACCATTGCAAAGATGATGATTGCAAAATTGCAGATAAAGAGATGATTGCAAAGCTAAACACAATCATTCCAGAATGTTCCAGTTAAATGATACAAGCAAAACAAAAGTAAAACATTTTAGTGCATCTCAGATTTTTTTTTAATTGTACCAGGTTACATGGCTAATAAAAAGGTACCCCATTGTCATGCAAGTATCAACCATTGTACCCCGAGAGGTGCTGACCACGAGTAGACAGGTGCATCAATCAGTAGATTTTTTCAACTCTAAATAATTTGGCCGTTGTTACACCAATGGAGGAAATTTGCAAGCTGGGAGACGGGAATGAGAAACACCGCCTCAAAACAGCATCAATCTTAGTCACCATGGTGAGCAACTGCCGCATACTGCTACAGGTTTCACAAGCTTACCTGCAATTCAAAGAAAACCGCTGTGCAGCTAAAACTTCACAAGGAATGATTTGAATTGCAAGGAGGCTCAAACAGCGCGAACAAGGGTTACTTGTTCTCGACAATGATGTGTTCAAAAAGCACAGAAATCTGAGAATAACTTTTAATACTGATTGGGACCAATCGTCCATCATTCTTCTCTCCAATGCAAAAGACCAACTCTTGTTGACAATAAACTTATTATTTTAAGAGACTTCACAGAAGCAGACTCAAACCAGAAGAGTTATCGGAACAAGTGCTGAACAGCTGATCCTACAAAGTCAAAACTACAGGTTGGTGATGTCTTTGTTCATCGGCGCCTTGACATACAACATTGCACCTTGTGAAAATGATTGAAGGGAGAGAGGAACACTGCATGTGCTTGTCACAAGCAGTGTGTGCCATGTCCAGCTGCAGAAGACATTTAAAAAACGTGATCACTGGCCGAGAGCACCTTCAATTTAACCCTCCAAGAGAAAAAAAAAAATAGCACGAGCCACGTCAAAATGAAATCTAAACACTTTCAGTAATACGGAACTTGTAAGCAACTGAAGGGAATCTGTACTGTGATTGATGACAAATCATTCATTGTGACCAAAGTTGACCTTTGATACAAAACATGATGGATAAACTGCAATGGAAATTCAGCGCAAGAACCAAAGCAAATTGCTAAACATGGATTTTCAATCTATAACAAATGAATCGACTTTTTGATGAGTAAGCCCCTTCTAGTTTATGGTTCAACACAAGTGGAAGGGGCATGCTTCGCTCATGGTAAAGTTGGGGCAATCTCACTTGATACCTCCTATGCAATGGATCATCTTGCAATACATCATGATTTCCATACAGAGATAAAAGGTATCCATGCGAGACATTCCCATTTCTTACACACTCGTAAGCAGCAGCAGGTTGCTTTGGTTGGGCTCGCCCATACTCTTGTTGTACATCCTATGTTGTTGTCCTGTTTTCCCTTTCCCCCGTTTTGTGTCAATTGAACCTTGTGCATCGCATTTTCATAGCTTTTGCAGCCAAGCGAGCTTCGCGGGATATCCCGCCATTCGCACTGTGAAGCGCTTCACATGATAGCCCGCCGTTCACATGATAAACATTACTTTGTAAGATGCTTTGCGGGATATCCAAAAGACGGTAAACATTGCTTCCTGGGATATTCCACCGTTCACATGGTAAATAGTGCTTCACAGGATGCTTCGCGGGATATCCTGCCATTCGCATGGTAAACATTGCTTCGTGGGATATCCTGCCATTCACACTGCAAATAGCTTCACGTGATATCCCCTCCCCCCCCCCCCCCCCACCCCCTCCCCCACTGTTCACAAGGTAAGCATTGCTCCGCGGAATATCTCGTCATTTACACGGTAAACATTGCTTCACGGGATGCTTCGTGGGATATCCCAACAGACGGTAAACATTTCTTTGTGGGATATCCCACCATTCACACTGTGAACAGCTTCGCGGGATATTCCACCAGCTGCATAAAACGTCATCCCCGCAAGTTACTGTATAGGATGAAAACATTCTACCGTATCTATTAGTACAATTAGCTGTCTCATTTTCCCCCATTGAAACAATAGCATGGCATACATTCGTGGATTTTCATCAACATTCGCAGATTTTCATCAACATTCACGGGATTTTCATCGACATTCAATGGGATTTTCATCGACATTCATGGGATTTTCATCGACATTCACGGGATTTGTCTCCTTCACATTCTCAGATTTTCGCGATTTGGAAACCTATCCCCCCTTTTTGCATTGAAACAATGCCCCACCATTCGAGGTTCCGCAATTTGCGGCACTTTGTATCCCCCGCGAAAAGCGGGGTCTGACAGTACTGCAAAACTGGAGGTTCTTCGAGGTGACGAGAAGATTTGTGTTCCACAGTATTCAAATAAATAATTTAATTTAAATAAAATAAAGATTGTAAAGGTCGTATAAAAAAAAAAATCCTGGAAGTTTGCCGCCATTGCTGCAGTGTCTATTATACCACCCTATTTGGTACATTACATTAGTTATTCATGCCTGTTGTTTGTGTCCTTTATGACATCTTTTAAAACAGTAAGTTTCCTGTTTGGAGTGATTAAAAAAAAATTTGATTGCCAGGAAGGCAGACAGAGTAAAATGATGAAATAAAATAAAAATCGCACTCGTGTCTGAAGGAGGCGGTTCAGATTGGCATTTTTAATAAGAAATCGGCAAAGCCGAGTAATGAACGAAACCGATTAGAATTACCCTTTAGAACCCACTAGAATTACCCTTAGAACACTTTAGAATTACAATAACTGTACCCTGTAAAAACCTCGAGAAGTACCCTTTAGAACCCACTAGAATTACACTTTAGAACCCTTTGGTATTAAACACGGTGGGTTAGAAAGGTTCTTCTTCATTTTTGACGGACGGAAGGACGGATGGAAGAAAGGACATAGCCAAATATTGAAGCGGCTTCATTGCTTTAAAAAAACCTTTGGATTACAATTCATATACCAACACATATAGTTGTGAACCTTGTAAATATATGTGGATGGGCACAACAGTTCAATAAACTCCAGATTGGTATAGTTAAGGGGATTGGCCTGTATAGTGGTGATGTCAATTGTCTAAACACAAAACCATTCACAAATAAAGCAATTTGCATCGGATTAGTGTATGGAAGGCAAAATGGATTGACAAAACAAGAGTGACGGCAGATATAATAGTTATAGTAATGTTGTAAGTATAAACATTTTTCATGCCTCCGCAGACGAAGTCGCCAGACGCATTATGTTTTCGGGTTATCCGTCCGGCTGTCCGTCCATGTGTCCATCCATGTGTCCATCCATGTGTCCATCCATGTGTCCATCCATCCGTGATAGTTTTTCGTTACTCTGACAACTTGAGAATGACTGAAGAGATCCAAGTCAAACTTGGTACAGCTATGTATAAAGATGTAAAGATGAACCGATTAGATTTTGGGACCACGAAATCAAAGGTCAACGGTCATCATGTCAGGTAAAACTCCTGTTACTGCGATAACTTGTGAACTGGTGATGGGAATTTGACCAAAGTTGGTATAAGTATGTACTATGATGCATAGATGAACTGATTTCATTTTGGGGTCAAGAGGTCAAAAGGAAAGAGGTCCCGTTTGCTAAAAATTCTGTTGCTGAAAACAACAGAAAAATCATCTTGAACCAGTGATGGGATTTTGACCAAACTTGGTATAAGCATATATCATGATGAACAAAGTTGATTTTGGTATTGAAGGGCAAAGGTAATGTCAGGTAAAAATGCGATACTTGTGAAGAGCTGAAAGGGTTTGAATCAAACTTGGTAAAAGTATGTATAACGATGTAATAATGTGGTCGACGTCGCGACAGTTAAGAGTGCCGTTCTCGTTTCCCCTATTATGCGCTAAACAATTATTGCATAACAATTTTACACAAAAACAGGATATAACGTTTTTTATTTGAATTTCAACAGGAGCAAACTATAGAATTAAAACTCGAACCTCTTGATGCCGAAATCTAATCAGTTCATCTTTGCATCATAATATATACTTCTACAAACTTTAGTCAAAATTCCATCACTGGTTCAAACAAGTTATTGCGGTAACATGATTTTTACCCAACATGACCTCTGACCTTTGACCTCATGACCCCAAAATCTAATCAGTTCATCTTTACCTCATTATACATACCTGCACCAAGTTAAACCAAGATCTCCTCAGCCATTCTTAAGTTATCGCGGTAACGAAAACCTATCACGGGCAAACGGACAGCCAGACGGACAACCAGAAAACATAATGCCTTTGGCGCCTTCATTAGTGGAGGCACAGAAATATTTGTACCGACTGACCCTAATGTATTTGTTACTTGAAAATGGAAGCAAAGGTTTTTGTATTTTAAAGCTCATACTCCACATAAGCTTTAAAGTCTACAAATAAATGAAAAAGTGTCAAAAAAATGAATCAACCTCCTCTGTTGCGAATGAAATATCAAATAAGAAATAAAAAAGAACCACCACCACCACATGATCACAAAGAAGGTTGTAGCCAACTAGTGCACAGGGTCAAGCCAACTCATAACAACATACCTTGACTGTATTATCAGGTAAATGGTACGACGAAAGGCCACCTCATTTGTCTCAGTTTCATCAATGATAGTCATCTTTTTCTGTTCTTTACCTGCACGTATAGCACAAAGTAGGTATGATCACCAGCGATTCACCAGTTTAGCAATGACATCTCAACTCGTATTTCTGGGATCACATGTTCAATTTCCATATACATGTATTGTGTTTGTCGGAATTTGCATACAAATGTCAAAATGTTCGTGCCGCGTTTTATGCGGACCAGTACCTTTTTTCCTACCTTGAGGCTTTGTTTTCTCTCAGCGGTCGATTGTGGTCCATTTACTTTCGTTCTCAGTTTTTCCCAGTCTTTTCACCCCATACTTACTTGTTTAAAATCATAACTAAAAAATAAAAAATAAAAAAAAACATTTCCTTCTTTGTTCTTATTCGTTTATTCGTTGTTCTCATTCGTTCTTCGACCACGTTTCACCCCCATTTCCCCCGATAGTTTTCACTGTTCAATTTAAAAGTGTTTAAACTTCCCCCTGAAGTGCTGTATTCTGTCGTACATTATAACACATTTTTCTTCTTCTTCTTTAAAAGGGTGCTGTCGACTTGCTCACCAAATCTATTCATTCCAAAAAAAAAATCCATCTCTTACAGTTCCTCTTTCCGACATTCCCAAAACCCACCTGCACTCGACCCCCCCCCCCCCCCCCCCCCCAATAAATGTTCATTTCCCATTAATCGTACGCTTTCTAAAATCCAAACTCACCCCTCCCCTCCAAATGTTCCCCATCACCCATCCCTTTCAAATCTCCCCCCTTGCCCCTTCCCTCCGAAACTCCCCCCCCCCCCCCCCCCCACCAATAAATGTTCATTTCCCATTAATCGTACACTTTCTAAAATCCAAACTCACCCCTCCCCTCCAAATCTTCCCCATCACCCATCCCTTTCAAATCTCCCCCCTTGCCCCTTCCCTCCTAAACTCCCCCCCCCCCCCCTCCAAATCACCCCTCCAAATCTCCCCCATCTCCCATCCCTTTCAAATTTCAATATCAAATCTTTCCTCTTCTCAAATGGCTTGATCTCTGATCATCAATTTGGTTTCAGACCAGGTCGCTCTACTCTAGACATGCTGCTTCTGCTGTCTCAACAATGGATGGAGGTCCTCAATGCCAAACAGAAAATTAAAGCTGTCTGCCTTGACATGTCACGTGCCTTCGATACGGTCTGGCACCCCGCTCTGCTCACCAAACTCTCCTCCGATGGTATCCATGGAAATCTCCACGCATGGCTTGCAGACTTCCTCTCTAGTCGTAGTCAACGTGTGGCCCTCAATGGGTTTCTCTCATCTCCCCTTCCTGTTGAGGCTGGAATTCCCCAGGGCAGTGTTCTGGGCCCTGTGCTTTTTCTGGTCTTCATCAATGATCTCTCTGACTCTCTTGAAAATCTTCTCTATCTCTTTGCTGATGACTCCACTCTCTGCCGCTCCATTCCTCATCCCTCAGATCGGCAGTCTGCAGCCCCCTCACTCTCTGCAGACCTGGACAAAATCACAGACTGGTCAAACAAGTGGAACATGTCTTTCAATCCTGACAAATCTCACACTCTTACCATGTCCCTCTGAAAAGACCGACTGGACAACCCTCCCATCCACTTTCTGAATAATCCTCTCCAAGAAGTTCTGTCACTCAAACGTTTGCGTCTCACTATCTGCCATGATTTTCCTGGGAAAACCACATTTCAAATCTGGCCTCCAAAGGCAGTCGCCGACTGGGCATCCTCCGTCGTGTGAAGCCCTTCCTTGGCACAACTGAGCTCCTCACCACATACAAGGCTTTCATCCGCAGCTCAATGGAATACTGTTCTCCCCTCTGGGCCGGTGCTCCTGCCTCACACCTAACTCGGCTTCACGCTGTTGAAACCAAAGCTTTCAGAATCATTGGAATCTCCCGCAATGAAGCTATCTCCGAGGGCCTTTCACTTCCTCACTGCAGGCAGGTTGGTGGTCTTTCTGTCTTCTACCGACTCCTCTCCGGCCTTGCTCCCCCAGCTCTCTCTGGGCTCTGTCCCCCAAATATTTCTACAGGTCTCAAGATCTGCCTGCAACCCTCTTATGGTTAAACTGCCAAAATCAAGACTCTCTGCTCACCTTCACTCCTCTTTTCTCCTGCCTCTGGAACAAACTCCCTCACTCCCTTCAATCCCACCCTTCCCTCCACGTCTTTAAAACAGCTGTTCACCACCATCTCTTATCTTCCCCCACCCAAAACCTTGATCTTTTCTATCCCTGCTAATTTCACCCCAGATTCACTTTTTTGAAATACCAACTTCCCTCCTGGAAGTCCTTGCAGTGTCCTTGTGTTTTATACTTCTCCCACCCATCCCCCCCCCCCCCTTCCCACACCTCCTCCCCCATAGCCCTCTCCCTCCCACAAATCTCCCGATGTCCCTGCCCTCAAATGTTGTGTTTGTGTGCTTCCCCTTCTCTCCCCATCTTGTCTACCGCTCCCCTTATTATATACTTTGTGTGTCTGTTTGATTTTTTTGTGTGTGATAAATGTTAGCTCTTTGACAAGCCTCGATCCTGTATACAAAAAATAAAAAATAAAAACTATCAAAGTTATAGTTTTAATTGAAAATAATACAGACATCTCCTCACGTCTTCATTCTGCAAATAATAGCAATGCATACAAACAATCTCTACCAAAAGCTTGAAATAATTGTTAATTTTTAAAAAGGCCAACCTCATTGTCATTGAAAAATTAAGAGCCATGTTTGGTAGCCTTTCATACACATTCACGTCATACAATAAGGACGACACATTCAAATATCAAACTGTAGAATGCTTTTTATACCATATAGAATAAACTGTGAATAGATGCAGAAGCTCCTCCACGTGCATCTTCGATACCAAATACAGAATTACAAAGGTTGGTATACCTACCCACAATGCAAAGTGGTCAAATATTAGCTCAAAAGAGCATTAAAAATCTCGTTATACATTACAGTAACCATTTTTATGCTCAATTTAACATTCCTCATATCCACCATTAACATTTAATCAGCCCAAATTAGACATTCAGCTGACAGGTTGGGAAATTCATTTGAACCAATTTACAGCAGAAACCTCATTATGATTTGCCCAATGTATAATAATAACAAAAGGTAATGTGTGTCAGTCAGTCAGTCAGAGAGTGAGACTGAAAGAGGATGGGAGGGAGAGAGTCAGAGGGTGGGAAGGAGAGGGTGAGAGGGTGGGACGGAGAGGGTGAGAGGGTGGGACGGAGAGGGTGAGAGGGTGGGAGGGAGAGGGTGAGAGGATGGGAGGGAGAGGGTGAGGGGTGGGAGGGAGAGGGTGAGGAGTGGGAGGCAGAGGGTGAGAGGGAGGGAGAGAGGGTGAGAGGGAGGGGGAGAGGATGAGAGAGAGGAAGAGAGGGTGAGAGGGAGGGAGAGAGGGTGAGAGGGAAGGAGGGTGAGAGGGAGGGAGAGAGGGTGAGAGGGTGAGAGGGAGGGAGAGAGGGTGAGAGAGGGTGAGAGAGTGTGAGAGAGTGTGAGAGAGTGTGAGAGAGTGTGAGAGAGGGTGAGAGAGGGTGAGAGGGGTGAGAGGGGGTGAGAGGGAGGGAGAAAGGGTGGGGATGAGAGAGACGGAGAGGGTGAGGATGAGATAGAGGGTGGGCGATGGAGGATGAGGATGAGATGGAGGATGAGGATGAGATAGAAGGTGAGGATGAGGATGAGATAGAGGGTGAGAGAGGGTGAGAGAGTGCGAGAGTGTGAGAGAGTGTGAGAGAGTGTGAGAGAGTGTGAGAGAGTGTGAGAGAGTGTGAGAGAGTGTGAGAGAGTGTGAGGGTGAGAGAGAGTGAGAGTGTGAGAGAGTGTGAGAGGATGAGAGAGGGTGAGAGAGGGTGAGAGAGGATGAGAGAGGGTGAGAGAGGGTGAGAGAGGGTGAGAGAGGGTGTGAGAGGGTGTGAGAGAGTGTGAGAGAGTGTGAGAGAGGGTGAGAGAGGGTGAGAGAGGGTGAGAGAGTGTGAGAGAGTGTGAGTGTGAGAGAGGGTGAGAGTGTGAGAGCGGGAGGAAGAGAGGGTGAGAGGGAGGGAGAGAGGGTGAGAGGGTGAGAGGGGAGATAGGGTGAGAGGGAGGGATAGAGGGTGAGAGGGAGGGAGGATGAGAGGGAGGGGGAGAGGATGAGAGGGAGGGAGGGTGAGAGGGAGGGAGAGAGGGTGAGAGGGAGGGAGAGAGGGTGAGAGGGAGGGAGAGAGAGGGTGAGAGGATGAGAGAGTGTGAGAGAGTGTGAGAGAGTGTGAGAGAGTGTGAGAGAGTGTGAGAGAGGGTGAGGATGAGAGAGACGGAGAGGGTGAGGATGAGATAGAGGGTGAGGATGAGATAGAGGATGAGGATGAGATAGAGGATGAGGATGAGGATGCGATAGAGGGTGAGGCTGAGGATGAGATAGAGGGTGCGATAGAGGGTGAGAGAGGATGAGAGAGTGCGAGAGTGTGAGAGAGTGTGAGAGAGGGTGTGAGAGAGTGTGTGAGAGAGTGTGAGAGAGGGTGAGAGAGGGTGAGAGAGTGTGAGAGAGGGTGAGAGAGGGTGAGAGAGGGTGAGAGAGGGTGAGAGAGTGTGAGAGTGTGAGAGCGGGAGGAAGAGAGGGTGAGAGGGAGGGAGAGAGGGTGAGAGGGAGGGAGAGAGGGTGAGAGGGAGGGAGAGAGGGTGAGAGGGGAGATAGGGTGAGAGGGAGGGATAGAGGGTGAGAGGGAGGGAGAAAGGGTGAGAGGGAGGGGGAGAGGATGAGAGAGAGGAAGGTGAGAGGGAGGGAGGGTGAGAGGGAGGGAGAGAGGGTGAGAGGAGGGGAGAGAGGGTGAGAGGGAGGGAGAGAGAGGGTGAGAGGATGAGAGAGTGTGAGAGAGTGTGAGAGAGTGTGAGAGAGGGTGAGAGAGTGTGAGAGAGTGTGAGAGAGTGTGAGAGAGTGTGAGAGAGTGTGAGAGAGTGTGAGGGAGGGTGAGAGAGGGTGAGAGGGAGGGAGAAAAGGGTGAGGATGAGAGAGACGGAGAGGGTGAGGATGAGATAGAGGGTGGGCGATGGAGGATGAGGATCGAGATGGAGGATGAGGATGAGATAGAAGGTGAGGGTGAGGATGAGATAGAGGGTGAGGATGAGATAGAGGGTGAGGATGAGGATGCGATAGAGGGTGAGGCTGAGGATGAGATAGAGGGTGCGATAGAGGGTGAGAGAGGGTGAGAGAGTGCGAGAGTGTGAGAGAGTGTGAGAGAGGGTGTGAGAAAGTGTGTGAGAGGGTGTGAGAGAGGGTGAGAGAGAGGGTGAGAGAGAGTGAGAGAGTGTGAGAGAGGGTGAGAGAGGGTGAGAGAGGGTGAGAGAGGGTGAGAGAGGGTGAGAGAGGGTGAGAGAGTGTGAGAGTGTGAGAGAGGGTGAGAGTGTGAGAGCGGGAGGAAGAGAGGGTGAGAGGGAGGGAGAGAGGGTGAGAGGGGAGATAGGGTGAGAGGGAGGGATAGAGGGTGAGAGGGAGGGAGAAAGGGTGAGAGGGAGGGGGAGAGGATGAGAGAGAGGGAAGGTGAGAGGGAGGGAGGGTGAGAGGGAGGGAGAGAGGGTGAGAGGAGGGGAGAGAGGGTGAGAGGGAGGGAGAGAGAGGGTGAGAGGATGAGAGAGTGTGAGAGAGTGTGAGAGAGTGTGAGAGAGGGTGAGAGAGGGTGAGAGAGGGTGAGAGAGGGTGAGAGAGTGTGAGAGAGTGTGAGAGAGTGTGAGAGAGGGTGAGAGAGGGTGAGAGAGGGTGAGAGGGAGGGAGAAAGGGTGAGGATGAGAGAGACGGAGAGGGTGAGGATGAGATAGAGGGTGGGCGATGGAGGATGAGGATGAGATGGAGGATGAGGATGAGATAGAAGGTGAGGATGAGGATGAGCTCGAGGGTGAGGATGAGATAGAGGATGAGGATGAGATAGAGGGTGAGGCTGAGGATGAGGATGAGATAGAGGGTGAGATAGAGGGTGAGAGAGTGCGAGAGTGTGCGAGAGTGTGAGAGAGTGTGAGAGAGTGTGAGAGTGTGAGAGAGTGTGAGAGAGTGTGAGAGTGTGTGAGAGTGTGTGAGAGTGTGAGAGAGTGTGAGAGAGTGTGAGAGTGTGAGAGAGGGAGGAAGAGAGGGTGAGAGGGAGGGAGAGAGGGTGAGAGGGGAGATAGGGTGAGAGGGAGGGAGAGAGGGTGAGAGGGAGGGAGAGAGCGGGAGAGGGAGGGAGAAAGGGTGAGAGGGAGGGAGAAAGGGTGAGAGGAGAGGGTGAGAGGCAGGGAGAGAGTGTGAGAGGGGGGGAAAGAAGGTGGGAGGGAGGGTGAGAGGGAGGTAGAGAGGGTGAGAGAGGGTGAGAGAGGGTGAGAGGATGAGAGGGTGAGAGAGGGTGAGAGAGGGTGAGAGAGGGTGAGAGAGGGTGAGAGAGGGTGAGAGAGGGTGAGAGAGGGTGAGAGAGACTGTTAAGGATGTGAGAGAATGAGGTGGAATTAAGGATTGCGTCAGATACGGCAGGTTCTCGGTGTACGGTAGCTTTGATGAGGCAGAAGGCCTTGCACGTTATGCCTGAATGTCATGTTGATCGTCTGGGGCATGGCAGCTTGCAAGGTTTTTCTGACCTGTGTGAGTGTGAGAGAGTGTGAGAGATTGTGAGAGATTGTGAGAGGGTGAGAGTGTGAGACGGTGTGAGACGGTGTGAGACGGTGTGAGACGGTGTGAGACGGTGTGAGACGGTGTGAGAGGGTGTGAGAGGGTGTGAGAGGGTGTGAGAGGGTGTGAGAGAGAGGGTTGAGAGGCAGAGATTGAGTGAGAGGGTGAGGATGAGATAGAGGGTGGGCGATGGAGGATGAGGATGAGATGGAGGGTGAGGATGAGGATGAGATAGAGGGTGAGGATGAGGATGAGATAGAGGGTGAGGATGAGGATGAGATAGAGGGTGAGGGTGAGGGTGAGGATGAGGATGAGGATGAGGATGAGAAAGAGGGTGAGGGTGAGGATGAGGATAAGAAAGAGGATGAGGATGAGAAAGAGGGTGAGGGTGAGGATGAGGATGAGATAGAGGATGGGCGATGAGGATGAGATGGAGGATGGGCGATGAGGATGAGATGGAGGATGGGCGATGAGGATGAGATGGAGGATGGGCGATGAGGATGAGATGGAGGATGGGCGATGAGGATGAGATGGAGGATGGGCGATGAGGATGAGATGGAGGGTGAAAGGTGGGTGATGAGGATGAGATGGAGGGTGGGCGGTGACACGGAGGGTGGGCGGTGACACGGAGGGTGGGCGGTGACACGGAGGGTGGGCGGTGACACGGAGGGTGGGCGGTGACACGGAGGGTGGGCGGTGACACGGAGGGTGGGCGGTGACACGGCGGGTGGGCGGTGACACGGAGGATGGGCGGTGACACGGAGGGTGGGCGGTGACACGGAGGGTGGGCGGTGACACGGAGGGTGGGCGGTGACACGGAGGGTGGGCGGTGACACGGAGGATGGGCGATGACACGGAGGGTGGGCGATGACACGGAGGGTGGGCGATGACACGGAGGGTGGGCGATGACACGGAGGGTGGGCGATGAGACGGAGGGTGGGCGATGAGACGGAGGGTGGGCGATGAGACGGAGGGTGGGCGATGAGACGGAGGGTGGGCGATGAGACGGAGGGTGGGCGACGGAGGATGGGCGATGGAGGGTGGGAGTATTATATGTGTGCATATAATATGCAGTGCATGTCAAGTATATGTATGTATTTGATATACAGTATATGTCATGTATAAATCAACGTGTGTGTGTGTGTGTGTGTGTGTGTGTGTGTGTGTGTGTGTGTGTGTGTGTGTGTGTGTGTGTGTGTGTGTGTGTGTGTGTGTGTGTGTGTGTGTGTGTTCGTGTGTGTGCGTGCGTGCATTCGTTCGTTCGTTCGTTCCTGCCCTCTGCAAAAATGGAGTCGCTATTCTCGGGTTTCACTCTTAACATTACGAGGTCAGAAAAACCTTGCAAGCTGCCATGCCCCAGACGATCCACACGACATTCAGGCATAACGCGCAAGGCCTTCTGCCTCATCAAAGCTACCGTACACCGATAACCTGCCGTATCTGACACAATCATTAATTCCACCTCGTTCTCTCACATCCTTAACAGACGGAGCCTTGCAGGAGAAGGGCATGTGCGTGGCCAAACACCACACCAAAGCTGCCGTGCTCCCAGATTCCGGCGTATCTGGCACGATACCAGATTCCTCCTCGTGCTCACATCCTCAATGAATGGTGCCCTGCAGGAGGCCACGTGCACAGCCTTCTGCCTCAACAAAGCTAGGGCCTTCCCACTCTGCAGCATGGGGCCCACAAGTCCCATCAAGCTCCAGATGCAGGCCGTGCCCCAAACACACGTCAAACAGCGTGACACCAAGTGTGTGTGTGTGTGTGTGTGTACGTGTGTGTACGTGTGTGTACGTGTGTGTTAGTCTCCTCCATAACTCCAAAACCATTAAACCTAGCAGCCTCTAACTTTGCATGCATACTTATCGAACTCCAAGGGAGTGCATTAATGAAAACGGGGTGTTTGGGTATGTTTGGGTATCCACCCTTTTTGAAGACAAATAACGGCCTTATATAATGAAAACAAAAACAGGATTTATCCTTGGTTAGTATGCTATCCCACGCAGGGGTCTTATGCTTTTTTGGCCTGCTCAAAAATGCCTTGCCTTGGAACATATCTCCACATTACCTAATTCCTCCACTGCCATGGGCGTCTACGGGCGGTGTCTGGGGGTCGCCATGAAGTGATTAGTATGACCCGTTTGAACGTGCTGTTTTAACATACCCCATTCGGTTCAATCCTATACGAATGCCAACAGACAGGACCACTCCCATAGATATATTTCAAATTATTTAATGCAATTAGAAAAATGGTAACCAATTAATCTCACCCGACACCGCCAGCCGTAAACACAAACTCACGCAAAAAGCTGATCGAGGGGCATGCCATTACAAATCAACTTGCCAAGCCAGTCGGCCCTTATCAAGCGTTTTGATGGAGTGCTTGCTTGGGTGATTAAGCCACTTGCCGAGCGCTCTACAAGCTGCTTGGTGATGGAACACACCGCAACACATGTGCTAGACCGAGCTTGGTTTGTATGCATCGACCGCCGCTTCTGGATGTAGAAGCAAGGCCGCGAGCTTGCAAATATGCACACATCACATCATTAGCCGCATGCTAGAAGGATCTAAAGCATGCATGCAGTGCGGGCACACGATTGCGCAATGCCCAAATGTACAGCGATATAGTGCCAGAGAGCAGTATACAGTATGCGACTTCTGATTGGCTGTCTAATTTTAGGAGAGTTTGGAATTACCCATTTGATCATGTGGTGCTGCTCTAATGATCACGTGGTGCTGCTCTCATAATCACATGGTGCTGAAACTCCATCTCAGAGAAGATGAGCACGTCGATTTTCCATCATTTCATGACCACAATAGCTGAACGTTGTGGAGAGCTAACAATTGTTTTGGAAAATGCACAAAATGGCTTAATATGTGATGTGAAGAAAATTTTAATCAGCAAACATTAAAATCGTCTAGTATAATTTTGATGCAAGTTAGTAGGTAGATGATTGAATAGCTGACGAGAGTGTTCTGTGATTACGAGTTGCGAGGTTGCTGGTATGAAAAGTGCTGAAATTTGATCTGCAGGTGGCGTGAGAAATAGTAATTTAAACGTGGATACTGATTTTTAAGAACTTTGATTAATCACAAAATAATATGCAGTTGGGGCACCAAAAATGCCGGTCGGCCATTAAAAAATTTGTTTCGGTGGCCTGGCGAACCACAAAAAAAAATTAAGGGTGACCCCTGATGGTGTATTGGAGCTGGTGTGAGAGAACATGCTCACAATGGAATGGTAAAGAACATTAAACAATACATCACCTTCAGATCCATCCACCTCATTGTCATCGTCATCATCATCATCATCGTCATCATCGTCATCTTCATCATCTTCATCATCATCACCACCATCGTCATCACCACCACCATCATCATCATCAACAGCGGCAGCAGGATGCTCACGATCCATTAAAAATTCTAATAAATCTGCAGGGAGGTATTAACAAAAGCAAAGGAATGAGTATACTGTTGCGGTTTTAGGAAACCACCCAGAGGCAATGGCAACCACCATACAGGTCCCTTAGTGTAGTTATTTCCGTTGTGTAAGATTAGAATAGCTCCTTCCCCTTGTGTAGTGGGTTAGTGTGAATAAATGCGTTGGTGAAGGGTAGAGAGGCTTTTTCACCTGTTTTTCCAAAGGGGTAATAGTTTCATGTGTGTAGCGCTTCTCGTGCCGTATGTTCATAGGATTGTTCCTGTTACACAGCATGTGCTGCGAGTGTATCCCTCATTGCACCAAAACACATTTCAAATGACGCGCTAAAACCAAACCGTCACCCACTCGATTCCCCCCAGATCTTTCCTTTATATACGACACACAAGTACATTCCAATGACTGTTATTAATACAGATCGTTTTAGTTGCACTTTATTTTCCTACGCACACGTTAAATTCCATTGCATTAAGTCATTATTCGTGCCATTCAATACTGTCCGACAAGGAAGCCTCACAACCCACTCACCACAACCTTGCCTCGACTACCTATGTACCTCATCGTTACCTCCTTCGTCACAGTCCAACATCCTTCACAAACCTCCATCATCGTGCCATTACGGGCACCGCCGGCCTGAGAGCACGAGAAATGCACATAGCGGGAGGAGCTCTACAAACACCTCAGAATAAACAGACGTTCGGCTCGCCAGCGACGTCCTGTGTGGGTGGTGGATCACCCTGTCCATTTCCACAAGCCGTTACAGGCTCTCAGAGTTTTCTCATAAATAATCTCAGAGTTTGCACCACGCCTGTGGAGTGCTGTGAGAGAAGCGCAATGTTAAATGCGTAGATGTCTAACCCGTGCCGCAATTTTCCGACATACTGAGAAAATCCGTTGCTGAAGCTGGTGGGGGTGGGGCCAAAGCAACAGTGTGCCAATGAACAGCTGCATTTTCACCAAGAGCTCGTCGAGATCCAACTCTATGCTCCACCCTTGCTCTCCAAGCATAAAACACCCACTGGGCACAATCTTCGGGCAGTCAGAGAGTGGTTGGCTTCAGGCAGTAGAGAGGTGTTGGCTTCGGTGTTCGAGTTCATCGCTGGTGGAAGGACGCTCGATTGGTGGTGCTCGTGTTGGCGGAGCGAGCTGGGGGTCGAGGCACTCGGACGGACGGAAACCATAGGACCGAAGTAAAGCCACGCCGCATACATCTTTTAGTTCTCACACAGTAGCTATTATCTGACACATCTTTTCTCAGCTTTTGTAGAATAAAGATCGTTCTTACTGAACTCAAAAGAGCTCAACGAAAAGGCAGTTTGCCACCAACTGTTCTTTTCCTCTGGAGTGGCCACCGCTTGATGACGCATTTCCGCATTTTCTCTCCTGCATCTAGACATGCTTACATGCACCACACCTCAAATTAGCCAAATCCCTGCACCATTAGACACCACATAAATTCCTCCCACCTTTACCCTCCCTTTAGCGTTGGGTCGTGAAAGCACAACTACTTTTGCTGGGTAAGCGAGAGGCCGTGATCCTCGCACTGTCTGTATCTCTAATCTTGTCTTGCTTTCCCGTGAATGTCATTGTCTGATGGGCACCCTGTATTGTGTAATAGTGATATATAAGGCATGGGTTGAGGTTTTGCTGTCGTCCATTTTCTTTCCTGCTTGTAAATATTGCTGAACCCTTCATTGTTGCGATCACTACATTTTGATTTGCATTCCCCCATTGTTCCCTTTGCATGCACCTTTACCTCCCACGAACATTAAAGCCCTAGAGTTCCCTCCCTCTCTTTGCATGATTCTACATGTGCCTTGCAAAATAATTATAATAAATCCCTTGTTGACATTCCTTTCCAATCTGTCCGTGCCCGTATCTTCCTCCATTGATCCAGCGCTGTTCGCACTTCGTTTAGCTAGGGAGATTATCATTCCCCCGACGAATTGGCTCGTTAGTCCGGCCTGCAGTAGCGGTTGCTAAGCCGCCCTCATTAAAGATCTATTCAAGATAAGTTGGTGCATAGCCGAGGGTGCATGTCCCGGCCAGGTCATGTGACATTCAGTGAAACGGTATTAGACGGCGGACACTGAAGCACATGATTAACTGATTGGCACTTGCGGTTGATTAGCAACCTGCAGCGGCACAAAGCTGCTCGTGCGCGGTAGCCTCAGGCCCAATACGTTTGAGTGGAACAGAGACTACATCTCTCTTAGTAGATCCGAAACCCATGGCAGCAACAATACTTTGAAGCTAAAAGTGAAGTAAAACCATTTAAACACCTGCCACGAGGACATTAAAATGCAGTCGTATCTTATCAATTAAATTGTGCCAAAAACTGGGAGTGCTAATTATTGTGAAGGTTCACTGGGGAACAAGATAAAATGTTACAGCAATCCAGGTAAACAAATGCAAGCAGAACTTCTAATCCACTTCCTCTCCCACTGGGAAATATTTTTTAATGATTGTGCACAGCAAAAACAAACAAACAAATGACACTGAAGATGATGTGGCTGCCTCTTGCAAAACCTTCACTCTGGTCTTTTAGAGTTCAAGCATTTTGTGATATGCTCCAAATAGCATGGAAAATACAGCAATGCCAAAATATGGAAACATTTTATATGGTGTGATACAAATGGGGCTTTTGATTTGAGATTGTCAACAAAATAACTATTGTTGACTGGCGAAAAAAAAACATTTTGAGCAACTTGGCATAAAAACCTCAAAAATGTGTACATACGTTCCCTAATGGCAAGGTATCGATCTTCATTCTGCAAAAAATTGGGTTCCTCTTTGAAAATGTCTGCAAAAACAAACATTCAAAAAATACATTATTCCTTCAATAAATCATGGACATTCATAATTGTCAAACATTTTATGATAAATATTTTTTGATAAATAGTCATCGAAAATTTAAAAGACTACTAGGTGATTTAAAGTTTTCTGCAACTCTTATCTTGTGTCATCCATCAGCCATGGAAACAAAATCGTACTGTAATTTCAGAAGGGTCTCTTAGTGTTCATAACTATGATGCACTCCTAAACTGCTGGACGGAATGAGATGAAAACTGATGATTGCACTCGGGGTGTTGTTTTTAGGCGGTAAAAATAAATAAATATCATAGCCCCCGTGGATCAAGGACCCCATTTCTCTCCATGCAAATGTGGATCGTATAGCACCATCTGGTGGTGTGAATATATCACAAAAACATACTGCAATGTGCAATTTCTGGGGAAATTAACCCACATCTGTAATTTTGGGGGATTTACCCCATCCAAAAACGAGTTATTCATGAATAATAATAATAATAATAATAATAATAATGAAAATAAAAAATAGTAATAATAATATGAGAGTGCTTGACAACAACAAAAACAAGAAAAAGAGCAATCAGAGATTGCAAACCCTCACCAGGATGTATTTATGGTTTTTAAGGCTTTTGTGTTAAAACAAATATGGCGGCCGAACCACGTGACCGATGATATCATTAATTTTTTTTCTCCCCCAATTTATGCCTACATGGCGCTCAAGAAATTTCATCTTGATCGGATGAAGTTTTGTACTTGTCGAATTACGACATCATAATGGAGGCACCTATGACATCATCATTAACATATTATATTCCCCATGGAAAGTTCTTTACAATGAACAATGTCTCAATATTTTCTATTCAGCGCTTTCCGAGATAGAGGTGCAAAGTTTTTCGATTTTTCCAAGATGGCGGCCGAAATACGGGACCTATGACGTCATAATTATTTTAAAATTCTACATGTGGAGTTGCACCTATGGTGAAAATTTCCTGTCAATCGGACCAACATTTGGAGAAAATCATATTTATTCTGTGCGGACAAACAAAGACAAACGGACTCAAATGCAATACCCTCTCCTCTGACGAGGGTAAATAACAAGAAAATTAATAAATAATGACATCCAAAATTTGAGAAATATTTCCAGAATCGAGACACTTTGGGCAATGAAATTGATCGCTGAAAGGGGAATATATATACATTTTTACATATATACATACACATACAGTCACGTGAAAAAGTAAGTACACCCCATGTAAAGTTTTGACTTTTTCAACATATTTCAACATACAGCTATTTGATCTTCATTTCAACAATAATGATAGATAAAGGTGATATAATATAACAAATATCATGAAACATTTACATTTTGTCGTCCATTGTATAATTTAAATAAACATAAATGCAAATTTCGCATGTGGAAAAAGTAAGTACACCCATGGCTCTAATAGGTGACATTGCCCCCTTTGGCAGAAACAACCTCAAGTCGGTGCTTCTTATAACTGTCTACCAGTCTCTGACATCGACTGGGAGAAATTTTTGCCCACTCCTCCATGCAGAATTCTTTCAGCTGTGCGATGTTTGAGGAGTTTCTTGCATGCACAGCTCGTTTCAAATCCCCCCACAACATCTCGATGGGATTTAGATCCGGGCTTTGACTTGGCCATTCCAGAACCCTCCATTTCTTTCTTTTCAGCCATTCCTTGGTGGATTTACTGGTATGTTTCGGGTCATTATCATGTTGCAAGGTCCACCTTCGGTTGATCTTCAACTTTCCGACAGATGGCCTCACATTATCCTCAAGCACCCTCTGGTGCAATGAAGAATTCATAGTGGATTCTATGATGGTGAGCTGCCCAGGCCCTGATGCAGCAAAGCTTCCCCAAACCATAATATTTCCACCACCATGCTTTACAGTTGGTATCAGGTTCTTGTGGTCAAATGCTGTCTTTGGTTTTCGCCAAACATGTCTTCTGGTACTGTGGCCAAATAGCTCTACCTTTGACTCATCTGTCCAGAGCACATTGTTCCCAAAGTGCTGGTCTTTGCCTTGGTGTTCATTGGCAAACTTTAGTCTTGCCCTGATGCTCTTTCTGGACAGCAAAGGTTTCCTCCTGGCACACCTCCCGTGTCGATCAAATTTGTGCAGCCTCTTTCTAATGGTAGACTCGTGCACTTTGACAACAGTGGCAAGAGCTACCTGTAGGTCCCGTGACGACATTCTGGGGTTCTTAGAGACTTCTTTCAGCATCTTGTGGTCTGCTCTCGGGCTGAACTTGCTGGGACGGCCTGTCCTGAACAAGTTGGCAGTTGTTTGGAATCTTCTCCACTTGTAGATGGTCTTCCGGACAGTCGAACGATTGATTTCAAATTGTTTGGAGATCTTTTTAAATCCCTTCCCAGACTCGTAGGCATCTATAACCTTCTTTCTGAAGGCCTCGGAGAGCTCTTTTGATCTAGGCATGGTGACGCCACACACTTCAACAACAAAGAGCAAACCAAACTAAATGTCTGAGGTTTAAATAAGACAGGTTCCTCCAAGATCCTCTGAACGATGTTCTAATCATTTGCACTTGAGCTGGTGCACCTGATTCTAATTTTAGGTATTTGAAGTAGTGATAAATGTCGGGGTGTACTTACTTTTTCCACATGTGGGGATGGAGAGGTGAGGGGAAAGGGAAGGGAAAGATATACTACGTCTTTGGGCTTCTTGAAAAGCGCTATATAAAATAAATGAATTTTTATTATTATTACACATACATCTTTTGGGGGCAGGGCAAGGGGGAGGGAGGGGGAGGAGGTGGCTTTGACAGGCCCTCCGTTTTGGGGGATGAGGGGGAAGGTAAGGAGGAAAACATTTCTCGTGCAAAGAGTGCTTCATCACCTCAGTGTTGCCCAGGTAAAAAAAGAAAATTGTAATACCCTCTGCCACCATCACCAGGTGGCGCTACACGCTACACATTTACAAAGAGCATTTACGCCCCTCTCCCAGTCCCCCACATCACATAAAGCCGCAACTACAGGGCCGATGTTACCACCCAGACAAAGTTGTATTTGTATCCCGAGTGAAGTATATAAAAGCATTTATACTTTATAGCTGGAGTACCTGGCGTTGCTCAAGCAAAAAAGAAACATCAACATCTATCTATAATTCCAGTAATCTCTGTGTGTATGTATGTATGTATGTATGTATGTATGTATGTATGTATGTATGTATGTATGTCTGTGACCGCTGTTTCTCGACAACCACGGGTCCGATATACTTTAAACTTGCCAGGTATATTGCTGGGGACCCGAGGATGTGCCTTTTCAAGGTTTCATATTAATCGGACAAGTAGTTACCGAGCTATGTCCAAAAAACGATTCAACCAATCAGAGAGCAGCGAGCTATCACGTGTGCCGAACGTGGCGAACAGACTCTGCCTCGGACGGCACATTTGAGAGCGTATTCATTTATTTCACGTTGGAAAACTATGTTGCCGTTAAACTATGTTTTAAAACTAATTAAAACTAATTTGCGATTCATCGTAACTGCGATTTGCGACCTTCCGGACAGTGAAGACTGCACTTCCGGCAGCCAATCACAGAACGCGTTGCGTAGGCGTGGCCGATGTGAGAGCGAGCCGAGGCGAGCGCGTGCGCCATTACGGTTCGTAATTCGATTTCTTCCGGAGAAAATAATAATTTCTCGATTTCTTATGCGCATTATTTCTCCCAATTCAGTCAGAGCGAAGGGCGGAAGCGAAGAGCGTTGTTTTTTTTGTTTACGGGCGTACGGGCGGGGTAGAGCGTACTGGTAGCGTTTTTTTTTTTTTTTGGCAAGGAACGGGCACCCACGTCCGGGCATGCCCTAGTATTTGAAATGACAGCAAATATAATCGAAAAGCAATTACATCCAAATCAGAATCAATCACAAATTTCAAAGCATCATATAACCTTTTCATTGAATATATGCTGCTGAATGTGCCGTTCATCACGTTTCTGAGTTAAGTATGATGACGGTTAGGAAGAAGAAGAAGCCTTACCGCAAACTTCGACTGCTTCCGGAATTGTTTGATTATTTGTGGTCAAATGTCGAATGTTTATTTATGCGAATGTGTACTTGTATACAACTGTCATTAATCAAAAAGGCTTCGGCACTATAAAGCAATTTTTTTAATTCAAAAAAACCAACTTTTTTTTTTTTTTTTTTGCCTAAAACACTCCCAAGCAGTCACTGATAAACCTCTGAAAGTTTGACGAAGATCCGTTCAGCCATCTCTGAGAAAAATGGCGACACAGGCCAACGGCTCTCTTGTATAGTAGATACTCTATTCATTGTTCCAATCGTCTGTATTTTATAAACATACACGTATTTTATAGATGCACGAAATTTACTGACGTCAACGTATTTTTGTATGCTACATACTTTGTAGATGCACTCAAGTTCGTAATACATGTACAGTACTTTATAGATGTCACATTCTAAGTATACGTACTTTTTGATGTGCTCGCAAAGCAATAGTATGTATTTTATAGATTTACTCACATTGTAATTGTACATACTTCATTGAAGGACTCAGCTGAAACATGATAACGTGTAATAATGGCTATGACCAGGTGGCATTTGAGGCCTATGGCAGCAAATTATGTGCTGACAGACAGACAAGACAACCCCCAAATGAAATCCCCTCTCCTCTGGTGAGGGTAATAAACCACTTTTAATTATGGTGGTTATTCAACTACAACTATTGGTGGTTACAACTTTATCCTGGTGTTGGGCTAGCGGCTAGGGTGCCAGCTTAGGATCCTAGGATCCTGGGTTCGAATCCCGGTCGATCGCTGAATTAACGCCAGGGGGGTTGACTCAGCCTGTCATCCTTCCGAGGTCGGCAAATTGAGTAGCAGTTCACTGGTAATTCCGTGTTTGTCGTAAAAAGGCGACAAAAAGGGTTGGCGGCAGGAAGGGCATCCGGCCGTAAAACATTGCTTCAAAAGGGGGACCCAAAAAACAACAACAACCACGGTCCCCGAAAAAGGCCAACCCCTGCTTGCGGGGAAAAATGGCCTCTAAAAGGTGGTTATTCAACTACAGGCACAATGTCAATGCCAGTCCTACAGACAAGGTCCTAAAAAACTAACTGTTGAAAATGTAAACAGTCATAACATCAGCTATTACTGACTCATCATGTCTTCAGGGTTGTAGTCATCCTCGAGGGTCAGCATGTGGGTAATCTTTTCTTTCTGCTTGACCTTGTTGAGGCCAGAAAAGATTATTGGGTGGTCCTTGAAGCCATCCTTTCGGACGGCAAACACCACTTCAATCATGTACTGCACGCGCTTGTCAATCGCAGACTCATGAAGAATGTTGCGGAGACGTTCATAAATAGCTGGAAGTCAACATACAACTAGTTATGTAAAAGGTAATAAGGAATCAAAATACATCTCCACATACAGTTGAAAAATAAAAATAATTTTTCTTTAAGCAGATTGAAAATAAATAATTAGTCAGCCAGGGACTCACCATTGAGACCCCGTGGAGAGACCTCACTGAGCTTCAGACCACACTCTTTCAGGAAACCCACAGCAACCTCTACACTATCATCTGTTGGCTGCTCAAGCAACAAGGTAAGAATCTCCAAGGCGAGCACTTCATGAGCCTATAAATGAAAAGACTGCATCAAGTCTACTCGAGATGCACCAACAATGTCACATCTGTTGATATACATATCATTCATGTTGCAATGAGAGTGAATGAATGAATGAATGAATGATCGTTTTAAGGCCAGTTGCAATGAGAGTAAACGTTGAAAAACCTAATCACAAGACCCCCTTCAAAGTGCGGTACATCTCTGCAGCAGCACATGCTCTGGAAGCCAAAAAGACAACAGCAGACATTTTTTCCCAAAACAGTGGTGCAACAACAATTAACTCAAGGGAGGGCAATGCCGGATGTGGAACTGTGATAATGAACACAACTTCAATTCTAAAAAATATTTTATATACAGTGCCTTCAGAAAGTATTCACACCCCTTGAATTTTTTCACATTTTCTTGTGTTGCAGCCTGAATTAAAAAATGGTTTAAATTGAGATTTTTTGTCACTGATCTACACATAATATCCCATAATGTCAAAGTGTTTTTTTTTGTTTTTTTTTAGAAAACTATACAAAATAATTAAAAATGAAAAGCTGAAATGTCTCGAGTCGATAAGTATTCAACCCCTTTGCTATGAAGCTCCAAATTGAGCCCAGGTAGATCCAATTTCCTTTGATCATCCTTGAGATGTCTTTACAACTTGATTGGAGTCCACCTGTGGCCAAGTCAATAAATTGGACATGATTTAGAAAGAAACACACCTTTCTATATGAGGTCCCACAGTTGACAGTTCATGTCAGAACAGAAATCTACCATGAAGTCCAAGGAACTGTCCATACCACTCCCAAGATATAATTGTGAGGATGAATAGATCTGGGGAAGAGTATTAAAAAATTCCTAGTGTTGAAAGTTCCCAAAAGCACAATGAGCTCAATTATGATGAAATGGAAAGAATATGGAACTACCGAGACCATTCCTAGAGCTGGCTCTCCGACCAAACTGAACAACAGGGCAAGAAGGACTTTGGTCAGGGAGGTGACCAAGAACCCAATGACCATTTTGACAGAACTACAGAGTTCCTTAGCTGAGATGGGAGAAACTTCCAGAAGGACAACCATCACTGCAACACTCCACCGATCTGGGCTTTACGGCAGAGTGGCCAGACTGAAGCCACTCCTGAGAAGAAAAAAACACATGACAGTACGCCTGTAGTTTGCAAAACAGCACGTGAAAGACTTAGAGTATGAGGAAAAATATTCTGTGGTTGAATGAGACGAAAATTGAACCCTTTGGTCTAAATGCAAAAACCTACATCTGGCAGAAACTGAGCACAGCTCATCACCCATCTCACACCATCCCTACCGTGAAGCATTGTGGTGGCAGCATCAAGCTGGGGGATTTTTTCAGCAGCAGGGACTGGGGGAATGGTCAGGGTTGAGGTAACAATGAACGGAGCAAAGTACAGAGATATCCTCAATGAAAACCTGAAACAGAGCGCTCAGGACCTCAGAATGGGCTGAAGGTTCACCTTCCAACAGGACAATGACCCTAAGCACACAGCCAAAGCAACACTGGAATGGCTTCAGAACAACTCTGTGAAAGTCCTTGAGTAGCCTAGCCACAGCCCTCACTTGAATCCCATTGAGAATCTGTAGAAAGACCTGAAGATTGCTATTCACCAATGCTCCCCATTCAACTTGACAGAGCTTGAGCAAATTTGCAAGGAGGAATGGGAGAAACTCTCCCAAATCCAGATGTGCAAGGCTGATACATACATACCCAAGAACCCTGAACCCCGAACCCCCCCCCCTCCTCCTCCCCCCCATCCCCACCCCCCCCACCCCCCCACCTAACACGCTACATTCCATATTCGTGCCTGTTTGTGTCCTTTATGATATCCCTTAAAACAGTAAGTTTCTTATGTGGAAGGGTTTTCAATTTTCTTTGACTGCCAGACTGGCAGAAAGAGTAAAACAATTACCTCGCTCCTCTCTGCACATGCTTGCTCAGGACTAGTTTTCGTACAATTTGCCAAATTCAGAGCCAAAGCACTGCTAAACTGCAGGTTCGTGTTCCGATTTGTGTTCTACAGTGTTTAAAATATAACATTCAATTGAAATTAAGTTGTTCTTCCATCATAGACCGACTACTGTCAGACGGACAGAGTGAACCAAATGCTAAACTATGATTTTTGCTCCGAATGCAAGGTAATGATGTCTCAATTGTGTGGTGAAGTTCTCATTACTGCAACAATGAAATCAACAGATATCAACACCGGGTCATCACTCATCACTGCTTTGCGGGGTGATTTTAATAACATCGAGCAAAAAACACCAACTGAAAGTGATAAGCAGTTGGGAAAACGAGACAGCATTATCAGAAGAATTGAGATTTAAATCAGACCATGATTGTGGAATAGAACCCACAACTAGTCAAGGCTTCATATTGAATGTTTTTGGCAACAGGCCAAGCAGTAATGGTGCTTTCCAACTCTGAAAATATTGAAATGTGTTTAAAAGGTAAATAACAAATATAACCAAACTAAAAATAGTGATGATGGAACCATTATGAATATCAGATGCAGAAGACAGCTCGAAAATGTAAAAGGTTATTCATGATGCATGAGAGTGCGGCCTTTGGTGCTGGGGCAAATATATTTCCGACCGGTCTCATAATCCAGTAACCCACTTGCACTGTGGCACGTGTACAGGCGAAATCGCAAGTCATCTCACCAAGATACCCTGTGAGGGGTGGGGGTGGGGATTTGTGTCCATGACATTACCATGGGTGTTGTGTTGGCTTAGTCTGGTGTTGGCTTAGTGGTTAGGGTGCCGGCTTCGGATCCTAGGATCCTGGGTTCGAATCCCGGTCCATCGCTGAATGAACGCCAGGGGGGTTGACTCAGCCTGTCATCCTTCCGAGGTCGGCAAATTGAGTACCAGCTTGCTGGGATGAATGATCACGGTGTGTACCCCGATTTAGAATAGGTACATCGTATCCCTGCGCATCGTAAGAGCGTGACCAAGGGTTGGCGTCAGGAAGGGCATCCGGCCATAAAAACATTGCCTCAAACAGGGAACCATGATTGTCATGGGGCCCGCAAGGCTAACCCCCGATCTAGTGGGGAAAAATGGCCTTAAAACGATCATTCATTCATTCATTCATTCACATTACCATGGGTACTACCAACACGTGTGGAGAATTTGGTGGAGATCGGCCCAACTATGTTTTTACCTTTGGTACCGAAAGTGGAGGAGGTTGTTTTCACCCATTTCTCTGAGCAGTGTATCTCAAATAGTTATGGACGGATTCAGACAAAACTTGGACAAGTTTGGTGTGTGACAAGGACAAATTGATTAGACTTTGGCAAAGATCCGGATCTGGATCCAGCCCATCATTAAGATACAAAACGTAAACTGTTCAGCCTAGTGGAGGGATGCGCTCTATCGAGTGAGTTCTAATTCTTTATCAAATCATAACCACACTTTTCATTACAAACCATGTGTATGCAGAAAGCTCACCAGCTCAACGGGTAACGCAATTAAATTGTGTGCATGAAAAAAGAAAATAACTGCAGGTAATCAAACTTACCACGTCGTGATTGACAAGATGAGCAATGAACTTGGCTGTAGTCAAGCACAGCGTCTGTTTTTGAAAGAAAGCACAAAAATTGATGAGTAAAATCTTACGGTTAGCTATTCATCTATTTAGAAAATCTTTTAAAGTTCTCAAAATACCAATAGTTTTGTCTTTGCATCTCTCTTCCGTCTATCAATCAGTTCTTTCCCTTGCTTGGCATCTACATCTGTGGTCCACTGGCAATAATTTTATATTTTACCTTCTGTATCATCGTTCCTCCAGGAGCTGAGATTTTGTATTTGGAATATAAAAAAATGGTACTTGACAAGAGACGACAGAAAATCAGTTCACATTATGCTGGCCAGCAAAACAACATGGCTTTGTGAGGTAGGTCACGATAATCACATGACGCATGAATGCCAGACTTGCCAAACAAATGAAATGCTGTCACAACTCTTACCATCCCGTTGACACACAATTTCCTTAGAACCAAGGAATTTGGAAATTTGATAAAAGCAAGTTAAACCAAGTGTCAAAATAGCAATTCACAAAATGTAAGAAGCTGTAAAGCAGTGGTTCCCAAACTTTTTTGGCCATGACCCAAAATTGGAAATCACATTCGTCTTGTGACCCAAATGGTACAGTTACCTACTTATCGGAGAAAACCCTTTCGAGGTGAATAACCCCTCCTCAAAAACCGGGATTTTGAGGGTTTTTTTCAAGTTTGGGTGACCATCCTGGGTCTGGGAGCCAATGCTGTAAGGTAATTGGAAAAAAAAAAAAAAAAACACATTTAGAGGCCATTTTTCCCCGCAAAGCGGGGGTTGGCCTTTTTCGGGAACCGTGGTTGTTGTTGTTTTTTGGTCCCCTTTTTGAAGCAATGTTTTACGGCCGGATGCCCTTCCTGACGCCAACCCTTTTTGCCGCCTTTAACGACAAACAGGGAATTACCAGTGAACTGGTACTCAATTAGCCGACCTCGGAAGGATGACAGGCTGAGTCAACCCCCCTGGCGTTAATTCAGCGATCGACCGGGATTCGAACCCAGGATCCTAGGATCCTAAGCCGGCACCCTAGCCGCTAGCCCAACACCAGGGTTATCCAAATTAAAAACAAAAACAGGGCCAAAGTCCAAGGTAATCCAATTTGAGGACTTGGGCAAATTTGAGTAAGGAAAATTTGCAATATACAACGTGACTGACAGCACAAGGAAATGGCTTCTGATTTACAGAGGAAAACAGGTCATCACCAAGTGCAAAGGGTGAGGAGTAAAACACATTTTCAACATGGTATTTTTATTGACTTCAGCCTGCTTATGAATTTGAAAATCCATTTCACACCATTAAAAAAAAAAGATTAATTAAATTTTTTTTTAAAGAACAAGCAACAAATATGTTGTGCATAGCACGATACTTGCAAAATCCCTAAAACACGTTGTTGGCCTATGATGACCTCAAAAACAATTGGTGGTTCAATTCAATGATCGGGTATGCAAATCCTCTTCAAATTTCAAGTTAATCAGATGAAAATTGAGGATTTTAGAAATCTCACCTATGTTGACCTTTTGGCCTATGTTGACCTCAAAAATACTTTGTGGTTGCATTCAGTGACCAGATATGCAAATCCACTTCAAATTTCAAGTTAATCGGATAAAGATTGAGGATTTTAGAAATTTGGCCTATGTTGACTTTTTGGCCTATGTTGACCTTTTGGCCTATGTTGACCTTTTGGCCTATGTTGACCTTTTGGCCTATGGTGACCTCAAAAATAGTTGTTGGTTGAATTCAGCTAACTGATATAAAAAATCCTATTCAAATTTCAAGTCAATCAGATGAAAATTGAGGATTTTAGAAATCTCACCTATGTTGACCTTTTGGCCGATGTTAACCTCAAAAATACTTGGTGGTTGCATTCAGTGACCAGATATGCAAATTCACTTCAAATTTCAAGTTAATCGGATAAAGATTGAGGATTTTAGAAATTTGGCCTATGTTGACTATTTGGCCTATGTTGACCTTTTGGCCTATGTTGACCTTTTGGCCTATGTTGACCTCAAAAATAGTTGTTGGTTGAATTCAGCTAACTGATATAAAAATCCTATTCAAATTTCAAGTCAATCGGATGAAAATTGAGGATTTTAGAAATCTCACCTATGTTGACCTTTTGGCCTATGTTAACCTCAAAAATACTTGGTGGTTGCATTCAGTGACCAGATATGCAAATCCACTTCAAATTTCAAGTTAATCGGATAAAGATTGAGGATTTTATAAATTTGGCCTATGTTGACTTTTTGACCTATGTTGACCTCAAAAATAGTTGTTGGTTGAATTCAGTTAACTGATATAAAAATCCTATTCAAATTTCAAGTCAATTGGATGAAAATTAAGGATTTTAGAAATTCCAAAAAAGCGGTTGACCTTTGGCCTATGTTGACCTTTTTACCTCAAAAATAAATAGGATTTTGTTGGATCTCGAACTCCACCATTTGGTGAAGTTTCGTGAAGATCGGTTTAAAATTGTGACATGCAGACAAGTATAAGTGAGCGGACAGACAAACAAACACACAAACCAGTGTGATCAACATACTTGTCAAAAAACAAGAACAAAAGTCTAGTAGCGGCGTAGCCGGGCTTGGAAAATATTGTTACGGAACCCAGCGTCGGCCTATGGTTCCCCTTTGAGGGGGGATTAGTCCCCTCGTTTGTCACTGACCGACGGGGTCCCTGAAGCTGCACCGCGACCTCCGGAAAGGCCGGTGAGCAGCTTCGTTCGCGACCGCGGATAAGATGGTAATTTGGATGGCAGCCGCAGCCCGAACCGTTAAGAAAGACTAACCCGATTCTGAATGTTGGCCAAATCGTGCCACAGGTATTCAATTTGGAAAAGACAAAGACGACGGATGTGAAGAAGAAGAAGACAAGAGGTAGGAAATACGAATATGATTTATTACTATTTACAACCAAAAGAAACCAAGGAGAAGGAAGGATAATAAAATAAAGGCAGAAAGAGGGACGGACCAGAAGGACACAGTGAAACTCTAGCTTACCTATTCAGTCTTAATTAATACCCCACGACAAGACACACAAAACAGACTACGAGCAAACTCACACGAATGGGGAAATTGCAGGCAGGAATGGAAGGACTGGAAAGAGAGGAACGCTCCGCTCGAACCGGAGCACGGTCGGCCCGGGAGTCAGCAGCCGCCGCCCTTCCTCGATCGGCACGTCCAGCAGCCGCCGTCAACGCCCTAGCTGCGGTCGTGCGGGCTGCCGCGATACGTGCACCCTGGCGGAGTCAAAGCTGCGTGGCTCCAAGCTGGTGGTGGTGGATTTCAAAGCTGCGGTGGTTCAACGCTGCTTCTCTGGCTCACCTCAGGACGCGTCTCCCTTCTCTCTCCGAGGGCTCGTCTCGACTCATCTGCCGTCTCTGGCGCAACTCTCGGTGGGGGCTGATGCAACGGGTTTTATAACCCCGTCCTCTTGAGCCATACCCACTCATTCTTGGTTGGTCGTAGGGGCTTCTTGGCTCCACCTCTTGATGACGATGGGCGGGCCACGCCCTTCTTCTCCGAGTTGGAGCACATGGGCAATGGCGGCGAATGCAGTTGGCAATAGAGGCTTTGGGAATGGGAATTAAAGGGGATCTATCTATTTGAATTCGGTGCAATGGAGTATTAATTAATGGAAGACAAAGCCTTAACCTAATACACAGAATAAGGAAATAACTACCAACAAGCAGGAAATCTATGATTGGCAAACGTGATTGTATATGACCTAACTAAGGGACGCCCTTTTGACCTTTTACACAACTGGAGGAAGGAGGGTGATATTTTACCATTTACTACACAATTTTAAAAACCACAATTCTCATATCCACAACAATATTATAAACCACTAACATATTGTTACAGACGCGGTTTTGGATGTTAGTTTACCGAGCGGTTTGGTATGACCGCGTCTGCACAGTTTACCCGATTATACTCGAACGTTGGCCGAGTCGCGCTACGCTAAATCAATTAAGGAAAGGACACAACGGCTGGGTTTAAATGACACGACACCAGGGGTACAGTTCTCAAGACCTCCGGAGGAGGTTATAATATTTGTATGCGGAACGTTTAGACTACAAGGACAAGAGGTACAGCATAGGAAGGTAGGCACTTAGACACACTTATCTTATTCCCGACAGACCACAGATAAACGGGACAAGACTGACTCACACAGGGATTGATGGCAAGGAAGGGCAGGTAGTCGATGGACAGCACAAGGTGCACCTTGGCTCAGGGACAGGATAGCGCGGTCCAAAAGATGCAGGGAGGTATCGTCGCGCTGGAGGTGGCGTCTGGTTCTCTTCAAGCTGGGGGCGCATCTTACGTCACGTCCGGTAAGTGGCTGCGTATATCCAGCGGGGAGTGACACGCCCTCGGCTCGTTAGCTCCGCCCCAGATGGAATCGGCCCGCCGCTTCTTATTGGGTGCGGGGGGTTACCGGGCTCCGCCCTTGACGAGGAGCTGACAGGGAGCCCCTATTTGGTAACCCCGTCGAGCACATGGGCAATGGCGGCTAACCAAGCCGGAGTGAGGACGCACACTCCCCGCGCGCTGTTGTTGTAGTTGTTGTTGTTGTTGTTGTAGTTTCATGAGGAAGATGGGAGGAGGTATGGGGAGGTCCTAAACTTACTACTGGTGCCATACAATCACATTCTGGTGCAACGAAGAGTCAGAATTAATGGAAACGAGTCCTTAACTGACATAGACTAAGAATAACTAGCAAGATGTCCTATAGTTGTCTACGTGAGATGCGGTGAACCTGGGCACGACATTTAATGGGGGAAAAGGGGAAGGTCGGTTCTACAGAGTGTTGTTTACAGACAATGGGACTAGGGAATGGGGGATTGGGGATAGTTGGGGAGTATTGGGGAAATAGGGGAATATTTACAAGCGGATATGGATGGAGGCCAAATCCCATATCCGCAACAATATGTTTAGCTTTTCAAACAGTCGTTAATGCTGCTTTAAACAAAGAAAATGGAGGAATCCCAACATCCGTGAGGTAAGTGTTACTGAAAGAACTGAACGAAATTCTACTGTAATCGATGTACCCCACAAAGGTTGGAGGTGTGCTCATTTACCAAGCAGCAAACTATCACTTGCCAAGCCAGCCATTCCTTCATGGTTTTGAATGGCATGCTTGCTCGAATGCTTAAATGAAATGGCGATCTCTCCACAAGAAACTTGGTAAATGAACACACACCCAATGTTCTTGAGACCCACCATAGATCGACTGTAATCTACATACCCCAAAGAGGAATGACCCTTCCTGCCACTCCCATAGTAAGCGGGTGTACTTGTAAATTAAAATGTTGGTTGGTGGACTCAGCCGTCATAATGACATCATAGACGTAATGACGTAACGGACACAAAACTGATATATTTTAACTTCCAGCAAGTTTGCAGTCCCGACAAAGGGATTAGTGTTACGATTAGATTTACTATAATATTAACGTTATGTTATCATTATTTCGAAAATGATATTACCATTAAAAACCCGAGGCTAATTCCCTACTTCCTCGGTTATTAATATTAGTGCCGAACACCGCTTAGATCATTGATCATGAACCATATACTGCTTCAATCCATTAACTTTCCATTCACGACATTGGGATTAAAGTGTTATGGTTATATTTACTATATTATTATTATTATTATTATTATTATTATTATTATTATTATTACAAAAACGATACAACTGAAACGATACAGTACTGTATTAAGAAACCTGGGCTTAATTTGTCCGAAGCGGTCCGAAGATGAGGCATAATGCCCAAGGCCTATACGTACCGTACGGTATTGTTGGAAGAGCCGTAACGTCGATGCTTTTTGATATTTGATGATCATTTTAACAATCGGTTTGTTTGCCTTTCACACTGAATGAAAAACGTAAAGGTAGAGCATAGCGATTGTGATATAAAACAGGTTTGACAATATGTTCGGCATGAACGGCATATAAATCAAAATGGCGTTGTATGGAGAATCAGCCGCCGTACACCGTAATGACATCAGACGTAATCACATCACCCTGTCATGTGACCATATCCTCAGCTCTGATTAGTATAGGTTTGAGGGGACATACATACGGACAAACACTGCTCTAGACGGCTTCGCCTGATGGGCTACGCCGTAAAAAAAAAAAATTGCCAAGTAATATCACACAAGACCAACCAATATACAATACTTAATATGCAATGCTCTAGAAAAGTTCATATAAAGGGACGCCCTACATCTGGCAAATAAAATACATCTACTTCTTCATGTAGCTGTACGAATCAAATTGGCGCCCCTTTATATGAACTTTTCTAGAGCATTACTTGGTTCCTCCTCAGAATACAAGGGTAGTCCAGCATGCACACGAAATTTTCTGAATGCCCCTTATTTTGTATTGTATTTTCTACAAGCTATGGAATGTCCCGTCTTTTCTCTACTTTGCCACATGACACATACCCTTATATAAAGGTAAAGGAGCCTTTTCTATGCCCCTGGCATTTTACCCAAGAATATTTTTATTTTTATTTTTTTTAAGCCAAAACTATGCCACTTAGGTGGAATTTGTTCCGAAAGCCATTAATTATATATATTGGCCGACGTATATTCCAAGCTTCAGATAGTTTAAATGTGTAGCCTTTGAGATATGACCGCCAACACATTTTGGGTGGATGGACGGACGGACAGACTGGCAGCCACCAACAGACTGGCAGCCACCAACGTAAATTTGAGGGTTTTCAAAATAAAACAAGAATGCAGAAACGGACGTTGCTGAAATTTGGAACATATTACTTCGGTACAATTGCAGAACATTGCAGATTTAGTACAAAGCATTTACTTCTGAAATTTCCAGCCAATTTCGTCCAGTGGAAGCAGAGAAACAATTTTTCAGTCCCTATTTTAAAGCTGCATACCAAGGGGCCTTTTCCACATGGCACATACCGCATCCCATCGTAAATCTCCCATTATTGCAGATTTAGCACCATTTCGGTGAGAAACTATTTCGGCACCGCTGTCATGGCAAATTCACAGGGGAGGTTAAATTGCCGATGTTCTCCAAAAAGAGACAAGTGGAATTAACAATTCCTCATTAAATCTATCATGGCAGTAACTCGCACAATTGTGGTTTTGATACATTGTTAGCATTGCACCCCATCGATATGGGTTAAGAAACGAATCAGCATATTGGAATAGCACCTCAATTCCCAAAAATTGCGGCATGCTTTTCTGATGACAAAAATACTGACACCTCTGTATGGGTCGTTACAAAAATACGGAGTTCCGTACTATACGGAAGAAGTTTCACCCATGTTGGCATCAAAAAACTACAAATATCAAACAAAGTTTCAAATGATGCATCTTGCCACCATCAAGAGCATTTAAATTAAATCGGATGTGGCAAAAAAATGCAAATTTTTGCTTCAAGCTTGCCGGCTCAATGACAGAAGACACCATTTGCATTTTTGCAACCTCCATTCCTACCCAGTTTGTAATCCCCTGTGAACACAGGCAACTTGCTAGTTCTCATAACAAGGGTTTCTGAAAATTTGAAAACAAAAGCACAAACAGTAAAAATGTGATCGTCAGATTGACACAATGAAGCTCAAATTGTAAATAAATAAATAAATAAATAAATACAGAAGCGATTTAAAAAACCCAGCCGTCTCACGCTGAGGCACCAAGGGCAGGCTAACAAGGCCTATTTATGCTTACGATAACTTTGCCCTTTGACATTTTGACCCAATGATTAGTCTTCTCATAATAAATAAAAGGTTTGCTCAAAATTTAATGACAAAAGCTCAGAGGGTAAAAACGTTATGCCTTGGACAGCCACAAAGGCAGGCGATTGCAAAATCCCATCTACTACTGTGTGCAGGCAGACAGGCTACTAAAAGAGTAACTCAACTGCTGCAAAACACACCTTGTCATTGCGACGGTAACCTTTGCGGAAATTGAGGACGAGCCGTTTGAGGATGAGTTCACCATTTTGTGGAAACTTGGAGTTGATGAGCGATACGAAAGAAGCATACACATGGGTGAATGTTGATGAAGCAACCTGAGCCTGGATAATAGATCGTGCCAACAGCCCCCTGTCAAAAACACAACACCCCCAATAAGATGATTTTTGTTCTCATCATAAAATAATAAATTAATAAAAACAGGATCATCTCAAATGGTGTGAACTTGTGCGTGAATATTTGTTGTTGTAAATCACTACAACAACAAAATAAATATATATATATATATTTATGAAGAGTTCATACGCAAAAACCAATAACCGTCATTCCTGCGAAAAACTAAACGAAGCATGCCATGATGCAGCTCACAATACCGTCTTTGTGATTTCCATATTGTTGTTCTACAAAACCCAATATCACCCTTCATTTCAGAAATGGATACACCCCGTGCACGCTTTAAAGCAAAACCCGATATATTCATTTAACCAATGAGTGGGCAGCATCATATTCAAGTGATGCCATACGTCAGCGCTCATGTTGTGATCGATTCGCATCGCTAAGGATGCCAAAAGCAATTCAACTAAGCCAATTTATCATGAAACAATGTACAGTTTTGACGATATTGAAGAGCCTGGGTTGCTCTCACCATCGGGATGAAAATGAAATGGCTTACAGGAAATTCTGGTAAAGAGAGATAGTGGTGATGGTAAAAATCCAGCTATTTCATGTGTACACAATATATGTGATGTGTGTATGGCATCTATCCTTTCTGCTGATTATCTTTCTTACAACAATGGGCAGCTTTATTCGACGGAAAACAAAGTTGAACAGGACACTATTTTCTGTCTTACATGAATGTTCAACAGTGTAAATGAAGGAGGCCTAAATTTGAAGATGTAAACAAACAGAGCCAGGGATGTCACACTGAAGTACCTCCCTCTGAAGGCAAATAAAGGATTCCTGAATGCAAGGCTTCATTCCTCGACATATTGTACGAGTATAATCAGGAATGGTCTCAATTATTCATTACTTGGCAAAAAAAAAGTTTTTTGACAAGTATATTGATCATTCCGGTTTGTGTGTGTGTGTGTTTGCGTGTTTGTCTATCCGCTCACTTATACTTGCCTACAGGTCACAATTTTAAACCGATCTTCACACAACTTCACCAAATAGTGGAGTTTGTGGTCCGTAAGAATCCTTTTTTTTTTTAGGTCAAAAGGTCAACATAAGCCAAAGGTCAACCACTTTTCTTCGAATTTCTAAAATCCTCAATTTTCATCCGATTGACTTGAAATTTGAATAGGATTTTTATATCAGCTAACTGAATTCAACCACCAACTATTTTTGAAGTCAACATAGGTCACAAGGTCAACATAGGCCAAAGGTCAACAACCATATCTAATTTCTAAAATCCTCAATTTTCATCCGATCGACTTAGGCTTTTCATATCAGCGAACTGAATTGAACCACCAACTATTTTTGAGATCAATATAGGCCAAAAGGTCAATACAGGCCTAAGGTCAACCACCTTTTTCAAATTCCTAAAATCCTTAATTTTCATCCATATGACTTGAAATCTGATTAGGATTTGCATACCAGCTTACTGAAACCAACCACCAACTATTTTTGAGGTCAACATCGGCCAAAGAGTCGACATCTGCCAAATTTCTAAAATTGTCAGTTTTCATCCGATTAACTTAAAATTTCAAGACTATTTGCATATTAGGTCACTGAATTCAACCACCAATTATTTGTGAGGTCAAAAGGATGCTCTACTGAGTGCCATTCAATTTTGTTCTCTTTTGCCAAGTGTCACTTTATGAGTGATTTTTTATTTATTTCTTGCCAAGTCAAGAATGACCACACAGTGCTCATAACCTGCGACATAAAATATATATTTTTCGCCTCCTCTGTCTACTCAACTCCCTCATCCTTGCTGTTGAAGATATTAGATAATTCATCTCCGAGAGTCTTCACGGATTGATTCAATATCAATTACGAGTCTGATGGACAGGTGGGTCTGGTTGCATGCAATGAGTGCACCCACTCCGAACAGGAACGGCAAGAAGGATCATGTTATTGTCCTCTGTGGGGTATATGGACTACAGTAGATCGAGGCGAGGGCCTCAAGAACATCAGAGGTGTATTCAGTTACCAAGGTTCTGCCCTCTCGCCCTATCTGTGGTAATAAACCTTTTGTTCATAAATACCTGTACGTAGTCATTTGAGGTATGGGACTTTAGACCACTTGGACTTTCCTTAACCCCAGTGCAAGGGTATTAAGCGCCCGAGGAAAACCTTCAGCTTTGCACCCCTACTCCCCGACCCCACCACAATAAACTTTCCAAAATGAATATTGTGCATCATCAATATGAATAAAACTGCATTCATAGAGTAGAAGAACAAGAGGTTAACCCTTTGAGTACGGATGACGTCCAGTGCAGCAACCCACGAAAACGTTTTGTGTACGGATTACGTTACTACAGGTCATCGACTATACCTATAAATAGATCGTCAGTACGTGGTTGCATTCCCGTACCAAAATTCCAAATTAATCCCGTTTTATCAAATTTATCGAAGTTCGAGAATTATTTTTTTATTTGTTTCGGTTGCTGGGGACCCCGGGATTATCAAAAAAAATCCCGTACTCAAAGGGTTAAAAGGGAGATAGATAAAGTTCAGATAGATTAGGGCAAAGCGGGCTCTCTTGCCTGCTTTCCGGTCCCGACCTGCATTACCTACCTGCCAGCCATATTATCAACCTGCCAGCCAGCCATGTCATCGACCTGCCGGCTTGCATAATTTCCAGAGCTTCCTTGTCCCAGAAACGTTTTATTTTTTTTACATTCAGATTAATACTATTTCATGTTGCATTCATGATTATAATCATATTTCTGGTGATTCTGTGAACCTTAATACGAAAAAAGATTATGGTGGATTTGTCTGCTTTAGCAAAAAAGCAGGTTGTGGATTTATATGCTTTTGACGCAAAACAATTTGAAAAGTATCAAATTAGAATTTTTGTATAAAATTGCGATTTGTGAAATTTTGGCCTTGTGTTAGTTTACTTACATCACCTTAAGACCACCCTTTTCGGAATCGATATGTTATACCAAGAAATCACATTTTTAAAACTAGGGCGTGCCCGCACGTACGTGCTTGCCCGTACGTGCTTGCCCGTACGTGCGTGCAAAAAAACATGCGTGCAAACAACAACAACAAAAAAAAACTTTGAAACCACGTGGCAGTAACGACCACAGAACCCCCCCCTCTATTTACATGAAATGGTTTGGTCCATTCGCAAAGCCAAAGCGAACGGCTTGCGAGTACGGTGACCATACCTTGGGAACCACTTGTCCGATTAATTTCAAACCTTGAAAAGGCACATCCTCGGGTCCCCAGCAATATACCTGGCAAGTTTCAAGTATATCGGACCGGTAGTTGTCGAGAAACAGCGGTCGCATACAGACACACACACACACACAGAGATTACTGGAATTATAGATAGATGTTGATTTACCAAAAATGGAAAGAATGCATTTATCGGTTTTTGCACAAGAACTCCTCGTATGATTTTTTTTTTTTGCAAAGTGCAAAAGCCTGGTGTAGGCTTTGCCGTTAGGGTGCCAGCTTGGAATCCAAGGATCCTGGGTTCGAATCCCGGTCGATCGCTGAATTAATACCAGGGGGGTGTACTCAGCCTGTCATCCTTCCGAGGTCGGCAAATTGAGTACCAGTCACTGTGTCTGGCAAGAGGCGACCAACAAGGTTGGCGGCAGGAAGGGCATCCGGGCGTAAAACATTGCTTCAAAAAGGGGACCACGGTGCGTGCCCGAAAAATGGCCTCCAAAGGGTGTGTGTGTGTGTGTGTGTGTGTGTGTGTGTGTGTGTGTGTGTGTGTGTGTGTGTGTGTGTGTGTGTGTGTGTGTGTGTGTGTGTGTGTGTGTGTGTGTGTGTGTGTGTGTGTGTGTGTGTGTGTGTGTGTGTGTGTGTGTGTGTGTGTGTGTGTGTGTGTGTGTGTGTGTGTGTGTGTGTGTGTGTGTGTGTGTGTGTGTGTGTGTGTGTGTGTGTGTGTGTGTGTGTGGTCACATGAAAAAGTAAGTACACCCCATGTAAAGTTTTGATTTTTTCAACATATTTCAACATACAGCTATTTGATCTTCATTTCAACATTATTGATAGATAAAGGTGATATAATATAACAAATATTATGAAACATTTACATTTTGTAGTCCATTGTATAATTTAAATAAACATAAATGCAAATTTCACATGTGGAAAAAGTAAGTACACCCTTGGCTCTAATAGGTGGTATTGCCCCCTTTGGCAGAAACAACCTCAAGTAGACGTTTCTTATAACTGTCTACAAGTCTCTGACATCGACTGGGAGAAATTTTTGCCCACTCCTCCATACAGAATTATTTCAGCTGTGTGATGTTTGAGGGGTTTCTTGCATGCACAGCTCGTTTCAAATCCCCCCACAACATCTCGATGGGATTTAGATCCGGGCTTTGACTTGGCCATTCCAGAACCCTCCATTTCTTTCTTTTCAGCCATTCCTTGGTGGATTTACTGGTATGTTTAGGGTCATTGTCATGTTGCAAGGTCCACCTTCGGTTGAGCTTCAACTCTCCGACAGATGGCCTCACATTATCGTCAAGCACCCTCTGGTACAATGATGAATTCATAGTGGATTCTTTGATGGTGAGCTGCCCAGGCCCTGATGCAGCAAAGCTGCCCCAAACCATAATATTTCCACCACCATGCTTTACAGTTGGTATCAGGTTCTTGTGGTCAAATGCTGTCTTTGGTTTTCGCCAAACATGTCTTCTGCTACTGTGGCCAAATAGCTCTACCTTTGACTCATCTGTCCAGAGCACATTGTTCCCCAAGTGCTGGTCTTTGCCTTGGTGTTCATTGGCAAACTTTTGTCTTGCCCTGATGTTCGTTCTGGACAGCAAAGGTTTCCTCCTCGCACACGTCCCATGGAGATCAAATTTGTGCAGCCTCTTTCTAATGGTAGACTCGTGCACTTTGACATTAACAGTGGCAAGAGCTACCTGTAGGTCCCGTGATGACATTCTGGGGTTCTTAGAGACTTCTTTCAGCATCTTGCGGTCTGCTCTCGGGCTGAACTTGCTGGGGCGGCCTGGCCTGAACAAGTTGGCAGTTGTTTGCAATCTTCTCCACTTGTAGATGATCTTCCGGACAGTCGAATGATTGATTTCAAATTGTTTAGAGATCTTTTTAAATCCCTTCCCAGACTCGTAGGCATCTATAACCTTCTTTCTGAAGGCCTCAGAGAGCTCTTTTGATCTAGGCATGGTGACGCCGCACACTTCAACAACAAAGAGCAAACCAAACTAAATGTCTGACGTTTAAATAAGACAGGTTCCTCCAAGATCCTCTCTAACGATGTTCTAATCATTTGCACCTGAGCTGGTGCACCTGATTCTAATTTTAGGTGTTTGAAGTTGTGATAAATTTAGGGGTGAACTTACTTTTTCCACATGCGAAATTTGTATTTATGTTTATTTAAATTATACAATGGACTACAAAATGTAAATGTTTCATGATATTTGTTATGTTATATCACCTTTATCTATCAATATTGTTGAAATGAAGATCAAATAGCTGTATGTTGAAATATGTTGAAAAAGTCAAAACTTTACATTGGGTGTACTTACTTTTTCACATGACTGTGTGTGTATGTATGTATGTATGTATGTATATATACAGTGAAAACAGTGAAATACAGTGAAATTTATATACAGTGAAACCTTGACTTAAGAGTTTAATTCGTTCTGTGACCGAGCTCGTAACTCAATTTGCTCGTTTCTCATAATTAAATTTCCCCATTAAAATGAATTGAAATGCTATTAATCCGTTCCAGCCCCCCAAAAACCACACCAATTTTTTTTGTTACGTGTTTTTAAATAAGAAAAATGTGCTTTATAAATAACAAATAATGTATAAACAAGCACGACCTCATATATACTGTACATAATAAAAGAGAATGTAAAGAAATAAACTGGTTTTATTAAGTGTATTTACTCACACTCCTCACTGTATTTACTCACTGTATTTACTGACACTTTCAACCACACAAACAACAACTTCTCCATCTCTTCATGGACAGAGGTCCAGAGCTTTGAAATAATCTTAACGCCCTTGGCTGGCGTTATAACCTTTATCGACTCCTTCTGCTTCAAAATCGTACATATCGTAGAAGTACTACGATCGTACTGCCTCGCCAAGTCGACAACACGCACACCTCGCTCATGTTTTTCGACGATTCCGTGTTTTATATCCAAGCACATCATCCTTTTCTTCTTCTCAGCACTGCCCTTGGCACTCAATTTCTTAGGACCCATGGTTAAAACTAAGAAATTTTCCAAAATAAACAAAATGCGAAAACAAAACAACAGCGATACGGCAGAGATGCTTGCACGGCAAGATAACCACGTGAACTGAACGCTCGCTGGGCCACCTAGTGGCGGGTGGCGTAAGCTCGCTCGCTCGTAACTCAGATCTCGGTTCACATCACAAAGCAAAAAATCGACCGAGCGACGGCTCGTATCTCGGAAAAGTCGTAAGTTGGTGCACTCGTAAGTCAAGGTTTCACTGTGTGTGTGTGTGTGTGTGTGTGTGTGTGTGTGTGTGTGTGTGTGTGTGTGTGTGTGTGTGTGTGTGTGTGTGTGTATGTATATATATATATATATATATATATATATATATATATATATATATATACAGTGAAACCTTGACTTACGAGTTTAATTCCTTCTGTGACCGAGCTCGTAACTCAATTTGCTCGTTTCTCAAATTAAATTTCCCCATCAAAATGAATTGAAATGCTATTAATCCGTTCCAGCCCCCAAAAAACCACACCAATTTTTTTAAAAATATATATATATAAATATCTCGCGCTTTATATTTCACCTGTATGCAGCATACAAGTTGGCAGGATGGCCTGGACTGGAGGTACGCACACTTGACTCTAAACTGTCCAGCCTGGGTTTGAATCCCGACCCAGCTATAACCTGTCATGTCGGTGTTTCACAGGCAGGGTGATTCATCAATGTGTGTACCACTAAACTGGGCGCCCCGTTTGCGTCCCATTAGTTGTTGGATGTTAAGGATCTCACCGTGTCTTCCACAAAGAGAAGGCGAGCTATCGCCGGCACTCTGAACAAGTTGTGGCCTGGCATGCTCTTCTCCTCTGCCGTTATGTACGTCCTCCTCGGCATCTTTTTCCAGAAGAGCCCTGTCTCGTCACAGTTGAAGATTTGCTGGGGGATGTATCCTTCGGCTTCTATCAGTTCGGCAAAAGTTATAATAAAATCTTCAGCTGCCTTCACATCCGAGCTTGCTGCCTCACCATGCCTGACGACGGAGTGAATGCCGGTCCTCTTCTTAAAATTATCAAACCATCCCCGACTGGCTTTGAATCACTCTTCCGATGCCTCGTCCGTTGATGTTCCCGCCGTCTGCTGCACCAAATCCCCGTAAATGTCTCGTGCCTTCTCACAGATGATGCTCTCGGTCACGGTATCTCCTGCGAGCTGCTTCTCCGTCAACCACACAAACAACAACTTCTCCATCTCTTCATGGACAGAGGTCCGGAGCTTTGAAATAATCTTAACGCCCTTGGCTGGCGTTATAGCCTTTATCGACTCCTTCTGCTTCAAAATCGTACATATAATAGAAGTACTACGATCGTACTGCCTCGCCAAGTCGACAACACGCACACCTCGCTCATGTTTTTCGACGATTACGTGTTTTATATCCAAGCTCGCTCGCTCGTAACTCAGATCTCGGCTCGCATCACAAAGCAAAAAATCGACGGAGCGACGGCTCGTATCTCGGAAAACTCGTAAGTCAAGGTTTCACTGTATGTATGTATGTATGTATGTATGTATGTATGTATGTATATATATATGTGTATGTATATATATGTGTGTGTGTGTGTGTATATATATGTGTATGTATATATATGTGTGTGTGTGTGTGTGTGTATATGTATGTATATATATATATATATATATATATATATATATATATATATATATATATATATATATATATATATATATATATATATATATATATATATATATATATATATATATATATACATATACATATATATATATACATATACATATATATATATATATATATATATATATATATATATATATATATATATATATATATATATATATATACCACCTTTAGAGGCCATTTTTCCCCGCGGAGCAGGGGTTGGCCTTTTTCAGGAACAGGAACAGGACAAGGACAGAACAAGGACAAGGACAGGACAAGAACAAGAGGAACAGGTTGAGATGGTTTTGTCATGTGTTGAGGAAGGATGAAAGTGACTGGTTGAGAAGAGTGATGGAAATGAATGTAGAAGGAAGTAGAGGACGGGGAAGACCGAGAAAGACTTGGCTAAAGATGGTGGAAGAAGAAATGCGGGCAAGGGGGTTAACAAGGAGAGATGCAGAAAATAGGGCAAGATGGAGAAGATTGTCATGGGGCCCGCAAGGCTAACCCCCGCTCTAGCAGAGAAAATGGCCTTAAAATGCATGTTGTTGTTGTATATATATATATTTTTTATTTTTTTATTTTTTTTTTACAGCCATCACACATTCATCAACATTTGGCCAGCTTTGGTTGGTCCGCTCTGCGATCCAGTTTAAAGAAACTACTTTTACTTGTTTCAACATGACCATTACCGGTCAGGAAAAAAGAAAACACATCTTGGTCATTAATAGCAGCGAGTTTTGCAAATGTCAGCCAAATACACTGTTGAGGGGGGCAAGACTTGACTTTTGAAATGGTGTATGAATGCTAAACGAGTCATTTTGCACATGCGCTGTGCATTTTCAGTGACTCGCTTCTGCCTGGCAGGCACTTTTAATGTCATTGCCAACTCAAAATCTGGAATTCAAATCATCTTTTAAACATAATTTACAGCATTTACACGACTGAGGTCGAGGTTAACCATAATTGTTCCGTTCCTAAATGCAAATTGGACTCACGGAAATTGTGTGCATGTATGTGCATGTGTCCATCTGACAAAAGTGTATATCTGAAAATCATAGAAGAATAATACTGACAAAGTCGCCAGAGGCATAAAAACAGGGCTGACCCAATCTCCACCAATGACATCACCATCATTCATTGCCGTTTCAGTTTTGTGTGCAACATCTTCCATTCGCACCTATCTTTGGAAATTTTTTGCTCAATGGATTAGGAATACCTTCTCTGGTTTGTTGATTTCGTGTTTGCTTAAAAATTGGATTTGGTAGTCTGTTGCACTTTTCACGTACTCGGCCAATCCTGCAGTTGTCATTCTGTGGACTTGGTTGAGTTCCATCAAGCAGCGAACTCCTTTTCGTCTTGGCAGGTACATTCTCAGGATGCTTTGATTTTTGGGCAACGTTTTGTGGATGGTGAGGTGTTTCCTTGTTTTGATGTCGAGTTTATTGATTTCTGCTTGTGGCCAGTTTATTATTCCACACATGTACTGGAAAACTGGTTTATGGCTTTGATTTTGTTCCTTGGAATGAAGTACGTTTTCAGGATCAGCCTCTTTCCACACAGGTATAATTTCGTAATTGTTTTGCACATTTGTTTGACATATTTGGTGGCCCTCTTCTACTCCAAGGTATTTGTATGATGCGTCATTTTCTGTGTCAATTTTACGTTGTCTGTTCATATTTGGTCTGCCCTGTATGAATGTGCACTTGGTACTATCGAGGCCAAATTCCATTTGAATGTCGTGTGTGTGCGTGTGCGTGTGCGTCTTTAAAATAATAAAAACACAACACCTCCGGCGACTTCGTCGGCAAAGACATAGAAACAGACCTGATCCGATCTGCACCAAATTTTGCACACGCATTGGTAGTACCCAGGGTCAGGTCACTGGCACAATAAATTCCGTCCCTCCTCTGTGAGGGTGTTGGGGCGGGGGGGGGGAGGGGGACAGAGACGACTTACGATTTTTGCTGTGCACGTGCAATAGTGCAAGTGGTTTACTGACACCATGCTGGAATGGCTGTTTCTAGTTTAGGAAATACTGATAGGGACACGCAGACACACACGGACTAAAAGATGGTCGCTTTTACTTTTACCAATGCAGTAGATGCAAAAAATCTTGTATAATCTCGTATAACAAGGGGTGAGGTCTGATGGCACCAAGCTCCTGCCCTGCCTTGGCTACGATACTCCTCTGCTCCCATCTGTCCTCAGCCAACTCTCTCCACTCTACTCTCTACACCCACCCCCATCTTACAGAAATCCCTCTTCACACAATCCTCCCATCTCAACCACCTTTCTTTTCCTCAACTACCTCTTTTCATCCTACCTTGTTCCCTACCTATCCGCTGTCTTTGCCATTCTCTCTTCCCCCATCCACACCAAATGTCCAGCCCAACTCAGCTGGCATTTCACCAATCTCCCAGTCAAGCTCATCTGCACACCAATCTCCTCCCTCAGTTCATCCATTCTCCTTCTATCTCCCTCTTCACTCCTGTAATCCTCCTGACACAGTTGTTCTCACAAACCTGCAGTCTCTGTTGTTGTCTCTCTGTCAGTGCTATCGTCTCTAGACAGTAAAGGGAGGCCTGCATTACACAAGTCATCAGAACCATCCCTTTCAATCTTCTTCAGATCTTTCTGTCTGCCATTACTCCCTCCACCCTCCTCCACACATTCGCAATCACCTGAATCCTCTTCCGAACCTCTGCCTCTGACTTACCATCCCCAGTCACTGTTCCACCCAGATACTCAGACCTATTTCCTTGTCTAATCTCCTTCCCCTCTAACGTGATATTCATTTATTTTATCTGCTGCCTGACCCACATCACATCCATCTACTCCAAGCTCGTTTTCACCCCATGTTTCTCAAATGCCTTGTTCCACTCCCCCAGTACTTCCTGAATCTCCCACCCACTCTCCACCACAACAACTAGGTTCTCCACGTACAATATCCTCCCCAGAATATCTTTCATGTTTACCTTCCTGCTTACCAGCTCTATCACCATGAAAAACATGAGTGGGCTCAGAGCTTCCCTGCCTCATACCGATATTCATTGAATTCCTCCGACATCAGGGAACCAACCGAAACTCTTCCCGTCGTTCCCTTGGACATCCCTTCCACCAACCTAACTTCTGTTTTCAGCACGTCCAAACATGATTAATAGCAAGTATCATTTTAAACTTACCCTACACATTGACAAGCCCCAGCTATGACCTTCCTACTGGTGTAAAGTAGCACCCAAACCACATATGGTGTCTTCCTCTGGGAAGTCTGCCTGAATGTTGGTAATAACTGCATCATCTTTCCAATTATAGACGTCTATTAAATAAAGCATGAGAAGTTCACAGCAGGCACTGCCGCAAGGTTCAAAGTCCACTCACATGCAGCGATGGTCAAAGGTTTGGGTAGACCGTGCCCATCTACAAACCTTCGGACCTTGCACCTTTGGCACACGTCATCATGAGTTTGCAGAAAAGGGAGCTGCAAGCTACTAACTATCAGCTTTTTGGGTGAGTTTTTGTGATGATTTCAACTGTCACCATGCCAGTTGGCTGGGTGTGGGTACCTCTCTCACCAGCCATGGCTCTTCAGCAAAGGACTTCTGTGACTCACTAGGACTGACACAATCTGTCAATTTCCCCACCCGGATCTCAGTCAACGGAGCATCTTCTCTTCTGGACTTGGTTATGATTAACTTCCCTGAAAATGTCTGCTGCTCTTCTTCTGCTCCAATCGGCTCTTCTGATCATGTGCTTGTTAAAGTGGACATCTCTCTGACCATTCTCAGAGAGCCTCCTCAGCGTCGACGAGTCTGGCATTTCACTCAGGCCAGCTGGCACGGTCTTCAAGCAGCCATCAATCATCTGGACTGGTCTCCTATATCTACCGCCTCTGACATCAACTCATCCTGGGACTTCTTCCAAAGTAAATTGCTCCCTCTCATGCACAGATTTATCCCATCTCGTCTTCAGGTGTCATACCCTTCCTCCCGTCCATGGTACATGGAATGTTGTGGTGAGGCTATTGCCCAGAAACAACTTGCTTTCGTCTCCTGGAAAGCAAATCCAACGGAAAGAAATCTCATTTCCTTTCACAAAGCCCGAAACAAGTGTGTGTCCACCCTCAGGAGAGCCAGGAAACAATATCTCTCTGTTCTCAGGACCGAACTCTCTTATCCGTCTCCCTCTTCCAAATCCTGGTGACGTCTGGTCAAATCTGTTTCTGGTGTTTGTTCCCCCTCCATCCCCTCCCTCAACTCAAATGGCCACACGGCTGACTCCGCACGTGAAAAAGCTGAATGCCTCAACTCTGTGTTTGCCTCTAAATATTGTGTCCCAAACCCATCCCTCTCTGTACCCACCATACCCAGTCGTACCCAGCTGCTCCTGGACTCTGTGTCCTTTCCTCCTGACAAGGTGGAAAAGTTTCTGTCAACCCTCGACTCTGATTCTGATTCTGCAACTGGACCTGACGGCATCAGCCCACGGGTCCTAAAATCCTGTTCTTCCGCTCTTTCACTCCCTCTCTCTGTTCTCTTCACCCTCTCGTTTGCTCAAGGTCATCTTCCATCTGCTTGGAAATGTGCCAACATCACCCCTTTGCACAAAAAAGGTGCAAAAACAGATCCCAGCAACTACAGACCAATCAGCCTTCTCCCAATTATCAGCAAAGTCATGGAATCCATCATTGCTTTAGATATGAAATCTTTCCTCTTCTCCAATGGCTTGATCTCTGATCATCAATTTGGTTTCAGACCTGGTCACTCTACTCTGGACATGCTGCTTCTGCTTTCTCAACAATGGATGGCGGTCCTCAATGCCAAACAGGAAATTAGAGCAGTCTCCCTTGACATATCACGTGCCTTCGATACGGTCTGGCACCCCGCTCTGCTCACCAAACTCTCCTCTTTTGGTATCCATGGAAATCTCCACGCATGGCTGGCGGACTTCCTCTCTAGTCGTAGTCAACGTGTGGCCCTGAATGGGTTTCTCTCATCTCTTCTTCCTGTTCAGACTGGAGTTCCCCAAGGCAGTGTTCTGGGCCCTGTACTTTTTGTGGTCTTCATCAATGATCTCTCTGACTCTCTTGAAAATCCTCTCTATCTCTTTGCTGATGACTCTACTCTCTGTCGCTCCATTCTTCATCCCTCAGATCGGCAATCTGCAGCCTCCTCACTCTCTGCAGACCTGGACAAAATCACAGACTGGGCAAACAAGTCGAACATGTCTTTCAATCCTGACAAATCTCACACTCTTAGGATGTCTCTCTGAAAAGACCGACTGGACAACCCTCCCATCCACTTTCTGAATAATCCTCTCCAAGAAGTTCTGTCACTCAAGCTTTTGGGTCTCACTATCTGCCATGATCTTTCCTGGGAAAACCACATTTCAAATCTGGCCTCCAAAGCCAGTCGCCAACTGGGCATCCTCCGTCGTGCGAAGTCCTTCCTTGGCACACCTGAGCTCCTCACCACATACAAGGCTTTCATCTGCAGCTCAATGGAATACTGCTCTCCCCTCTGGGCTGCTGCTCCTGCCTCACACCTAGCTCGTCTTCACGCTGTTGAAATCAAAGCATTCAGAATCATTGGAATCTCCCGTGATGAAGCTAACTCCAAGGGCCTCTCACTCACTCACCGCAGGCAGGTTGGTGGTCTTTCCGTCTTCTACAGACTCCTCTCTGGCCTTGCCCCCCCCAGCTCTCTCTGGGCTGTCCCACAAATATTCCTACAGGTCGCACAAGATCTGCCTGCAACCCTCTTATGGTTAAACTGCCAAAATCAAGACTCTCTGCTCACAGTCACTCCTTCATTCCTCTTTTCTCACGCCTCTAGAACAAACTCCCTCACTCTCTTCAATCCCACTCCACCCTCCAGGTCTTTAAAACAGCTGTTCACCACCATCTCTTATCTTCCCCCATCTCTTATCTTCAAATCTCCCCACCCTCATTGCTTCTCAATTTCCCCCCTCTCACTCCCCCTCCTCAAAGCGTCCTCCCCGCTTCTTCCCCCTTCAAACTCTCACCTCCATCTCCCCCAACCTTCTGCCTCGCTCTTCCCCCTCCTCAAATAACACCTCATTGTGGCTCACCCAATCACCATCAAACCTTTTGTCCGCCCCATCCTTCCCTTTCTCCGAGCTATTCTGAAATCTCTGACACACCTTCAACAGCTCTCCCTACCTCTTCCACCTCTTCCACATCTTACCCTACCCCTCCTCCCCCCTGTTCTGTATCTGATGCTCCCCCTTCCTCTTCATTAACGGTATGGACCTCAAACATCCGGGGCCTTCGTTCAAACTTAACTGATCTCTCCATACAGGTTGCTTCTGTCAAACCAGACGTGATCTGCTTAACAGAAACTTTCCTCCTTTATGATGTCTCTGATTCCATAGTATCTCTCCCGGGCTACTCCCTCCTCCGGTATGATAGACCTGAGCCTCGTCCTGGAGGCGGGGTTGCTATCTTTATCAAAAACTCTCTTCCTCACTCGCCCTGCACTGCACTCTCTCCACCTCACCCCCAGGAATACCTCTGGCTACGGCTTCCCCTTCGCTCCCACCTCTTGTTCATATGTGTGTTGTACCGTCCACCAAACAGTGATGACTCCATCTACATCTCGCTGTCTGATGATATGGACCAACTTCTATCTACTCATCCCAACTCTCTCTTCCTCATATGTGGTGATTTCAACTGTCATCATGCCAGTTGGCTGGGTGTGGGTACCTCTCTCACCAGCCATGGCTCCTCAGCAAAGGACTTCTGCGACTCACTGGGACTGACACAATCTGTCAATTTCCCGACCCGGATCTCAGTCAACGGAACATCTTCTCTTCTGGACTTGGTTATGACTAACTTCCCTGAAAATGTCTGCTGCTCTTCTTCTGCTCCGATCGGATCATCTGATCATGTCCTTGTTAAAGTGGACATCTCTCTGACCATCCTCAGGGAGCCTGCTCAGCGTCGACGAGTCTGGCATTTCACTCAGGCCAACTGGCACGGTCTTCAAGCAGCCATCAATCATCTGGACTGGTCTCCCATCTCTACCACCTCTGACATCAACTCATCCTGGGAATTCTTCCAAAGTAAATTGCTCTCTCTCATGCACAGATTTATCCCATCTCGTCTTCAGTTGTCATACCCTTCCTCCCGTCCATGGTACACGGAATCTTGTGGTGAGGCTGTTGCCCAGAAACAACTTGCCTTCGTCTCCTGGAAAGCAAATCCAACGGAAGGAAATCTCATTTCCTTTCACAAAGCCCGAAACAAGTGTGTGTCCACCCTCAGGAGAGCCAGGAAACAATATCTCTCCGTTCTCAAGACCGAACTCTCTTATCTGTCTCCCTCTTCCAAATCCTGGTGGCGTCTGGTCAAATCCGTTTCTGGTGTTTGTTCCCCCTCCATCCCCTCCCTTACCTCAAACGGCTACACAGCTGACTCCGCACGTGAAAAAGCTGAATGCCTCAACTCTGTGTTTGCCTCTAAATCTTGTGTCCCAAACCCATCCCTCTCTGTACCCACCATACCCAGTCGTACCCTGCTGCTCCTGGACTCCGTGTCCTTTCCTCCTGACAAGGTGGAAAAGTTTCTGTCAACCCTCGACTCTGATTCTGCAACTGGACCCGACGGCATCAGCCCGCGGGTCCTAAAATCCTGCTCTGCTGCTCTATCTCACCCTCTCTCTGTTCTCTTCACCCTCTCTTTTGCTCAAGGTCAACTGCCATCTGCTTGGAAATCAGCCAACATCACCGCTTTGCACAAAAAAGGTGCAAAAACAGATCCTAGCAACTACAGACCAATCAGCCTTCTCCCAATTATCAGCAAAGTCATGGAATCCATCATTGCTTCGGATATGAAATCTTTCCTCTTCTCCAATGGCTTGATCTCTGATCATCAATTTGGTTTCAGACCAGGTCACTCTACTCTGGACATGCTGCTTCTGCTGTCTCAACAATGGATGGAGGTCCTCAATGCCAAACAGGAAATTAGAGCTGTCTCCCTCGACATATCACGTGCCTTCGACACGGTCTGGCACCCCGCTCTGCTCACCAAACTCTCCTCCTTTGGTATCCATGGAAATCTCCACGCATGGCTGGCGGACTTCCTCTCTAGTCGTCGTCAACGTGTGGCCCTGAATGGGTTTCTCTCATCTCCTCTTCCTGTTCAGGCTGGAGTTCCCCAAGGCAGTGTTCTGGGCCCCGTGCTTTTTCTGGTCTTCATCAATGATCTCTCTGACTCTCTCGAAAATCCTCTCTATCTCTTTGCTGATGACTCCACTCTCTGCCGCTCCATTCCTCTTCCCTCAGATCGGCAGTCTGCTGCCTCCTCACTCTCTGAAGACCTGGACAAAATCACAGACTGGTCAAACAAGTGGAACATGTCTTTCAATCCTGACAAATCTCACACTCTTACTATGTCTCTCCGAAAAGATCGACTGGACAACCCTCCCATCTACTTTCTCAACAATCCTCTCCAAGAAGTTCTGTCGCTCAAGATTTTGGGTCTCACTATCTGCCATGATCTTTCTTGGGAAAACCACATTTCCAAGCTGGCCTCCAAAGCCAGTCGCCGACTGGGCATCCTCCGTCGTGCGAAGTCCTTCCTCGGCACACCTGAGCTCCTCACCACATACAAGGCTTTCATCCGCAGCTCAATGGAATACTGTTCTCCCCTATGGGCCGGTGCTCCTGCCTCACACCTAGCTCGGCTTCACGCTGTTGAAACCAAAGCTTTCAGAATTATTGGAATCTCCCGCGATGAAGCTATCTCTGAGGGCCTTTCACTCACTCACCGCAGGCAGGTAGGTGGTCTTTCTGTCTTCTACCGACTCCTCTCCGGCCTTGCACCCCCAGCTCTCTCTGTGCTCTGTCCCCCAAATATTCCTACAGGTCGCACAAGATCTGCCAGCAACCCTCTGATGGTTAAACTGCCGAAATCTCGGCTCTCTGCTCACCTTCACTCTTTCATTCCTCTTTTCTCCCGCCTCTGGAACAAACTCCCTCACTCCCTTCAATCCCACTCCTCCCTCCAGGTCTTTAAAACAGCTGTTCACCACCATCTCTTATCTTCCCCCATCCAAAACCTTGATCTTTTCTACCCCCGCTAATTCACCCCAGATCCACCTTGTTTGAAATTCCAACTTCTTTCCTGGAAGTCCTGGCAGTGTCCATATGTTTTATACCTCTCCCACCGCCCCCTTCCCACGCCCCCCCCCCCCCCCCAAAGCCCTCGCCCTCTCTCAGATCTCTCGATGTCTCCATGTCTCTCGGTCCCTGCTCTCAAATGTTGTGTTTGTGTCCTTCCCCCTCTCTCCCCATCTTGTCTACCGCTCCCTATGTTATATGTTTTTTGTGTCGGTTTGTCTTTCTGTGTGATTAATGTTCGCTCTTTCACGAGCCTCGACCTTGTATACAAAAAAAAAAAAAAAAAAAAAAAAAAAAAAAAAAAAAAAAAAAAAAAAAAAAAAAAAAAAAAAAAATCCAAAACCTTGATCTTTTCTACCCCTGCTAATTTCACCCCAATTCCACTTTTTTGAAATACCAACTTCTGTCCTGGAAGTCCTTGGTGTCCTTGTGTTTTATACTTCTCCCTCCTCCCCACCCCCCTTCCAATTCCACTTTTTTGAAATACCAACTTCTGTCCTGGAAGTCTTTGGTGTCCTTGTGTTTTATACTTCTCCCTCCCCCCCCCCCCCCCCTTCCCACGCCTCCTCCCCCCAAGCCCTCTCCCTTCCACACATCTCCCTGCTCTCAAATGTTGTGTTTGTGTGCTTCCCCTTCTCTCTCCATCTTGTCTTCCGCTTCCTCTTTTTATATATTTTGTTTGTCTGGTTGATTTGTTTGTGAAGTAAATGTTAGCTCTTTCACGAGCCTCGATTCAGTATACAAAAAAAAAAAAAAAAATTCCGAAAGTTCTCCGAATTTCGGTGTGCAGAGGCATATCCCCATCTCGCAGGTACGTTTCCAAGTATTCCCAGCTTCCTTTGGAAGCTTTGTGAGCCATTTTGTATTACAATCCTTATCTGGCACACAAGATATATGATATATGTTTGGCTGACCCTATGTCTGCCGTTGCTAGGGTTTTCTGCACATGTGCATCAATCATTCTGGGGCAGATTACATCATTTCAAAAGTCACGTGTTGTTGTTCCCCACGAGAAGGGGAAGGGGTGTTACCAAACCCATTATTTTTCTCATCTTCCCTGCATATGTCTTCCTCGCTTTCCTTTTTTTGCTTTAAAGACAACTGTTTAACGTTATATGATAAATCCAGTGCAAAGCTTCTGTTATCACTTGGAGTATCATGGATTATTTATATATATATATATATATATGTATATATAAAAACACCGACACAACCCCACAGCTCACCGTCCACGAACAAGGTTCTCCCAAAGGAGATCTCTGGTGATGTCTTTCATGTTGGAAACGTTCACCTTGTTGACAATACCATTAATCGATTTCTTTCAATGCATCCCAGCTCATTCGCTGATACGCCATGCTGAAAAACAGGTGGTGTAAAATAACGGTTGTTACAAGGCAATAAAAACAGGTAAACAACCACTATTCACTCAGAAATTGCTATATAATGAGGAAATGCTTAACATTTTGATTTTTATTACATGAATCAAACAGTTTTTTTTTGTTGTTTTTTTTAAATACAGAGTAGAGGTTCATGGAGGAGCTAGGGCATATAATGGATTAGTACACAACATAACTAAATGAACAGCAGGAGGAGGAAAAGATACCAACAGGTGAATTGAGAGGGAAAAAGAGAGATACAAGGGAAGTGGGGAAGAATGAGGACTAGGGGAGAACACATGGGTGGACAAGATGGATACAGCCTAAATTCTCAAGAAGACAAACTGGAAGCTTGGAAAGAGGTGGGCTTGGGGAGGGAATAACAAGGGTAGAAAATATCATGGTTTGGGTGGGGGATGATCTGAGATGGTGGTGAACAGCTGTATTGAAAACCTGGAGGGAAAGATGAGATGGAAGAGAGTGTGAAAGTTGGTTCTACACGTGGGAAAAGGAGGAACGAATGAATGGAGGTGAGCAGTGATTTTGGATTTCAGAAATTTCACTAGAAGGGGGTTCTTGGCAGGCCTTGTGCTCCATTAAGAAACTTATGGGGGGGGGGGGGTGGGGGGAAGAGTAAGAGGGAAGCACAAAGGTGCAAGACCAGAAAGAAGGCAGTAGAACACAGAGAGACCATGACCTGTCTATGAGGTGAAGTGATAGTCCCACAGACTCAGCTTCTTTATGGAAGATTCCAATGGTCTTGACGGCCTCGATTTCCATGGCAACAGGCTGGGCAATGAGAAGCAGGGGTGCCAGCCCAGAGGAGGGGGCAGTATTCCATCAAGCTGCAGATGAAGGCCTTGCAGGTGGATAGGAACACAGGTGTGCCAAGGAAGGACTTTGCACGACTGAGGATGCCCAACAGTAGACTGGCTTTGGAAGCCCATTTAGAGGTGTGGTTTGACCAAGAAATATCATGGCTCATACTGAAATCCAAACGCTTGAGTGACTGAACGTCTCCAAAAGGAATGTTGAGAAAGTAGGTAGGAGAGTTTGCCATATGGTCCTTTCAGAGTCAGTGAATGTGTGAAATTCGTTAAGATTGAAAAACATTCTCATCAGTATTTCACCATCTCGTGATTGCTGCCTTTTCAACGGGAGCATTTTACTGAATGAATGAATTTACCATGGGGGTATTAAAAGTGCAACACACTGTATAGCCTGACATCTCACACAGACCAAACCAAGCAAGGAAGGAAAATTGTCCCCTGCCTGATAATTATTCGAGTGACCTGGTATTTATCAAGCTTAGACAAACTTAGTTTCCAGAGGCTGAAAAACAATATCTGAAAGGCTCCTGACATCAGTTTGATTTGAACCTAAACATTCGGTATGCCAGTGTGGCATCCTTAAAACTAAAATCTGTTTTATTCTTCCCATACCTGTTAATACCCAAAATGAATGCCTTTTTCTTAACAGCAGCAGCAGCTTTGCATTCTTATTTTATTAAGCAAGTGCATTTATTACGCCAAGGTAAAGCTGCCACAAGGGTCACACCTGCTCTTGTCAGTTATCTGCTCCTGCAACATGCGTAGCTTAGCAGGTGGGATGTACGCTCCTCCAGAGCGCATGAGCAGCTCATCTCCTTCAGTCCTCTTCTTCTTCGCAGGTGGCTCTTCCTGAACAAGGTTTACTTCTGCCTGCTTTGCTGTCGTGGTTGTTGGTGCACGTTTACGATGCTCCTCATCACGATCTCGACCCCAGTTCCTGAATAAACAACACACAAGAACACACGCATATGCACACACAAACATAACACACGGATAATATACATTTAACCATCATCCACTCACAACTTCAATGAACACTTCATGCAATATATTTAAGGTAGGTTCCTCATTTGACAACTATTCATCAAAAAAGCCAATGACATAAACACACCTGGCTCTCTCCTGTGCTGTCCGATCAAAATTATCTCGAGCAGACCTTTCATCTCTTTCTCGCGACTCCAAGGGTGAATGTGACTGCTGTCTTTCCCTCCGTCTGTGCATAAGACAGATACTTTAAATGTCAACCTAAACTTGTGACTGAAACTTACAACAATGCAGTTTCATACTTATTCCAAGCAGAAATGCCAATAAACACTAAGAAAAAGGCACACCGTACAAACAAAAACAAAATGCATTTTGATGTGATCCATCTGCCATTCCTACACCAAATACAGAAGGATCCAAAGGTGCGACACAATACAGCACAACAAAGGTACCTGTTGGGAGAATGCGAGTGATGTCGTGGCAGGGCAGAATCGGAATCAGAACTGTGCGCATTACTCGGATGATGCTGGAACAACAACAAAAAAAAGTTCAATCAGTTTGCTGCTTGACATTCAAGACAATTAGCATAAAGTAAACCAATGACTACACATGATATCCCATTTAACAGCCATTCTCCATTAGAATTTGGTTCTTGTGAAGGTCATTTGACTTTCAATGGAAATTAAGTTCAGTATGAGAGGTTCTCCGATACTGGTTTCGTTAGAAATAAAGTGTGTTTTACCAGCTTAATAAAGAACTATTAAAAAAAAAAATCAAATGAAGTATTTGGCTCAATGTTGCTGTTACACTGCACAGCCATGGACTGGTGTTAACCATTAACAAGTCACCCATTACTGAGAACATGCACACAGTGTCTTTATTCAGCATTCTTATGATGCATTACAGCATCTACATTGCTCATCCAGACTTGGTTATGAAACAGTAAAACTTACGATTGTAAACAAAGTATACGGACAAGTGTGGTATTGGTAGTTACTTGAATACTAATGAATGCACGATGAACTGGAAACGATAATGCTGAACCAGCAGTGATATGCAAGTTGTTGCTCCGTATGCAGCCTGTGGCTGCTGGTTGCATCACCTTCTGGAAGCGTGGCTGTGCCGCTGATGAAGTGCCCCTGTTACCAGTAAGCTGGTACCCATTTTGGTGACGTCGGACGAATAGCAAGCCGAGTCAATCCAGCTGAAGTTATTTCAACGGCGCAACAGGGGTTCAAACTCAAGACCCTAAAATCTTATGCCAGCCACCTTAACCAATAAGCCAACACCAGGCTTAATGCCCTGCAAGTAATGTGTAGAGAAGGGTTGGAAAAGAGACTAGTGGAAGACCAATATAATCGGCCAATATCTGGAATTTTTTGAGGTTATCGGCATCATATAAAAAAAAATCCTTCTAGTGATGCTCGGCAGCTTGACGACCAATGGTTTGCTAGTTTTCAGGACAATCTTGTCTTGAAAAACGCCATCTTGAAAAACCCGAAAAACTTTTCACCTCTATATCTCCGAAACCACTCCATGGGGAAAAAATGAAATACGACTCATTGTCCACTACTCCTCATAGGGATCAACATATATTCATGATGATGTCATTGGTGTCTTCATTATGACGTCATAATTAGACAAGTAGAATGCTTGGTCCAATCAGTTTGAAATTTATTGTGCATTAACTACACAAAAATTGTATGGGAGAATTAAATTAATGACGTCATCGGTCATGTGGTTCAGCAGCCATATTTTATTGAACAGAAATCTGTCATCAACAAACCAAAGAAACACAGCAGCTAATAAACACCACACAAACTAAAAACACATCCTGGCGAGGGTCTGCAATCGCCGATTGCTCTTGTTTTTTGAAAACATGAAAAACTTGGCGTGCAAGTAATCTGCCTCTGTACTACCAATATATTGTCGATTCTAACTTAGTATTTCAATACACATTGCATTGAATTTCCCCGGGCAACACCAGATTCTTCAGCTAGTAGTACGTACTTTATAGACATTTTAATTGTACATACATTATAGAGGAACTCGGTTGAAAAAAGAAAATAAAACATGCGATTCGACAATCAACAATATATGGTGATGCTGCTGCAAACTCACCACAACTTGCACAATGCTGCTCTTCATTTTCTGAACAGCCACACCACTGCTGGCCGCACTGCCTTCACTCTCGTAACTCCCATCAGAGTCTTCACTGGCTTCATTTTGCAAGGAAGTTTGTTGCCCAACTGTGACAACTGGTGGCGTTTGTGATCTTTCAACAGAGTTCTCGTGTGCCTTATCCAAGGTTGACCCAGATGCATTGGCATCCGCTTCACTAGCATCAACCATCTCCACCACAGGCATTACGTCGTCCTCTTTCTGAACAAGAGGCTGGTCTGTAACGTCCACAAGGGAACTCTGAACATCTGAGAAGAGAAGAAAGAAAAACTAAAATTTGGTACAGCATGAAAAACCAAATTTTCATACCAGGTGCTCTTTTGTGAGGACACAGTCAATGGAGAAAGCTGCAAAACTAATCTCAAAGATCAATGGTCCTGGACTAAACCAGAGGGAATGCAGAGCCGCATTAAAAAAGTGATATATGCAAGGAAGCGACTCCCATCCAACAATATCGCAATTTCTCATCAGATTTAACAGAAATTTGAAAAGAGCATCAGATCCCAAATATTAAGGGGAATTAACCCATGGTTAATGGGCCAGCTCTGAATTTATTTTGGTAAGGAACCGATTTTTGTCTCAATAAACCACACACTAAAACGTTCTTAAAATAGATATTTACATTTTACAAGTTATTTACACTTATTTACAAGATACATTTTTTATTTTGTGACAAACTTGGGAAAATTCAAAAATGATAATCTTCTACAGAATCACACACTTGGTCTTTGAGTGATGTTAATGGCAAATATAGAGAATATCCATCACTTCCTGAGACTTGCAAAACTTGGAACGAGAATAATCAGTTTAAAAAACCACCTTTAGAGGCCATTTTTCCCCGCAAAGCGGGGGTTGGCCTTTTTCGGGAACCGTGGTTGTTGTTTTTTTTGGTCCTCTTTTTGAAGCAATGTTTTACGGCCGGATGCCCTTCCTGACGCCAACCCTTTTTGCCGCCTTTAACGACAAACAGGGAATTACCAGTGAACTGGTACTCAAATTAGCCGACCTCGGAAGGATGACAGGCTGAGTCAACCCCCCTGGCGTTAATTCAGCGATCGACCGGGATTCGAACCCAGGATCCGAGGATCCTAAGCCGGCACCCTAGCCGCAAGCCCAACACCAGGGTAAATCAGTATGAAGACGAGAATAATCGAGAATAATCAGTATGAAGGCAATAAAGAAATAAAGGGCTCAGTCATTCATGCTAGAAGAATAGTCCAGACTCGTTACGACATCGAAAATAGGCAAAATTAAATTTCACATTCAATGTTACAAATGATGCACTGAAAGAAAAATAAAACTACCCCCATTTCATGCATTGTTTAAAAGAAGTTCAATACCAACCAGAACTAATGACGAGAATTAGACCAATTGTTCCCATGTTGTAAACCTGCCCAGCACAAAGTCAGAATCTCCATACGATACAAGCATGTTGAATCCGAGGAAAACACGCCAAGATATATCCACTGTTGAACAGAAAGCAAGATGCAACGCCGTACTCAAAAGTGACATCCTGCATTTGCACAAGTTGGTGAGATGGATTGACGATGTCAGACTCATTAGGGATGGAGTCCTTATTACAGACAAATAAGCAATTTCTAGGATCCAACTACCTTTTCAAAAAACCTCCGCATATGCAAGTTGCACGTTGCTTTTTGAAAAATCTGTTTTCGCATTATGTCTCACTGTAACGCATGTAAATCACAGCTCCTGATACTGATGACAGATTTATTTATTTTATTTTTTTTGTATACTGAATCGAGGCTCTGTGAAAGAGCGAACATTTACTTCACAAACAAATCAACCAGACAAACGAAATATATCAAAAGAGGGAGCGGAAGACAAGATGGGGAGAGAAGGGGAAGCACACAAACACAACATTTGAGAGCAGGGAGATGTGTGGGAGGGAGAGGGCGTGGGGGGAGGAGGCGTGGGAAGGGGGAGGGGGGGAGGGAGACGTATAAAACACAAGGACACCAAGGACTTCCAGGACAGAAGTTGGTATTTCAAAAAAGTGGAATTGGGGTGAAATTCGCGGTGGTAGAAAAGATCAAGGATGGGGGAAGATAAGAGATGGTGGCGCTTATATTGCTTTCTTTCACATTATTATATTGCTTTCACAACTACAACGCTAGAGGTGAGACATGTCATTTTTATTTGCAGTAAAATATATATGGGTGAGTAATTTTACTCAGTCATTTGAAATTCTGTTATCGCTTTGATAATATATATATTTCCAAAATAATCGTACTTTTATTTGTGAAACAAAAGTAAATCCACAAGCCTGTGCAATGTATTCCTTACAACTGTGCTGTGATGGTGGTGATTGGGGGGGATGCTCTTGGTCCCGTCATTTTTGACGTTTACTCTGGTAAAAAATAAATAAAAGTTGAACATGTTGAGGTATCTTGAAACATTTTTCCCACATGTTTGCATCATCTTGGCAAACACACAAACCATGGGGTAGGTACTCCATTCCCATCTGTCAAATATTAAAAATTCATCTCAATTTGGAATCTGAAACTGCATAACAAGCGTTACGCCTAGGTCCCCCGTCGGTGAAGTGATGCGAGTTGACAAAGTGGAAGACGCAGAAAACATGCTATGATATGATTTTTCGCTCAAGGTTCAGACATACATGGAGGCGGCCATCTTAGATTTTGACGTGGCGACCCAATTTTCAATGGCGTTCTTCCTTATGCCTAGATACACCCACACACCAGATTAGAAGTTGGTACTTCGCTTATTTTTCAACATATTTCGCTCACAAGGTTCAGACATATATATGGTGGTGGCCATCTTGGATTTTGACGTGGCGACCCAATTTTCAATAGCGTTCTTCCGTATGCCGAGATACCCCCACACACCAAATTAGAAGTTGGTACTTCGCTTATTTTTCAAGATATTCATCTCACAAGGTTCAGACATACATGGCGGCGGCCATCTTGGATTTTGACGTGGCGACCCAATTTTCAATAGCGTTCTTCCTTATGCCTAGATACACCCACACACCAGATTAGAAGTTGGTACTTCGCTTATTTTTCAAGATATTCATCTCACAAGGTTCAGACATACATGGCATCAGACATACATGGCGGCGGCCATCCTGGATTTTGACGTGGGTTGCACCCACACACCAAATTCGAATGCGGTCCTTCGCTTACGCACGCACGCACGCATGCCCGCACACAAACACGCATGCCCGGACGGACGGACGGACGGGAAAACCATAGTCCCCCTTTCGCTCCGCTGTGCGACGGGGGACAATAAGGATAAACTGCAATTGGAAAGACAAGCTGGTGCTAGAAAAGAATGTTCTGGTGCAATTAATCGGATGATAGGATATTTGTTTGGTTACCAGAATAATGCTCATTTGCATTCATTGTAGTTTTTGACTTCTCTCACGTTACAAGAGAGGGGAGAGGGGGGGGGAGAGGGGGGGGGGGGGGGAGGGGGGGAGGGACCCTGCCACCACTGTATACCACCTTAACCCCGATTTTTCTAATGCCTTGAACAAGCATTGGTACATCACGAGTGATGAAAGTTGTGATCGTTTCATCAAAATTGTGTGTGTTAGTTTAGGAGAAGAGAGCAAATACCAATCTTAAGGGGGGGGGGGGCGGTCAAACCCCCCACACATCCCTTAAATCCTGATTTTTTTAATTTATTCCATGAACAATCGATGCATTATGGGTGATGAAGGTTGTGGTCAAGTTTCGTTGAAATCATGTATGTAGTTTCAGAGAAAAGAACAAATACCTAGTTTGGGGTGGGTGGGGAGGAGGGTGGGGGGGGGGGGGTGGGACGCCACCGGAGATCCCCTTAGATTCCGAAATGCCGTGAACAAACTTGAGTTGCAACATACCAACTATAATTTGTGCCAAGTTTGGTCACAATACTATCAGTGCTTTCGGACAAGAAGTTGCAAATGTTTACCGACTGATGGACTGACAGATGGACGAACGGATGACGCGCCATCGCAAAAGCTCCCTGGAACTACATTCCAGGGGAGCAAAAAATTAGGTGCGTAGATGAGAGGAACTCCCTCCCCCCCCCCCCAACCCCCAACCCCCCCCCCCCCCCCCCATTCTCCTCCCACCCACACCTTTCCCTCCTAAATCCTTTTCCCAATGGTGAATCCTTCCAATCTTATATTCATGATAACAAAGAAAAGTTTTCATGAAATCCTTCTTTACGTTTTTGCAGTTCTTCCGACCATTTATCCACATTTTAAAACTGTTGAGCAATGTGCATCATCCATTCTAGGAGGAAAATGTCCGTAAAACAAAGGCCTGCATTCAAGATCAGTGAGTGTATCACAAGTGAACTTGAGACAGTCGGAAATAATAAAGTCCATGCAGTGCGCTCCACATTGTCATCGAGTATCTGGGGAAAAGAAAAGTGATGGGGAAAAAATGGTGCCACATGTTCATTCTCAATGAAGAGCAGAACCTGAACCAGCTTGCTCGGTTTCAACGGTATCTTCAGGGATTTTGTTTAGGTGACGGGACATTTTAGGTGACAGGTGACTTCTGGCACTTCCTTTGGGAAGGGGAAGGCTCACTAAAACTGCCTGGGGAAGTTGATCGAAACACACAAATGATGGAGACAAACCTGGTGGCATAACTAACAGCCAGAAATGGAGGTATTATTCAGAATTGAAAGGTAAGACTTCTCACTATCCTACCAAGGACAAAACAAATAAGGGATAATCATTTCACCCCACTTATATATATATTTTTAACCATATTTTATTCCTATTGAACTACCCAGTTCCACATGGTTTAACAGTGATTGGAGACTACTGCAATATGGATTTGCATGATAATGTGAGCTCTGCAGTGTGCAAAAACCTTTCAACTCTCATGAATGCAAAACACCACAATTGTAATATACAGGTTAATTATAAGGTACTAGCAGAAGTACCCGGCGTTGCCGGGCGGGAGAGGAGGGGTGGGGAAGGGGAGGGGGGAAGGGGAGCAGTCAGAAGTGGAAGCTCTTTTATGGAAAATTTATATCTCAAAGGGGAGGGGGAGGAGGGGAAGGGGGGGAGGGGTGGGGAGGGGGAGGGGAGGGGGGAGGCAGGAGAGAAGGGGAGCGGCTCACGTTTCTGAGTGAATGTGACTCACGTTTCTGAGTTAAGTGTGATGCCGATCAGGAAGAAGAACAAGCCGTACTATCAAATTCGTATACTTCCGGAATTGTTTGATTTATTTGTATTCAAATGTCTAGTAATTGTTTTGTATTTCTTTATGCGAATGTGTACTTGCATATAACTGTCATTAATTTTAAAAGGCTTCGGCACTATCAAACGAATTTATTTTATTTTTATTTTTTTTACTTCAAAAAAACGAACTTTTTTTTTTCAATGTTTTTTTTTTTTGCCTAAAACTCTCCCAGGCACTCACTGATGAACCTCTCAAAGTTTGATGACGATCCGTTCAGCCATCTCTGAATAAAACGCAGACACACACACACAGACAACTTGCGTTTATATTGTTGTGGTTTTAGAACCCTCACTTTGTAAATAATAATTCTTGTAAATATCCCATCATTTAAAAGGTTAAAGGTTGCACCCTTAGTTAGTCCATATGCAACACGTAGGCCACCATAGGAACTTTAGTTATTTCCTTATTATGTGTCAGATAAGACCGTGTTCCCAATAGTTGAATCTGCGTTGTGTCAATTAAATAAGAATAGGCCCTTCCGTTCATTTTGCAGCCGCTCTCTCCAAGCTACGCCATTATGCGCCCCTACAGTCGGGGCTTGTCTCTCCCCAAATTGTCACGTGGTTTGATTAGCAGCGTTCGCTGCATTGAGCCTTCGTCGCCTTAGCGCTCGCTCCAAACGCCATTGACCATGCGGTCTCAGGCCGAGGAAAAAGGGGGCGGGACACAAGAAAAAGGTGTGGCCCTGTCAACTCGCCGTCAAGGGCGGAGCTGGTAAGCCCTTACCCGCCAACCAGGGCTGAGGTGAGCTCGCTGGCAGGCGTGGTTTCCAAGCGCGCGCATTGATCTTGAAGCGCGTTATATAAGCGCCAGCGCGAGCCACTTTAAGAGTTGACTCGGGTTGGAGATGGCGCTTGGTGGGGTCTGGCTGAGAGACGAAGCTGCGCAGAGCACTTTGACGAACTGCTTCGGAAAGCCCTTGTTGAACTCATGAGAGAGAGAGCGTTGCTCGATAAACGTATTACGTACGCAGCATCCCAGACCCTCGATATATGCAAGGTCCGCTCGCGGTCGGCGACACGCGAAGCTGCCTGCCATTCTTCGCCCGCGGAACCGGAGCCTGGACGGAGTCGACCTACCTGGAACCATCTACCTGGACCTTCCCCCCTGCCAGGTACCATCCCGTGTGAATGTGTATGCTCGTCTGGGGTCGTTAAGTTAAGACTGTTTAGTTAAGCCTGCCCTGTGTCATGCTTCTTCTTCTTCTTCTTCTTGTATATTCCTTTCGTTTCCTCTTCTTCTTGATTGTAAATAAATTCACCTGTTCTTCCTATACTCTGGTTTCTTCTTACCCGATCGCTTTAGTCTTTTCTCAATTGAGTACCTGTGGCACGATTTCGGAACCGCTAGAATCGGGGTGGTCTTTGTTAATGGCTCGGGCCGCGGATTGCTAACCACTCGGCAATTTCCATCTTATCCGTGGTTCGAGCGGGAGTTATTCCCTCGTTTCCGGCGGGCGTTAGTACTTAGGTAGCAGCGAACCCCTAGGCCTAGCAAACCCGACCTAACGCCGCGCCGGGAAGGACGTTATAGCTTCCCAAGGACTCGGGACGGCCAGCTTAAAAGACAAGGGGATTAACCCCCCCTTGATAAGGGGAGAGCCGACCCCCGAATCCGTAACAATATATAGATACAGATGCAAAGTGAAAATAATTTGTGAGAAAGAGTGACAACGTGCATATAGGATTGATAAATTAATCGTTTAATAAGATGTGGAAAAGGCCCAGGCATGATGGGCCAAATGGCCTTATTATACCGCTTCCTTTGTGTATGAACGTATATAAATCATTGTATAAGCTCATACATAGATGAGTGGATAGAATCGCTGCAATCTGGGTGTTTAAAATGCAAATATAATTATGCTATGTGGTGTGATCTTCAGCATGAGCCCTCATTTACGATTCTTTATTGTACAGGTAACAGAGCTGCGAGTCATTGGAACAGGAAAGGTGTGTTGATACAGGACATTCTGTAGATAACACAAACTGTAGCTACTTTGCCAGTAACACACAGGATGCTTATTGATTTGGAATGGTAATGAGCTTAGTGGGTAGCTTTGACCTGGATGGAATGAGCATCCCAAGCATTTTTCAGACTAGTGGGCCCGTTGGTTCATTGGACCAAATTTTCATTTGTCCTCACAGCCTTGTAGCACACCTGTTTGCTGTAGTGCTTGAGTTTTAGTCTGTCTTTCACCAGGCCCCGATGTGGTTGGGACAGTGTGGGGATTATACGTTTGTGATTACTATTATTGCCAAAGATGCTACTATTATATATTGTTGTTAATATTATTAGTGGCACTGCTTTGGCACTGCTCTCTCCTCATTTTACAAGACCTTCAGGCAGTGGCACTGATCTCTCCACATGGAGAAGGGAATATAAAAACTTAACCAAAGAAAGCTTGCTTCACTTAGGCTTACCTGCCTAATACAGCAGGTTGGTCATCCATTTCTGCAGTTGAGAAAAAACAAAGGAAAATAAATTAATAAACAACAAGAAGTCTAACAAATGTAACATCAAGACACTAAATTTCGGTGCCTGGAATGTGCGCACACTGCAAGACCACAACAGCCGCCTCGAACGTTGAATAGCCATTATTGGCCACAAATTGTTGCGATGTGGGATAGACATTGCAGCACTCAGTGAGACTTGTCTACCTGGTATATCCCCATCTTGAGGAATGAGGCTCTGATTATATGTTCTACTGGAGCGGCAAGCCAGAAAGTGAAAGTAGTCAGGCAGGTGTTGGTTTTTGCGATTAAAACCAAACGTATAAACCTTTTAATGCTGTCCCAACTGATATCAGTGAATGTCTCATAACTGTGCGACTCAAACTTGAACGCAATGCTGCCGTCAGCAGCGCATACGCCCCGACAATGCTAAACATAAATGAGGTCAATGAGCAGTTCTACGATGATCTTTCAGCAGTCATACAGTTAACATCTCATAGTGACAAGCTCAGTTTGTTTGGGGACTTCGACACCCGAGTGGGACATGATTATGCTGTGTGTAAAGATTTGATCGGACATCACCGCATCAGCAAAGCGAACTCCAATGGAATTTTGCTGCTGACACTATGTTCAACCAATTAACTCATCATTACAAACTCCTTGTTACAACAAGCTGATGAATACAAAACTACATGGATGCAACCATGCTCTAAAATTGGCACTTCATTGATTTTGTCAATGTCAGGCAACGCGACTGGCAAGATGTCAAGCACACACATGAAGTAAGAGGCTCCGACTGTTAGTCTGACCACAGGCTTGTTTGGAGTAAAATGTCTCTCAAGATCAAGCCTCCCGTGAGAAGGCAACATCTCAAGCCTGCTACAAACACAAAGCAGCTTAAATGCATCGATGTGCAATCACAGCTTCAGCATTCTCTCAAATCCACCTTGGAACAATTTCATCTACCTATAATTATATTATCAATGCTGAAGTGGGAGGGCCATTGTACAAGACCTTCAGGGCATCTTCTGACGTTCTCAGTTTCGTTAAGCGTTGTCACAAAGACTGGTTCAACGAGAACGCCTCCCCCGTCAACAGTTTACTTAACTCCATGAAGGTGGCTCTTCTATGCTGGTCTAAAGGCAGTCAGTCTATGGACCATCTTCTTGCAGTATTGCTGCACTCCGTAGCTCAGATGGCCAACACATCATAGATCAAAACAAGGTCCCGGAGTGCTACGCTGAATACTTTAACAGTGTCCTCAATTGCCCCTCCTCCATCTTGAATGTGGCCATTGATTCCCTTCCCCAGTGGCCTACATTATAAGACCTTGCCTGCCCTCAGACTAAAATAGAGACCAGAGCTATCAGAGATGGCATCTGGAAAGGCACCTGGTGATGATGGTATCCTCTCTGAGGTTTTCAAGTTTGGTGGTGCCAACATCCTCACCCGACTGACCCAACTCTAGAATACCATCTGGAGTGAGGAGTCTGTACCCCAGGTCTTCAAAGATGCCACAATTGTTCCTCTGTGCAAATGCAAAGGTGATAGGTCATGTGTCGACAACTACCGTGGCTTGGTGTCGTAGGACTACTATCTATTGCTGGAAAAAATACTTGACTGCATCATTCTTAATCACATGCCACCAACAATTGTCAACAGCATCACCCCAGAGAGCCAATGCGGCTTTCCTGCTGGACATGGCACGACCGATATGATTTCTCTGCTCATCAACATCATGAAAAGAGGAGAGAATAGGATCGCAATCTATACATGCTCTTCGTCGACCTTATAAAAGCATTTGATTTAATCAGTAAAGAAGGCCTGTGGAAGCTATTGTACAAAGTCGGCTGTCCCACTAAGTTGGTCAACATCATCAGATCCTTCCACGCACGATGGCATGGTTGCTCGTGTGAAGGACAGTGGATGCACTTATGAGTCATTTCCTATTACCAACGGCACAAAGCAAATGTGTGTCCTCGCTCCCCTATTATTTAGCATTGTGTTTTCTTCTATGCTTCATGATGCCTTCGAAGATTGCACACGGTCAGTGATGATAAAGTTTCACACCGACTGTGGTGTCTTTAATGTGCAGCGTCTGAAAGCCAAGTCCAGAATCATGGAAATGTTGCTCCGTAATCTACTTTTCGCCGATGACTGCGCACTCTTCAGTCATAATCTCAAATATATGCAATTTATTGTCAACTCCTTTGCACAATCTGCTCGTTGCTATGGCCTTATGATTAGCCTCATGAAGACAGAGGCTATGTTTCAGCCGAGACCAGAAGATGCATATACCGTCCCATCCATTACCATGATGACACACCACTCAAACTTGTAGATAAGTTCTGCTACCTTAGGTGTCCTTTCTCAAAATGCGATGATTCACGATGAAATAACATCAAGACTTGGTAAAGCATGTGTGTCCTTTGGAAAATTGACACATCACCTTTGGCATGAACGTGCATTCACCTGGACACCAAGATAAGTGTTTATCGCGCCGTTGTCTTATCGACACTCCTGCACGGATGTGAATCTTGGACAACTTATTGTCGCCATATCAAACGCCTCGATCAATTCCATATGTGATGCCTTCATAAGATTATTGGCATCACCTAGCGAGACAGAACACTCAATCCGAGACTGCCGTCATATCCAAGGAATTGAGTATTTCCTGATGCAAGCCCAGCGTCACGGGTCAGGACACCTAGCACACATGGATGACTATAGAATCCCAAGAGCGTTTTTCTATGGACAACCTAAATTTGGTAAAAGGTCACGTGGTGGACAAAGAAAGCCCCATAAGGACATCCTTAAATCTACACAAGTCTTGTGCCATTCCAGTTTTCACCTGGGAACATCAGGCCACAAAAACAGGTCAGCTTGGCACAGCATTTTCTGCAAAGACCTGGACCACTTTGAATGTGGGAGACTTGCTATCGAGAGACAGTGGAGGTAGTAAAGGAAAACCTGCCAACGTCCATCTCTGCAAGGACCAGTCTATAACTGCGATGTTTGCAGTAGATGCTGCATGGGTTCCGCATTGGACTATACAGCCATCACACAATGAACAAAGCTTAGTGAGCACTCCAACAAAAGGAAGAGATTTGTCGAAAGTGACGATTCACACCATCATACTTGTACCAACTTTGGTCAAAATCCCATCAGTGGTTCACAAGTTAGCTCGGTAACAGAATTTTATTTAAATATTTAATTTTAAGAGATTCATTGAAAGTGACAACTCACATCATCATAATAATCATCATCATTATTAGTAGTATTAATTAATGTATACTTTGTTACAATGTTATCGTTGTTTTTGGTGTTACTTTTGTTTTTAGAATGCCATGCCATGGAAGCACATATTAAACTGCTATATACACCTTAACAAGGCATGCGTTTAAAACATGGGAATTCTTCCGGATTATTTATAGTCAATTAACCTCATCAACTCAGGAGGTCATGACAATCATTTCGGCGTTTCACATTCCACATCAGAAAGCTCCAGTAAAACTGCACAAGCCACACACACAGCCTACAACACACACAACACACACGATGTAGTGAAACGTAGACAACGAAGCTAGCCCAGGTGCAGTAACATCGTCTGTCCACTACAGTACTCTCATAAATATCCACTCGCTGACTGCGAGGGTCAGACCTGACATCGGAGACCTGAGACAATTATATGCTTATTTAGGAAGGTGAGAAATTACGTTGGCACGAGGCTTGCTTATTTGTATCCAATATGATGTATACCCTTAATGCTTAATCGAGAAGTGAAATGATGGTTGCCATGTATTCTTTCTAGATGCTGTATGAGATTGATTCAGATTAAACTCGGAAAGAGAAAGCTGTTGTGAGACTTTGATGTTTACAACATACACAACATACACAACACCCATACACACAACACCCATACACACAACACCCATACACACAACACCCATACACACAACACCCATACACACAACACCCATACACACAACACCCATACACACAACACCCATACACACAACACCCATACACACAACACCCATACACACAACACCCATACACACAACACCCACAACACCCACACACCCACACCCACAACACACACACACCCACAACACACACACACCCACAACACACACACACCCACAACACACACACACCCACAACACACACACACCCACAACACACACACACCCACAACACACACACACCCACAACACACACACACCCACAACACACACACACCCACAACACACACACACCCACAACACACACACACCCACAACACACACACACACACAACACCCACACACACAACACCCACGCACACAACCACGCACACACACAACCACGCACACACACAACCACGCACACACACAACCACGCACACACACAACCACGCACACACACAACCACGCACACACACAACCACACACAACCACACACACACAACACTAAATGGGCATGGAAAATGGACCCACTGCTTACAAAACAAAATTGTAACGAGAATGGCACTTAGTAGAGAGCATACCTCCTGCAGATCAACAGTTTACGTTTTGTATCCCAGAGTCGACCAGAAAATCACAATACAGAATCACATTTAATCAAAATCATCCGTCCACAACTTTTTGACATATCCGGCTTTGTATCGGTTTTGGCCCCATCTCCCAATGGTGAAGAATCATTTAAAAAATTATACTAGCCGGATCCGAATCTTCACAAAAATTGAATAGATTCTTTATTGTCAAACAAACAACCTGTCCACCAAGTATCGTCCAAATCCATCTATAACTTTTTGAGATATCCTGCTATGTATTGTTTTTGGCCCTATCTCCCAAAATGGTGAAGAATCACTTTAAAAATTCTACTAGCCAGATCCGAATCTTCACCAAAATCTAATCATTTCGTCCTTGTCACATACACTACCTCTCTGCCAAATTTCGTCCGAATCCGTCCACAACTTATCGAGATATCTTGTTCACAAACAAAGACAGACAGACAGGGGTGAAAACATATCCTCCATCCACCTTTGCTGGCAGAGGTAATTATAATAAATTCTATATTATGTAGGGAAAGTACATAGTATGTATGCGTGTGTGTGTGTATGCATGTGTGTGCGCGTGCGTGTATGTATGTATGTATGTGTGTATGTATGTATGTATGTATGTGTGTATGTACGTGTGTATGTATGTATCATCTACTCCTCAGAGAGGATTTGACCAAGGAAGGGGAAACTGTCAGGGGTTTACGAGGGCACCCTGGAGTTGTGTTCGTGCAAGTTTCGTTATATTCAATCAAGTTTTGAAAAAAAGAATTTCGTCCATCTTGACTTTCTTTGGGATGGGAGAGTGGGGAAAGGATGCATTTGCAATTATTCAAGCCATATAACCACGATAAGAGGAACAGATCACAATGTACTATATATTTATGCACATAATCAGTGCACGTTTTTGCTTCATCTATGTAACCCAGGTTATTTTTCTTTTCTGGAGCGATCGAAGAAGCGGTCTATTGCCTATACATTGCCTTCAAGCAAAGGAATGTATCAGAAGAACGTGTTGCTTGCTTGGAACAAGATCGCTCTTCGGGCAAGTACTCTGCGAGTAATAATAATTTTCAAAATTCTAACACACAGATGCAACTACTTGTCTAAAGCAGCAAGCACACCCAATCCATCACCCTCTCCACATCCCTCACCCTACCCCAGCCCAAAACTTTCTTTTTTTTGTCTCTGCCAACATGCAACACAATTTTTACCCAATGTACTATTTAAAAATAAAAAATAAAAAAAACCTTTAGAGGCCATTTTTCCCCGCTAAGCGGGGGTTGGCCTTTTTCGGGCACCGTGGTTGTTGTTGTTTTTGTTGGTCCCCTTTTTGAAGCAATGTTTTACGGCCGGATGCCCCTTCCTGCCGCCAACCCTGTTTGTCGCCTTTTACGACACACAGGGAATTACCAGTGGACTGGTACTCAATTAGCCGACCTCGGAAGGATGACAGGCTGAGTCAACCCCCCTGGCGTTAATTCAGCGATCGACCGGGATTCGAACCCAGGATCCTAGGATCCTAAGCTGGCACCCTAGCCGCTAAGCCAACACCAGGCTACCCAATGTACTATAGTTGTTCTGAAAAGCAAGGAAGAATTCATGCAGTAGGCGTGCTGTATTTGTGACAAGATATCTTACATCAAAATAACTGGAATAAATAGCAACGGAAAGAAAGTGACATCAAAGCTTCAAAAGCGAAAAATGAAAGGGAATAGACAATTTTTTGTATACAGAGACAAAGCTCGTGGAAGAGCTAGACCACTGAGCAGAATACAACATAACAAAAGGAAAGAAGGGGGAAACATCAACAGCAGGGTTGAAGGACAAACTATATAGGGATACTTGGACAAACACAGGGTGTGGGGAGCAATGAGGGGTAGGAAAGAACACATGGGGTGGACAACATGGATACAGAAGAAAGCATGAACCGTGACAAGGTAGGGTCACATTAGAAAGTACATATACAAATTATTCACCTAACAATGTAGGGGAGGGATTATTTATAAAAAGAGAACCAACACACTGTGCTGTGCAAGCATGGGAATGAAAAAGTGCTTTGACATGTACATTGGTCGAAATCAAAGTTCAGAAAAATTCAATTAAAGCCAAGTTACTTGATACAGAAGGTAGATGGATGAACATGAACAATGTAGATGAACATTTGAATGATTACAAGTGAGAAGGAATCATAAAATAGGAGTTTATAGGCATATGAGAACACATTTGCTACAAGATAAAGAAACACAAACCTTGGTCAATGGACATGTCCTGTTCATCTTCGCTCTTCCCTGATGGAACATCCTTCACGAGCACCTCACCAATGGATTGTGTCGCAGCTTCTAAAAGCAAATGTTCTTGGTGTTTTGGAGTTCCATCTGGAGTTCTATCGTTAATGTCTTTTCCCAGCTGAACAAAAGCAGCATCACATCTTGAGCTTGGACTTGGACTTCTTTGGTGCAACTTTTCCGTCTCATCCGATTGTCCTTTTGTTTCCAAGGAGTCTTTCCTATGACTGTGCTGCCCTCCTTGATCATCCTTCTGGGTTCTTGTACCTTTGTGACGACCTCGCGAGCCATGACTTTTGGCAGGCGGTGAGGTGCTACCACTGCTCTTGCTACTGCTGCCACTGTCACTACTACTACTACTACTACTGCTGCTGCTGTTGCTGCTACTACTACTACTACCACTGCTGCTGCTGCTGCTGCTGCTGCTTGATCGTCTCTTTCTGGATGATTGTTGTTTATCTTGACTTTGATCTGGTCAAAAAAAAAAAGGTCAAATTATATACAAGGATAGCACAACTTCAGAAATAAATCATCATAAACTGAGGGTAAAGCAAAAAGCAAGCAAAAACTGCAATGTACTTCACCAACTGAAAATGTTTCATCCCATTTAAATCAAACATGAGAATTTCGACTTCACTCCTAAGATGCACATAATTAATGACAACACGTTCGGTGCGAGATCATATCAGAATTTGAGAAAGCAAAATAACTTAGTTGCACATTTGCCTGAAAGTAGTCTAACTGAGAAATGTCAAGTCAAATCAAACGATATTTGAGATCACAAAGCGATCGCCAAGGGTAGGCCTCCCACGGCACCTGCGATCCAATGATGGCCATATTTTTATCGGACCACCATATGACCCTGACCTTCAACATTTAGGGATAGCGTGTAAATTAAGAAAAGGTGTCCCATCTACATTGTATCCAGAAAACTCAAAATCATGAAAATCAGAGGAACAGTATGCAAGTTATGATCAAAAAGATATTTGCACTTCATTTGCACAATCCAAAAAAAGTAGATCAAGGACCCAAACCAAATATTAGCTGCACTTCAGTGCAGGTCGACTATTATGATGCAATGACATAATGGAAGGCCAAGTGGTCTTTGAGATACCACATTGGCAAAATTGGGTGAGGACAAAAACTACTTTTATTTCAGACCACCGTTTCACCTCGACCTTTAACCTGGAGGATATGATGTAAATCAAGCACAATTGTGCCATGCTCTAGGCTATCCAGAGAGGACAATGTTGTTCCAATCAGACAAACCGAAGTCCAGTTTTGGTGAAAAATGTTAAAATGTCTATAATTGGGTCATGGCCTTAAAATTAGGTCAAAATCAAAAAGTATGCCATCCCCACATACTTTTATTTACACTGTTGATGGAAAATATAATATCTGAAAGTCCCAGCTCAGCATGGACTCGGACATACAGCTCGAACATACAGCTCGAACATACAGCTCGAACATTGGCAGGAAAAAAAACCAACATGATGGTTTCATTTTCCTTGGGATCTTAGAAACTCTGGGGTACCATTAAAAATTGGAGCACTAATTGTAGAACCAAACCTGGCAACAGCTATAAGTCTTCCCCTATCCTAAAGGAGGCTGAATTACAAAATTTCCATCCTGGCAAAATGAATACTCACTGTATTGTGCAAGGCACGTCCTTTTATAGGATATACGTTTTTGGACAATTTTAAAATCCAAATGATTTTATCCTAAAAAATAGATCATTACCCTCACCAGAGGGTACTGCATTTGGGTCCATTTGTCTGTCTGTCTGGCCACACAATGTACTAATTTCAGCCACAAACTAAAATGTCTGTCTGCTGTATGAACATAAACATACACTACCAGTCAAAAGTTTTAGAACACCTCAATTTTTCCAGTTTTTATTGAAATTTATGCAGTTTAATGTCCAGTGAATAACCTGAAATGGTACAAAGGTAAGCAGTAAACTGATCGAGGTAAAAAAAAAAAGTTTAGGTTAGCAAAACGGGAAAATCATGTAAATTGCACAGTTATATTGTAAAAAAAAAAAAAGGCTTTCTTCAGGGAACAAGTAATGGGTTAACAACTTACAGCTGTTCTGCAGCAATGTAAGTAAATTAAGCCTTGAAAGTTGATGCAAACAATTCCTCCAGGTGTCCCAACCTCTGCTGATTACTTGATTATAAACCCCCTGTCTGTGTAAAAGCAGTATTGGAACAGACTGTTATTACACCCTCTGAAGCATTATTTGGACAATATTGTACTGCAGGGAGTAGTATATATTGGAATCTGGAGGAAACTCTGACAGGAAGAGGTCTGGCAGACCCAAAGCCACAACATAATCAGAAGACAAGTTTCTGAGAGTCAACAGCTTGCATGATAGGCGGCTCACAGGGCAACAGCTTGAAGCACAGCTTAACACTGGTTGAAGTAAGCAAGTCTCATTTTCAACTGTGAAGAGAAGACTTCGAGCTGCAGGTTTGACAGGTCAAGTGGCAGTAAGAAAGCCATTGCTAAGATGGCAAAATAAGAAAAAGAGGCTTGCCTGGGCCATGAAGCACCGCCAGTGGACTACTGAAGACTGGAAGAAGGTCTTATGGACCGATGAATCAAAATTTGTAATCTTTGGTTCATCACGCAGGGTTTTTGTACGCCGTTGAGTAGGCGAAAGGATGGTTCCTCAGTGTGTGACACCAACTGTCAAACATGGAGGAGGAAGTGTGATGGTCTGGGGCTCTTTTGCTGGATCCAGAGTCAGCGACTTGCACAGAGTGCCTGGCACCCTGAACCAAAAGGGCTACCACAGCATTTTGCAGCGCCATGCAATACCCTCTGGTATAGGCCTAGTTTGTCAGGGGTTCATCTTACAGCAAGATAATGACACTGAACACACCTCCAGGCTATGTCAAAACTACCTTTGAGGAAAACAACAATATGGTAGGCTTCAAGTCTTGGAATGGCCAGCACAGTCTCCAGACAAACCCCATCGAGCTGGTTTGGGATGAACTGGACAGAAGGGTGAAATCAAAGCAACCTACAAGTGCAACACTTGTGGGAACCTCTGCAACAGTGTTGGGAAGAACTTCCCGAACAATATTTGATTTCCATTGTAGAAAGAATGCCACGAGTGTGTTCGGCGGTTATATCTGCAAAAGGTGGCTACTTTGCCGAGTCAAAAATTGCAATTAAATTTTGTTAAACAAAATGATTCTATGATTTCTTTTTTATCTCCAATTGTTTTGTTCTATGCTTAATTTCAGAGTACATCGAGACATTAAACTGCATAAATTGCAATTAAAACTGGAAAAATTGAGGTGTTCTAAAACTTTTTACTGATAGTGTACATTGTCAATGCATCGTCTACACACCACACAAACACCACACAAACACCACACAAACAAACAAACAAAACAAGTTGTGACGAGGATCTGCAATCTCTGATTTCTCTTTCTAGTTTTGACTTGTGTCAAGCTAGAATCATGGAGTAGCAAACAAATGTGGACACTGATGTAATACAGGATCAATGTACTGAATTGCCTCCTAGTGTTTGTTTTTTTTTAATGCAATTTTAACGAGGCAAGAGATGCTAGACACATGACGTACCATGACGAGGTTTGCCCGAACTTGAGCTTGAAACAGAATCACTTGAACTGGAGCTGGGGCTGGAATCTTTGCCATCACAGTCTCTAACAACATATGAATGGGAGAAATATAAACAGGATAGCATTGGTGCTCGAGTTTAACAAACCTTTCCTGCCCATCCTCATCCTTGTAAAACTTCCTCCTCAAATGTCACCCTGCAACCCTTCAATTGTCACCCTGCAACCCGTCAAATGTCACCCTGCAACCCGTCAAATGTCACCCTGCAACCCGTCAAATGTCACCCTGCAACCCGTCAAATGTCACCCTGCAACCCGTCAAATGTCACCCTGCAACCCGTCAAATGTCACCCTGCAACCCGTCAAATGTCACCCTGCAACCCGTCAAATGTCACCCTGCAACCCGTCAAATGTCACCCTGCAACCCGTCAAATGTCACCCTGCAACCCGTCAAATGTCACCCTGCAACCCGTCAAATGTCACCCTGCAACCCGTCAAATGTCACCCTGCAACCCGTCAAATGTCACCCTGCAACCCGTCAAATGTCACCCTGCAACCCGTCAAATGTCACCCTGCAACCAGTCAAATGTCACCCTGCAACCCGTCAAATGTCACCCTGCAACCCGTCAAATGTCACCCTGCAACCCGTCAAATGTCACCCTGCAACCCGTCAAATGTCACCCTGCAACCCGTCAAATGTCACCCTGCAACCCGTCAAATGTCACCCTGCAACCCGTCAAATGTCACCCTGCAACCCGTCAAATGTCACCCTGCAACCCGTCAAATGTCACCCTGCAACCAGTCAAATGTCACCCTGCAACCAGTCAAATGTCACCCTGCAACCCGTCAAATGTCACCCTGCAACCCGTCAAATGTCACCCTGCAACCCGTCAAATGTCACCCTGCAACCCGTCAAATGTCACCCTGCAACCCGTCAAATGTCACCCTGCAACCCGTCAAATGTCACCCTGCAACCCGTCAAATGTCACCCTGCAACCCGTCAAATGTCACCCTGCAACCCGTCAAATGTCACCCTGCAACCCGTCAAATGTCACCCTGCAACCCGTCAAATGTCACCCTGCAACCCGTCAAATGTCACCCTGCAACCCGTCAAATGTCACCCTGCAACCCGTCAAATGTCACCCTGCAACCCGTCAAATGTCACCCTGCAACCCGTCAAATGTCACCCTGCAACCCGTCAAATGTCACCCTGCAACCCGTCAAATGTCACCCTGCAACCCGTCAAATGCCACCCTGTAACCCGTTAAATGTCACCCTGTAATCCGTCAAATGCCACCCTGTAACCCGTTAAATGTCACCCTGTAATCCGTTAAATGTCACCCTGTAACCCATCAAAGATCACCCTGTAACCAATTAAATGTCACCCTGTAACCCGTTAAATGTCACCCTGTAACCCGTTAAATGTCACCCTGTAACCCGTTAAATGTCACCCTGTAACCCGTTGAATGTCACCCTGCAACCCGTTAAATGTCACCCTGTAACCCGTTAAATGTCACCCTGTAACCTGTTAAATGTCACCCTGTAACCCGTTAAATGTCACCCTGTAACCCGTTAAATGTCACCCTGTAACCCATCAAAGATCACCCTGTAACCAATTAAATGTCACCCTGTAAAAGTGTAACCCATTAAATGTCACCCTGTAACCCATTACATGTCACCCTGTAACCCATTAAATGCCACCTTGCAACCCATTAAATGTCACCCTGTAACCCATTAAATGTCACCCTGTAACCCATTAAATGTCACCCTGTAACCCATTAAATGTCACCCTGTAACCCATTAAATGTCACCCTGTAAAAGTGTAACATGTCACCCTGTAACCCATTAAATGTCACCTTGTAACCCATTAAATGTCACCCTGTAACCCCAACCCTTCACAAAACAAGAAAAACAACTATTCAAATGGTTTCTTATACATTCAATGCACAAGATAACAGTGTTTCTGATAATAACAAACAAAAAACGACCAAACTTGATGAACATGAACAAAAGCTCGTGACAAACATTTTATCAATCAGACTTGGCGGTGTAATCGTTAAGTGTCCACTCCGAGTCTGGGAGGTCGGTGGTTCGAATCCCGGCTGAGTCATGCCAAACACTTTAAAATCATCACAAATTAGAACCCTCAATAACATCTGCGGATTTGGGGACATCTGAGAGTAAAAATGGTACGTTTGCTTCCTTGTTTGACGCTTAACGTTTCAAAAGATAGAGCACGGACAAACAACCATAGCGCAGGCGGTGATGGGTTTAACGTCCTACTGCGAGGAACTCACTTGTAGTTGTATTTGTATTTGTAAAGGAACTCATAGTGTTATTATTATTGGTAGATAATTCAGCTTCTTAGAGGCCTAGCATTACAATAGTGCTGCGCTGATAAACGAAACCGGAGTGCAATTCTTACCTCGACGACATTACTAGACCCAGCGAGACCTCTCCTAGGATTCAAACGCCTTTGGGATTGCAAGGCCGATCAGCACGTTCACGACCAGGAACCGTGAGGATACTCCAAAAGAACACACCAACCGTCTTCAGGAGGAAATTATTCGCAAGGCATGTCGGGAGCGAGCGATCTAGCCCACGTGATTATTTTATAAACTCACGTGGTTTAATGTCGGGTTAAAAATGCTGCACAATGTTACTTTGAAAAATAGAAACTATTCTGTACTTTAAAAAAAATAAAAATATATATTTGACTGCGTCTTACACCGCCCAACATACCAGACAAGGAATCACCGACGTGAAATTTATCGAGAAATCTTTAACCAATCAACATACGTGCTACGTATTAGGACGTAGGACGGAAATGACGTTTGTGTGATTTTTTTTTTTTTTTTTTTTTTTTTTTTTTTTTTTTATTAAACCTGGGAAAAGACTGAAATAAAAACCGAACAACCAGCACTGGATGAGATTAAAATGCGCAGGGGAGTGTTCACTGGTCCTGTTCGTTCACCAAGTCTCTTATAGAAAGAGCGCTCACTAAGCGGCGCTTCATAGGCGGATACAGGTGCAGTGCAGCGGGTCCGTACCTTTCCTCCCTTCCCCCAAACCCCCCTCCACTCCCCCAAACCCCCCTCCACTCCCCCAAACTCTTCTCCACTCCCCCAAACCCCCCTCCACTCCCCCAAACCCCCCTCCACTCCCCCAACCCCCCTCCACTCCCCCAAACCCCCCTCCACTCCCCCAAACCCCCCTCCACTCCCCCAAACCCCCCTCCACTCCCCAAAACTCTTCTCCACTCCCCCAAACCCCCCTCCACTCCCACAAACTCTTCTCCACTCCCCCAAACTCTTCTCCACTCCCCCAAACTCTTCTCCACTCCCCCAAACTCTTCTCCACTCCCCCAAACTCCAACTCCCGCCCCCCAAACACCCTCTTATAGAAATAGCGCTCACTAAGCGGCGCTTCATAGGCGGATACAGGTGCAGTGCAGCAGGTCCGTACCTTTCCTCCCTTCCCCCAAACCCCCCTCCACTCCCCCAAACCCCCCTCCACTCCCCCAAACTCTTCTCCACTCCCCCAAACCCCCCTCCACTCCCCCAAACCCCCCTCCACTCCCCCAAACTCTTCTCCACTCCCCCAAACTCTTCTCCACTCCCCCAAACTCTTCTCCACTCCCCCAAACTCCAACTCCCGCCCCCCAAACACCCTCTTATAGAAATAGCGCTCACTAAGCGGCGCTTCATAGGCGGATACAGGCGCAGTGCAGCAGGTCCGTACCTTTCCTCCCTTCCCCCAAACCCCCCTCCACTCCCCCAAACCCCCCTCCACTCCCCCAAACTCTTCTCCACTCCCCCAAACCCCCCTCCACTCCCCCAAACCCCCCTCCACTCCCCAAAACTCTTCTCCACTCCCCCAAACCCCCCTCCACTCCCCCAAACTCTTCTCCACTCCCCCAAACTCTTCTCCACTCCCCCAAACTCTTCTCCACTCCCCCAAACTCCAACTCCCGCCCCCCAAACACCTCATCCCCCCCCCCCCCCCCACCGCTCCCCCTTATTGGATACAGTCCGGTGGCAGATACAGACCAGAGTGGTGGCACCATTCAGCTTTCTCTTCATGTGTATCAATTTAGAATTATGTGTGTGTTTGCAGGATACACACGTGGTGAGTGAGAGGTGTCGAGTTAATTTATTAATCGCTTTTAATTTGATCGTTTCCCAGTCGTAGAGTCCCGGATGCAGACCCAGGATCTACTATATGAGAGAGCTGTCTGTCTGTCTGTGTCGCCATTTTTATCAGAGATGGCTGAACGGATCTTCGTCAAACTTTCAGAGGTTCATCAGTGAGTGCCTGGGGGTGTTTTAGGCAAAAAAAAATTGAAGAAAAAAAAGAAGTTCGTTTTTGGGGTTTAAAAAAAAATCGCTCTATAGTGCCTAAACCTTTTGATTAATGACAGTTATATACAAGTACACATTCTAATAAATACATACAAAACAATCACCAGACATTTGAACACAAATAATAAAACGATTCCCAGAAGCGGTTGAAGTTGGTGGTATCGTAAGGCTTCTTCTTCCTGCATGGCATCAGGCTTAACTCAGAAACGTGCTGAACATTCAGCAGCAGATATTCAACGAAAAGGTAAAATGATTTGAAATTTGTGATGGATTCTGATTTGGATGTAATTGCTTTTCCATTATATTTGCCCTCATTTCAAATATGTTAATGTTTATTTTGCTCTTGAGCAACACCGGGTACTCCAGCTATAAACGCTTGTATACTTTACTCGGGGTACAAATACAACTTTGTCTGGGGGGTAACATAGGCTAAGTGGCTGCTGCCTCATTTGGGGATGTGGGGGACCGGGAGAGGGGCGTAAATTCTCTATGTAAATGTGTACCATGTAGCGCCGCCTGGTGATGGTGGCAGAGTGTACTAGTACCGACTGCAAAGCCGCAATGAGCCGGCGAAGCCAAAGCCTCTTGCCACTATTTTACCCATCACGATGGCATCAGTAGGTTAGGTAGTTGGTAGTAGGTAGGTGTAGTAGGTACCGTACCTAGTTCAAAATGACACCATTTGCATTCTGGATGCGATTAAAATTTATGAAATTTCCTTCTTGATTAATTCGGTGAATTCCGTCTCAACTTCGGATATTTCCGGCCGTGAAAAACTATGCCCTACGGCCGCGAGATTTCTAAAAAATAATTCTTCGTCAATTTTAGGATGTTTGACACTGTTTTCAGCCTCCGAAACGCGGTGATAAGCTTTTTTGAAATATTTTTTCAAATACTCGAATCTCATTGGTGTGTTTCTCATTGGTGTTTGGTGAAGATTTTCGTTGAAGATAACCAGGGCCCGTGTGGGCCCGGGGAAAGAGGTTGGTCTTAAAGTATTTTAATTACAAATTAGAGGTGCATAAGATTGTAAATCAAAAAAAGACGGGTGAAACAAACTCCTATTTAACTTTTTCGCATTTTTTATGCATACTTCCGCATCTGCAAGATGGCGACCTCCATGGAGCGATTTGGTTTTTTAAATATTTTTTCAAATGCTCGAATGTCATTGGTTCCGGTGTTTGGTGACAATTTTCGTTGAAGATAACCAGGGTCCGTGCGGGCCCGGGGAACGAGGTTGGTCTTAAAGTATTTTAATTACAAATTAGAGGTGCATAAGATTGTGAATCAAAAAAAGACGGGTGAAACAAACTCCTGTTGAACTTTTTCGCAATTGTTTATGTATACTTCCGCATCCGCAAGATGGCGGCCTCCACGGAGCGATTTGGTGCGTCAAAGCTTAGAAATTCTCAACGGATCCAGCAAAATCTGGCTTTTCAACATAATACGTACGCATTCATTCACAACACCGGCTTCGCCGGCTATTACAATTTTCTTTTTTACCTGGGAAACACAGGTTATGAAGCACTCTTTGCACAAGAAAATTTTTCCTGCTTCCCTTACCCCCCCCCTCCCCCAAACCTGAGGGCCTGTCAAAGCCCCCCCACCCCTCACTTTTAGTACAATTTTATACAATTTTACGTATAAAATTTTACTAAAACACTTATTTTAGTTTAATGGCCGTGGATTCAGAATCAACAGACCTGCCCAGCCACCTGTCTTGTGAAACCACCAGAATGGGGGTTTGAAGGTAGGTACCACCGTAAAATAGGTGTGATTTTCGGCATTTTTGTTTACCAAATAATGTCTACAACTAGATATTTAATATATAAAGATTTCCAGCTATTGTGAAACATATATGAGAAATCTTATCCCCTCTTTCAATTCGTGACCTAATATTTGACCGGATGACCTTGAAAAGTCAAAATGACATAATTTCAGGCATAAAATCATAATTGTTCATGAAGCTTAAATTATTTAGTGGAGCATGACATTTTCATTCTAATATAAGCTTACTGAATCACTTGTATGAATGCCTAATGGTTGTCCATTTCATATATTTTCAGGTAACCTCTTGAGGCAACATGATGGATGATGTATGCAAGAGGAAACTGTTTTGTCATCAAAACTCACCAAAACAGTTTATGATACCCAAAATTCACTCTGCATCAACACGTTTACTCATCTTCATCATCGTCATCAATGATACAAGCACACTTGTTTGGATTCGCTGACTATTTACATGCAACGACACATCTCACTCTGGCAGCAGTACGAGGTTCCTTTTGCATTTGTTATTGTCACACTGGTAACGGTGCTTTTGCTTGGCTGTTGAAGGACTCTGTGCTTTATCCATCACTAGGGCATTGCGTAGATGATGGGAACCAATCGTCCCTTTAAAACTTTCTACCAATCCATGTGGCATCAGGTAAGTTGCGGTCACACTGATGAGCTCTCTTACCTATGTCAATCTGATACAGGCCTCGAAGCATATGGTATTTGAAGGAACTCTCAGTTGGAGGTAGTTTCCTTGGTACTTCCGAAGGTGTGCTCATGTAACTCCTTTAGATTCCCGGTGAAATCACCATAGAGCTTCAAAAAAAAGCCCGACAGGCTTTGATCACTGTTCCTGTTAAGGTACGAGAGTTTTCACCAAATGGCATCATGGCCGGCAATCTCAGATGCATTCCTCATAGCAACCTTGAACTATTTTTTTTCCTCTCCCAAATGCATAACTGACAGTGTCACATCCACTCATTATGTGGCCACAGAGAAGCGATGAGGTGACAAGTCCAACTGACAAACAATTGTTCTCAGCAAACAGACGCGATTTTATGGCATGTTATGTAGATGGAGCCCTTCTTCACCCACAGCTCTCTCAACCCGGATATGCGAACGCTACAGTAGATTGCCATAGTGAGTGTCTGTGTCCGTAGCCTGCATCACAACACGCTTGTATCCATAGTGACTTGCACAGTAAGACACCTGGGAAAAGATCAGTGTGTCTGCTTCCTCATGATCTCCACATGCTTGTGCTGATAAAACTGCTGACTCGTCAGTCGTGAGGATCACAGCTTTATCAGATTTGTTGCAGAGGCCACCGAGAATCAACTTGACACTTTGAGGCTCTGCTTCGTGATTGTTCTGGTTACGGTGGATGAATGCCATAGCATGTACAATCAACAGAACTTTGTTGTCAGTTGCAGGCAGATAGTCTTTTTCAACCCATGAATTACTCACCTGGTCTTTCATGGCAGCAAGGTAGTCATCCTTGTTTCCTTTCCTCATTACATAGCCTTGCAGCATGGCATGTTCTGGTTCAAATACTGATTCTAGATATTCTGTCCATTCATAGCTGAAAGAATTCCTTCTCTATGTCTCGGACGAAAGAGAGACTCTGCAAGACATTGATTTCTTCCTGGTATATTCCCGTCTGTTTACATTTGGCTTTCTTTTGACTTTTCTCCTCAAAAGTTTGTCGGTGTTTTCTTTCTTTTGACTGGTGCAATTTGAGGACTCTGGTTCTGTTCAGCTTGTGCCAGTGCTCTGCCAGCCCTTTCCCTTTGGCGTCGAGCAAGTCAAAAGATTTGCACTTCTCTCCGGTTGCAATGTTGAAGAGATCTGATAAAGAAGTCCTGAATGGATTGATCATTTATCGTTTCAGTTTATCTTTCATTGTATTCACAACTTCTGTCTTTGATGGCTTTAGACTTTGTTGATTCTTTGATACCACCATCCTGAATATGGGCCATTGCCTTTGTCTGTTCTGACACAATAGTCAGTGCTGGAAGTGTTCTCAAATATTTCTCTCGAGCAGATACTTTTTGAGTTATTCCTATGAATAGCTGCGTCTTGGCTTCACGGTTATTTCTGTTTTAAAGCCATGTCGGTCGAAACAGTATTGAACTTGCCGCTAGTTGCAAGCACAGTGAAATGTCCCTGTTAGAATGGTAGATGCTTCATTGCCATCAGATAATATGGGATACCTGCCACGTATTTACTGTGGCCGGCACATATCAAGTATGGCAGCATGTTTTCTACTTCAGTGAGATGCTGCCTCCCACCAGCCAGCTCTCAGCTTCCACATAACCGTTTTAGTATAAGGACCATGTTGATGTACATAAGCCAAAGCCTGGCCATTGGAGAGTTGTGCAAGGTTGCGCAAAAATCAGACATCTGGTTTACATCATCTCCGATCGACAGCATCTTTGTGCCTGCAATGCAGCATCTCGATCTTGGTGTTCAACAGCATCAGCTAGTTTTTGAATGGCTCCAGATAGTGAAGCAATGACATCATGATTAACTTCGTGGTCCTCCAGGGTCCACAATTCAAATGCTTCCCAGTACAGCCAAAGCATCATGGATAGCATCAGACTCTGACATTTCAGCATACTAATATAATCTTTACCAGACATTTTCTTGTTAATTGTTCCTACCTTGCACACCACGCTTTCCACAAGGACTGTTTCAATCTCTGAAGACCTGAATAGACTACCAATTGCACCCAATAAATTATTTACTATATGTAAGCCACCAATGCACAATATCAGACACCACGTTTGGACAACCAGAAATACCATGTTTGGACAACCAGCTCCTGTATTTGTCGCAAAGTGAACTCAGAAAGATTATACTGTTCGGATTGTCAAATAAGATACCATCTATGTAAGAGATGAGCCACTGCAGAGCATCATCATGTACTGGATCAGCAGTGTCTTTCATGTGCAGGTGTGACTTTGCAATACATGCACACAAACAGGACTTGTGGTATCTGAAGTCATTAGCAATTATGTCAACACAATTATCACAACTATCGGGGACACGTCTTCATGGTGGTTGTACCCCTTCCCCCCTACCCCCACCTCCCAACACAATTCGGGGGCTAAATCTTCCCCATTCTTTCCCGCTGCCTGGATTTGTTCAGGGCCGAGCGGTCAGAGTGCCGATCAGTCCCCATGAACCAGTCCTTTCCCTCTTGTCTTTCTCTCTATCTTTCTCTCTCTAACTCTTTCGTGGCCCTGCCTTTGTGAAGGCGGGGGTACACCATCCTGGATGTGCGGAATCTCTGGGTCGCTCCTGCGAGATCGATGGGCTGTCTCCATGCCGTGGGCTTGTTCTAGAGCACTGTCTGGGACTATACAACAACAACATAATTGTCACCATATGCCTAGATATGGTGTAACATATCATCATCACTGAGTGCCTTTGCTTGCTTCCATATCGCATTTTGTCGATCCTTCGTGCTCACAAGCATTACTTTATGTTCACCCTTGCGATCTCGTTACTTCGCACAAATGAAGCACTGATTTCTATGGTTTATGGATTTAATAGCAGAAGACCCATGCATGGATCTAATGGAGATGATTCCAGAGTTCATTGCTGCATTTGTGTCACGTGTATTTGATACATTTGATGATTTCACTTTTGTGCAACAGTTTTCTTGTTGGTGTAAGAATTTCGACATTTGACATGACATACGAAGATGTTCTCAAGAAATTGTTCATCTCCTTCACTCAATTCGTCTTGCAGACTAAATGCTACATCACCAGTTCTGTTATCTACTGTGGGAGCCTTTTAAGGGTAACTTTGTGTCGTGTTTCAGGGGGTGACATCTGTCATATGATTGAACGACTATAATCAGGAGAAGGTCGTTTCCTCTTGCATACATCATCCATCATGTTGCCTCAAGAGGTTATCTGAAAATATATGAAATGACAACCATTAGGCATTCATAACAGTGAATCATTAAGCTCATATTAGAATGAAAATGCACTGTTCCACTGAATAATTTAAGTTTCATAAAATGTTTTTATGATTTTACGACTAAAATGACGTCATTTTGACTTCTCGACGTCAAACATTAGGTCACGAACTGAAAGAGGATAAAAGATTTCTTATTTATGTTTCACAACAGCTGGTTATCTTTATGTATGATGTAGTTGTGGACATTATTTGGTTAACGAGCAATGCCAAAAATCACACCTATTTTACGATGTGGTACCTACCTTCAAACCCCTATTCTGGTAGTTTTGCAAGACAGGTGGTGGAGCAGGCCTGTTGATTCTGAATCTAAGGACATTAAACTAAAAGAAAATTGAGGCCTACAAAGTGTATATATTGGAAGAGGTGTCCGGTCCATCATAAAATAAAGCCTTTTTGGCCATGTGGAGCTCGGACTAACTGTTCATCTTTTAAGAGTGCATTAAATGCGTGCTTTCCAATCGTAATGTTCATCTTTTAAATGTGCGTTTTCCATTCGTGCTGTTAATCTTTTAATGGCGCATTAAATGCTGATTTATGTTTGTGGGTGTTACATCTAAATAGATGAACTAAAGGACCAAGAGACTGGTTTCTTCCAAGAGCAGTCTGTTCAATCCACAACCGTACAGAGTAACAATTACTCCAAGCGTGTGCAGCATACAACAAGAGTTCAAGAACCTCGAAGCTACACTTCTGTCCCCTCTTTGCACCCAAAACCCAAGCACCGGTAGTCCCTCGAAAAAGATCCATCCCTCCATCCCGTATACCTCCTCAGACCCCACCCTTTGTAATGCCTTGAAGAAACATTGGTACAAGGTTGTTGTGAAGTTTCATTGAAATTGTGTATGTAGTTTCAGAGAAAAGAGCAAATACCTACTTTGGGGGGGTGGGGGGGGCAACATGCTCCCCAACATTCTCCCCAACATTCTCCCCTCCCCCATAGACTGCCTTAGACCCCGATATCTTTTTTTTAAACACCGGCAACAAACACTGGTACATCACTGCTGATGAAAGGAATGTTGTGGTCAAGTTTCATCGGAATTATATGTGTAGTTTCTGAGAAGAAAGCAAATACCTATTTTGGGGGGCAACCTCCCAGAAGACTCCTCGCGGCCTGACTTTTTTTTAATTTTTTTTATGCCATGAAGAACTTTGGTACATCAAGGGTGGTGAAGGTTGTGGTCAAGTTTCATCGAAATCGTGTGTGTAGTTTCAGAGAAGAAAGCAAATATCTATTTTTAGTGTAGGCTGTTATGTCATTTCGTGTTTTTTTTTTGTTAAAAGCAAAATGCCACTTGATTCCTTGTCTTTGGGGTGTCACATGTTCGAAAAAATAGGTTGTTAATTTTTTTAAACGGATTAAGGGTGTCAAATCCAAGATGGCCGCCAAAATATATAAATTCCATTAAAACTGGTATTCTGAACACAGTATGAGGTCCAAATTAATGATAATACCCATAATTTCAATACCAAGGAGTTCAAAAACAATTAATTTCAATATGGCAGTCAAATTCAAAATGGTGGAAAAATCCAAGATGGCCGCCACTTCTCAAATAACCACAGTACAAAAACTTAATGTTCTTGATAACACAAATTGTGAATGATGAAATAGGTCCATTTTGGTGGTAATGCCCACATAAGTAATGCTAGGCCGTTGGGGAAACATGTTACTGATTCGTTGAAATCGGTGGATGCCAGCCATAGTGAGAAAATCCAATATGGCTACCACTGTTTTACACAAAGGTCCACATTGCTATAACAATGATAGCGTAATGTAATTTCCTGTTTGACCATATTTAAATATTCCTGTCTCACAATCATCCGTTTTACCTTACAAGTCCTCGTGTTCATCTCCCACAATGTTCTGAGCTGATTGTTCATTGTTGCTACAGCCGTAGTTCAAACAGCTACAGACCTCTGTGCATGGGAGTTTATTGCTGTGGCAACTACAGGAGTTTCCTTTGCATCCTGATTTGCAGCCACATTTTACCAGCTTAGTCACGGCCTCTGGTGCTGGAGGGTTCAAACACATCACCGGAAGAAATCTATTTTCCTCTGACTTCCATCCGTAGTCAGTGGGAGAAGGAAGGGACGGTTGACTTTCGCATGCCTGCATCCATCCATATCATTGCAATATAATGTGCTCGCAGAATGTGTGGTGTCAATGATCCAGAGGTTGGAGGCAGACTCTCTCCCTCGGCCTGTCGATTTGAGTACAAGAACCATCGTAGTGCATTTACTTTGGTGTGTGTTTTGGATCTGTACAACAAGCAAACGAACCTTTCCAGTTGGTCAATTGCGTTTGGAGAGGGTGTAGCAGCAGATTTGCCAAGTGAAGCAAGTGAATCCAGTATCATATCATCGCAGGACATGAACACCTTCATACACCAGTCCTTTGTCCTGCCGGCGAACCTGCCACACATATCTGATCCTGTGAAAGAATGAAACCCGAGAATAGCTGAGGCGCGGTTAACTCCTAACTTTTCAAAGATAGGTTTGACTGCAATTTTCCTATTCAGTTTTCCTTTTCCGGTAAGGAAATATGTCTCAGCAGGTAGCTGTGGATACATGTGGATCATCAGCAAGAAGACATCGGTATCTGGAGAGTCTATTACAAGTTCTACATCGCCGTTAACTGTTAGGGCATGGAGCAAGAGTAACGTATCCGCTTCTTCATGACCGTGTTTTACCAATTCATCAGGCACACTTACATTGCCTTTTGTCTCAGTGCCGAAGGTTACCATGAACTTCTTCAATTTGTTGGCAGAGCTGTTGCTGTGATCCAGAGTCTTTGCAGCTAAATACTCTACAAGTTCTGCCTTGGTTTTGACACTTGAAAGGAAGTCCTTCAAGGAAATATTCTGGATCAGTGTACTATCTTGGATGTGATAGTAGGTCGAGTTTCCCTTTGTTCTCTTTTTTCTCATTTGCTCTTTCAGAGAACTTTCGACGTATCTGTCAAATACCAGTCTTACTTCGTCGTAGTTAGCTGCAATCCTGATAAGCTTTTCAAGAAATGACATGGCAAAATCACTGCATGTTTTCATTTTGTCTGTCTTGGAGATGGAGTTAACGAGGGCCATGCCATCTATGACTACAACTTTAAATTTCTCAGACATGTCGGACATGTCAGTTGAAGCTTCTTGCTCAGGCTGCGCTTCTTGTACTTCAGGCGCCTCGGCTTGGGGTGGTACTTCAGTTTGGGAGTTTTCACTCAATACTTGGTCGCCAGAAACACTCGGTATGGCATTAGCTGGATCGCTTGTGGCTTCTGTTGGGCTAGGTTGCTCCTTGGTAACTAGCGCTTCAAGATGATGAAGGACCTTAGCCTTGTCATATGCTAGGAGAAGTGACCCATCCGAAGCGAAAAGGGCACATGGAACAATTCCAAATTCATACTTCCCAATACAGTCCTTTAGATAAAGGTCTGGACGGCTTCTTGATGCTACTATAAACCTCTGTAGGAGTCCACGTTCTTCTTTGACTTTAATGAGTTTGTCACCTGCTTGCACTTTCTTCACTGTGTTGGCACTTTTGAAAGTGCCTATGTTCTTTCTCTTCATTGGATCCCACACTGAAAGTTTTCCTTCTGTAAGGCGTTCTTTGAGAAATGTCTGGAACAACTGTTGTCCGATGGCATCGCGGTCTACTATGTCCTTTGTTACCTTTTCATCAATTACTTTCTTGGTAAGAAGGTTACACAGGTCACTCTCATCGGTTACGAATGGGTCTCCATGAACAACAAATACCTCTGTCAATCTAGCGGAATTTCTCATTACTCGGGTGGACTTTCCCCCTGTGATCTCGTGGTGTTGGTCTCTGGTATCAGCACCTTCCATGCCATATTCTCTTTGAAACTCCTCTACTAGATTAGACAAGTCAGGTGCAATCAGGAAGAAACGGTCTAGAGCTCTCTCAATTTGGGTTATTCCAGTAATGCCTCCAATGACCTTGAGTTTGCGGTTCTCCTGCTCAATTCCGTGATCTGGACCTATTGAAGTGAATGCAGCAATCCCCTTCGTCACACAGAAATTTCCTTTCAGGAGTTCTGCCCAGACATCTGGAAAAACTTGTTCTGTTTGCTGCATTGTTGACAGGTACAAAGGGAGCAAACGTGCGTAGTTCAGGTGGTCGTGAGCAAAGAAGTACTTGATAAGAGCTTCAGTGCTTTCCATATGCAGCAGCAGGTCCCGTTGTCTGGTAGCTCTAATATACTGAAGGATAGTTTCAAACTGCCTCAAGTAGTTATGGATGTAGTGTTGAATTGGTGCTGGATTGCTTTCAAACTGTCCCAACTTTGTGAGTTTATCTCTAGATTCGAACATGGTCATGGTTTCTCTGACGGCATCTCTGAGGTTTTGACGGTTGCCTGCGTTCATGCTGATATCTTTCTGATATGCTTTTTCCAAATCAATGGACGCTTCACTTAGGAACACTTTCTCTTCTGGTGCTTTTGTTAGGAACCTGTCAAAGTAGAGATGGTATAGAGCAAGCAATGTTACAGTATGTGCTTCTAGGGACCTGTAGAGATGTTTTCCATTTAGGATTTGCGTTACGGTTGTTGGAGAATATAGTCCAGCTTCGACCCAAGCCTGGTCAATGCCGCTTCCTTCTGCCATATTGAAATTGAATTCGAATTTGACTGCCATATTGAAATTAATTGTTTTTGAACTCCTTGGTATTGAAATTATGGGTATTATCATTAATCTGGACCTCATACTGTGTTCAGAATACCAGTTTTAATGGAATTTATATATTTTGGCGGCCATCTTGGATTTGACACCCTTAATCCGTTTAAAAAAATTAACAACCTATTTTTTCGAACATGTGACACCCCAAAGACAAGGAATCAAGTGAAATTTTGCTTTTAACAAAAAAAAAACACGACAGCCATTTTTAAGACATAGCAGCCTACACTATTTGGCAGTCAAACCTGGACCCACTTTGACCCCCCCATAAACCCCCTTAGATTTCAATTTTTTTTAATGCCGTGAACAAACTTTGGTACAGCATGGGTGGTGAAGGTTGTGGTCAAGTTTCATCGAAATCGTCTGTGTAGTTTCAGAAAAGAAAGCAAATACCTATTTTGGGGGGTCAAACCTGGACCCACTTTGACCCCCTTAGTCTTTGATTTTCTTTATGCTGTGAACAAGCTTCGGTACATCACGGGTGATGAAGGTTGTGGTGAAGTTTCATCGAAATAGTGTGTGTAGTTTCAGAGGAAAAAGCAAATTCCTATTTTGGGGGTCAAACCTGGATCCACTTTGACACCGGTAAACCGATCTACATCCGAACTACGGGAACGGATCTACGGGAACAATACAATTGATGATTCGACCCGATTTTTTTTTTTTTTTTTTTTTTTTTTTTTGTTAATGCCGTGAACAAACTTTAGTCACAACACAACAAATACCATTTGTGTCAAATTTGGTCGCAATCTCATCAGCGGTTTTGGAGAAGAAGTTTCAAGTGTTTACGGACGGACGGACAACGCGCCATCACATAAGCTCCCCGGAACTACGTTCCATGTGAGCTAAAAATTAGCGTTACGTAATTTTTGAACATTCTCATATTGGGTTAAATAAACTGTGACCGTGTGATGAATCGGCTCGTTCTGATATAACCGTGGCGGAGGGTGACATGGACGAGAGTTGTGGAGTTTATCTTATAATAGCGCATTAAAGTGTGTTTCCCAATCATGCTGTTCATCTTTTAAGTGAGTTTTAAACGCTTGTTTCCCAAACCAGATTTTGTTTCAAGTTGTGACCACGATGTGGTCATTCGTTTTTTGACTAAGGATTCCAGCTGGCCAAGTCCGCTCACCATTTCGCCACTTTGGCCTATTCGTCATCCCGAATCTGCTGAACTATTGGGCCTGGGAAGAACCCAGGAAACGCCGTTTCCGATTATACATTTCTGGAAGAATGCATGCACATTGCAGTAGATATGGAGGGTCGGGTGATTGAGAGAGTAGAGGGAGCAATATTGGAGAATAGACGGCAGAAAACAGAGAGACCACCGACCTGACTGCAATATGACAGCAACAAACCTTGTACTTCAACCTCATCACGGGAGAGTCCAAAATGCACGCCAAACAATCGTTCTCGTGTATGCATATAACTACAAATTGCAGACCAGGTGCTGTGCGAGATGGAGGCGCTGCATCTCTGAACATGGAGTCGTTCATGGGCTGTCCATCCTTCAGCATTGCCGTGGTGTGTTAAAGAGAGTATGGCTATTATATGCCAGTACTTCGAGCCAAATGACCTGCTTCGAGATTAAAATGAGATGTGCAAGTTATTTCTTATAAGTTTCAAGTTACAATTCCAGGTCCTTTGGTCTCCACGAAGGGTGTAGCGTTCGCACAGGTTTTCAGGGCATCCGAGCCGGCTGGAGCGGCCACGACGATCTCCGGCAGTGGCGGGTCAAACTGTTGTCCTGACTGTGACGATGCTGCAGGCTCTATCGACTCACTGTGACGGTAGGTTATGTGGTCCTGATGTCGCCGAATTTCGCGGCCGTCCTGCAGGACCTGGCTTCTCGATGATGTCCCCTGGTAGCCACGTCGCACCTGCACAAAATTTTCGGGCAAACACTGGATCTCCAATGTTGATACAGCGACTGTTGGACGTCTTATTGTGCACCAACTTTTGATTAAGCTGGCTCTGATAAACGTTTGATGATATGTCTGGTTTGAGATTGTCAAGTGTCGATCTCAAGTGTCGTTTCATCAATAACTCAGACGGAGCTGCACCGGTTGTTGATTGTGGCGTGATGCGTTATTTGAACAGGAGACGAGAACGCTTTGTTTCCAGGGTTCCCTCCTGAAGTTTCTGCAATCCGGATTTGATGATTCCCACGGATCGTTCGGCCAAGCCATTTGAAGCCTGGTGATGTGGGCTGACAAACTTGTGTTTGATGCCGTTCCGACGTGTGAACTCGGCAAACTCGGACCTGGAAAAACACAAACCGTTATCACTTACGATCATCCTGGGCAGACCATGAGTGGCGAAACAGCGTCTGAGTCTTTCGATGACAATGGCTGACGTAGTACCATGCGTCACATAGGCATCAATCCATTTTGTGTGCGCGTCCGTAATTATTAGAATCATGCTGCCGTTAATAGGCCCGGCATAATCGAGATGTAGGCGATGCCACGGTTCGCTGGGCCATTCGCTGGGATGCAGTGGTGCTTTCGCAGGTGTATTCCACGTGCTCTGGCAGGGGTAATAATGTCGAACATGATGTTCGATATCAGCATCAAGATTCGGCCACCACACATAGTTTCTAGTGAGTGACTTCATCTTTATAATCCCGGGGTGACTCATGGATTTAATCCATGACCCTGGAACGCAGATTTTCCGGGATCACGACACGACATCCCCAGAGTAGGCAACCATTTTCCACGCTGAGTTCGTTTTTACGTGCTTTAAAAGCCGCAAAAGCTCGGTCACCCTCAGGTAGCAAATGCCATTCAAGCTGTACAGCCTGGACAGTTCTGGACAGAATGGGGTCTCGTCGAGTATGAATGCGGATCTGGCCAGAATCGACAGCACAATCTTCCAGATGATCCATCAGTGCGATAATGGATCCTGGTGTAGGCGAATCGTCAACGGATTCTGGAAGGGGTAACCGACTCATGGCATCTGCATTTGTGATAGACGAACCGGGCTTATAACATATGGTGTAGTCATAAGCAGCGAGCAACAGGGACCAGCGGATGATCCTGGGCGGTAGTGTGTCAGATGTCGCCTTAGTTGGACCAAACAGTCTGATCAGCGGCTTGTGATCAGTGCGAATCGTGAAATGACGTCCAAGAAGGTACTGGCGAAATTTGCTGACGCCGAAAACGATTCCCAATCCTTCCTTGTCAAGTTGGGAATAGTTCTTCTCTGCCGGGGACAACGTTCTGGATGCAAATGCAATAGGTCTTTCCGTACCATCAGGCATCACGTGTGATAATACACTCCCCACTCCATACCGACAGGCATCGCATGGTAATGTCAGCACAAGAGCCTTCTCTGGATCAAAATGAACGAGAACATTGGACGATTTGAGCAGATCCTTAGAGGTCTGGAATGCTGATTGTTCAGTAGACCCCCAGCTCCAGGAGACTCCTTTCCTCAAAAGCCGATAAAGGGGGCCCAAAACGTCGGTCACATTCGGGATGGAACGACCATAGAACTGAAGCAAACCGAGGTATGACTTCAATTCGGTCATGTCTCGTGGAGCAGGAGCATCCTTGATAGCTCGGACTTTCTCATCTGTCGGGTGTAGACCCTCAGCATCAATCGTATGACCCAGGTACGTGACTGATGGCACCATAAACTTGCACTTGTCTCGACGCAAACGTAGGCCGGAGTCCGAAATCTTCTTCAGAACTCTATCCAGGTTTTGTAGATGATCCGCATCCGTACGACAAGTAACCAGAATATCATCCTGGTAACAAACGACATTGCGTTCAGCGGCAAACAAACTGTCCATGACACGCTGATAAATTCCAGGTGCAGATTTCACTCCAAAACTGAGTCGGTGGTACCTGTACAACCCACGATGTGTGTTGATGGTAAGATACTGTTTCGAAATCTCGTCCAAGCGGAGCTGTAGATAGGCGGATTTGAGATCAAGTTTTTCGTAAAAGTCTTGCCTCCCGTGAGACGAGCATAGAGGTGTTCGATCCTCGGGATTGGATATTTATCCAATGAAGAACACTTGTTCACGGTTATTTTATAATCTCCACATATGCAGATGGACTGGTCCGATTTTATGACCAGAACGATGGGCGCCGCCCATTCGGCATACTGGATTTGCTCGATGATGCCCAGATTTTCAAGATGACCCAGTTCCTTGTCAATCGCTCCCGCAGGGCGAAAGGGACTTGGCGAGCTCTGCAAAATATAGGATTGGCATCCCGGTCAACACTGAGTTTAGCCGTATGTCCTTTCAAGGTTCCAAGCTCATCATTGAAGACATCAGGGTACGTATCCGGCACATTTTTGAGTATGTATGCTGCGGTAGGAGAAACGTTGGCTGCCCGGAGTTGATGAATGCTTTTCGACTTCAGTCGAATTATGCTCAACCAGTTCCTGCCGAGTAAGGAAGGGCCCTTTCCAGGAATGACGATCAGGGGTTGGTGAAACTCACGGTTATCGTAGCCCACCGTGACGTCACATGTACGGCAGGGAACAATCTTCTCACGTGTATAGGTGGAGAGTCCATAGGTAGTAGGTTTCCGATGGGGTCGGTCAGCATCACCCCACAGGTTTGTGAAAACAGCATGGCTGATGAGCGAGACGGCCGCACCAGTGTCAACCTCCATTTGCAATGGTCGATTGTTGATGACAACAGTGGCAAGAAGAGGGTCCCGCCTATGGTGAGAATCAATATGAAGCAGGTCATACGATTCTGAGTTGTCGGAAACAGAGCTCACTTGGTCAAACTCAGGTTCCTCCGAACCGATAAACTGATGAATCTTCTTGTCAGCAGCTTTCTCTTTTCCCCATTTGCGAGTGATGCAAGCAGAGCAATATGGCCAGTTTTCGAACAGAAATGGCAGGTCGCATCTTTGAACGGACACGTCTCCGGAGGGTGCTTTCCGTTGCACCGAAAACATTTGTTGTGTGTTTGAGACTGCACTGGCTTCTGACGAGGAGACTTGTTCAAACGTTTTGGCTGAACATGATCCAACCGATTCACAGCCGGGCTGGTACCAGACGAACTAGTGGCACCGATGCTTGTAGCGTTGCGTTCAGCACTTTCCATGGAAATGGCGGTGTCTCTGGCATTTTGGAACGTCAGTCTTCTCTCAGCAAGCAGGCGTCTACGAGTGCGGTCAACGGACATGCCAACCACCAGCAAATCACGGAGCATGTCATCAATCGTGTCCCCAAACTCACACAGATGTGACAGTTTTTTGAGGTGTGCAATGAAGTCTGCGATCGACTGACCTTGCTGCTGTCTGCACATGTAAAAATTAAACCGACCCAAGATGACTGAAGGAGATGGATTACAATGTTCCTTCAAAGCGGCCTTGAGCTCTGCATACGTGAGCTCCTGGATTGCCCGTTGGACGAATCAGGTTTTTAACGAGTGTGAACGTCTCACCTCCGCAAACGGACAAGAAGACGGCCTTCATCCGGGCTTCGGTCACGATGCCGTTCGCCTCGAAGTAGAAAAACAACCGCTCAGAATACGTGTCAAAATCGCCCTCATGAGGGTCGAATTCATCGATATGGCCGAAAGAAGTGATGGTCTAGATGTTTATCCTCGTCGCCATTTAAGGTATCTTGACAAACTACGATCGATTGTGGCACACGTTTATTCACTCTGCCGATACAGGCCCGATTCACTGCAGCGCCATTCGAGCTGGGGCATAGGGATACAATGCGGTCCCGTGTGTAGGGATACAATGCGGTCCCGTGTGTAGGGATACAATGCGGTCCCGTGTGTAGGGATACAATGCAGTCCCGTGTGTAGGGATACCACGGTGAATATTTGCAGCTTCATACATGACAAGACGGCAGAAAACAGAGAGACCACCGACCTGACTGCAATATGACAGCAACAAACCTTGTACTTCAACCTCATCACGGGAGAGTCCAAAAGGCGCGCCAAAAATCGTTCTCATGTGTGCATATAACTACAAATTGCAGACTTGGTGCTGTGCCAGGTGGAGGCGCTGCATCTCTGAACATGGAGTCGTTCACGGGCTGTCCATCCTTCAGCATTGCCGTGGTGTGTTAAAGACAGTATGGCTATTATATGCCAGTACTTCGAGCCAAATGACCTGCTTAGAGATTAAAATGAGATGTGCAAATTATTTATTTAATCGGGGCATGGATATTAAGTTATAAGTAAGAATAAATGGGAGTAGAGTGAGTACAAACGTTCTGGGTAAGAAAATTGATGTATTCAAAGGCAAAATAATCAAATAGATTATTTTATTTGATTGTAAAAATCAACAGCTATATCAATTATCAAATAGATTATTTTGTTTGTTTGTAAAAATCAACAGCTATATCAATTATATCAAATAGATTATTTTGTTTGTTTGTAAAAATCAACAGCTATATCCATTTTATCAAATAGATTATTTTGTTTGTTTATAAAAATCAACAGCTGTATCAATTTGATCAAATATATTATTTTGTTTGTTTGTAAAAATCAACAGCTATATCAATTTTATCAAATAGATTATTTTGTTTGTTTGTAAAAATCAGCAGCTATATCAATAAATATAAAATAGTTTATTTTGTTTGTAAAAATCAACAGCTATATCGATTTTATCAAATAGATTATTTTGTTTGTTTGTAAAAATCAGCAGCTATATCAATTATCAATTAGATTATTTTGTTTGTTTGTAAAAATCAACAGCCATATCAATTTTATCAAATAGATTATTTTGTTTGTTTGTAAAAATCAACAACTATATGAATTTTATCAAATAGATTATTTTGTTTGTTTGTAAAAATCAACAGCTATATCAATTATCAAATAGATTATTTTGTTTGTTTGTAAAAATCAACAGCTATATGAATTTTATCAAATAGATCATTTTGTTTGTTTGTAAAAATCAACAGCTATATCAATTATCAAATAGATTATTTTGTTTGCTTGTAAAAATCAACAGCTATATCAATTTTATCAAATAGATTATTTTGTTTGTTTGTAAAAATCAACAGCTTTATCAATTTTATCAAATAGATTATTTTATTTGTTTGTAAAAATCAACAGCTACAGTCACGTGAAAAAGTAAGTACACCCCATGTAAAGTTTTTACTTTTTCAACATATTTCAACATACAGCTATTTGATCTTCATTTCAACAATATTGATAGATAAAGGTGATATAATATAACAAACATCATGAAACATTTACATTTTGTAGTCCATTGTATAATTTAAATAAACATAAATGCAAATTTCGCATGTGGAAAAAGTAAGTACACCCCGACATTTATCACTACTTCAAATACCTAAAATTAGAATCAGTTGCACCAGCTCAGGTGCAAATGATTAGAACATCGTTTGAGAAGATCTTGGAGGAACCTGGCTCATTTAAACCTCAGACATTTACTTTAGTTTGCTCTGTTGTTGAAGTGTGCGGCGTCACCATTCCAAGATCAAAAGAGCTCTCTGAGGCCTTCAGAAAGAAGGTTATAGATGCCTATGAGTCTGGGAAGGGATTTAAAAAGATCTCCAAACAATTTGAAATCAATCATTCGACTGTCCGGAAGATCATCTACAGTCACGTGAAAAAGTAAATACACCACATGTAAAGTTTTGACTTTTCCAACATATTTCAACATACAGCTATTTGATCTTCATTTCAACAATATTGATAGATAAAGGTGATATAATATAACAAATATCATGAAACATTTACATTTTGTAGTCCATTGTATAATTTAAATAAACATAAATGCAAATTTCGCATGTGGAAAAAGTTAGTACACCCCTACATTTATCACTACTTCAAATACCTAAAATTAGAATCAGGTGCACCAGCTCAGGTGCAAATGATTAGAACATCGTTGGGAGAGGATCTTGGAGGAATCTGTCTTATTTAAACCGAAGACATTCAGTTTGGTTTGCTCTTTGTTGTTGAAATGTGCGGCGTCACCATGCCTAGATCAAAAGAGCTCTCTGAGGCCTCCAGAAAGAAGGTTATAGATGCCTTCGAGTCTGGGAAGGGATTTAAAAAGATCTCCAAACAATTTGAAATCAATCATTCGACTGTCTGGAAGATCATCTACAAGTGGAGAAGATTCCAAACAACTGCCAACTTGTTCAGGCCAGGCCACCCCAGCAAGTTCAGCCCGAGAGCAGACCGCAAGATGCTGAAAGAAGTCTCTAAGAACCCCAGAATGTCATCATGGGACCTACAGGTAGCTCTTGCCACTGTTGATGTCAAAGTGCATGAGTCTACCATTAGAAGGAGGCTGCACAAATTTGATCTACATGGGATGTGTGCCAGGAGGAAACCTTTGCTGTCCAGAAAGAACATCAGGGCAAGACTAAAGTTTGCCAATGAACACCGAGGCAAAGACCAGCACTTCTGGAACAATGTGCTCTGGACAGATGAGTCAAAGGTAGAGCTATTTGGCCACAGTACCAGAAGACATGTTTGGCGAAAACCAAAGACAGCATTTGACCACAAGAAATTGTAAAGCATGGTGGTAGAAATATTATGGTTTGGGGCAGCTTTGCTGCATCAGGGCCTGGGCAGCTCACCATCATAGAATCCACTATGAATTCTTCATTTTACCAGAGGGTGCTTGAGGATAATGTGAGGCCATCTGTTGGAAAGTTGAAGCTCAACCGAAGGTGGACCTTGCAACATGACAATGACCCTAAACATACCAGCAAATCCACCAAGGAATGGCTGAAAAGAAAGAAATGGAGTGTTCTGGAATGGCCAAGTCAAAGCCTGGATCTAAATCCCATCGAGATGTTGTAGGGGGAATTGAAATGAGCTGTGCATGCAAGAACCCCCTCAAACATCGCACAGCTGAAAGAATTCTGCATGGAGGAATGGGCAAAAATTTCTCCCAGTTGATGTTAGAGACTGGTAGACAGTTATAAGAAAGCCTACTTGAGGTTGTTTCTGCCAAAGGGGGCAATACCACCTATTAGAGCCAAGGGTGTACTTACTTTTTCCACATGCGAAATTTGCATTCATGTTTATTTAAATTATACAATGGACTACAAAATGTAAATGTTTCATGATATTTGTTATACTATATCACCTTTATCTATCAATATTGTTGAAATGAAGATCAAATAGCTGTATGTTGAAATATGTTGAAAAAAGCAAAACTTTACATGGGGTGCACTTACTTTTTCACGTGACTGTATATCAATTATGAAATCGATTATTTGGTTTGTTTGTAAAAAATCAACAGCTATATCAATTATCAAATAGATTATTTTGTTTGTTTGTAAAAATCAACAGCTATATCAATTATCAAATCGATTATTACTTGCAAAATCGAAGATTTTTCAAATATATTGGTCGGTTGCGTTTGTGGTTCTGTCTGTCTGTCTGTTTGTTACTTGCTGGAAAAGATTCCGGCAAGTATGTTGATCGGTTGGTTTGTCTGTTTGTTACTTGGCAAAAAAAATATAAAAAATTTGCAAGTATGTTGCTTACTCCGGTTTGTGTGTTTGTGTGTGTTTGTGTTTGTTTGTTTGTCTGTCCCCTCCCTTATATTTGCCTACAGGTCACAATTTTAAACCGATCTTCACGAAACTTTACCAAATGGTAGAGTTCGTGGCTCAACAAAATGCTATATATTTTTGGGGTCAAAAGGTCAACATAGGCCAAAGGTCAACCACTTTTATCAAATTTCTAAAATCCTCAATTTCATCCAATTGACGTGAAATTTCAATAGGATATACATATCGACAAACTGAATTCAACCACCAACTATTTTTGAGATCAGCATGGGCCAAAAGGTCAACATAGTCCAAAGGTCAACAACAACTGCTAATGTCTGCTGCTCTTCTTCTGCTCCAATCGGTTCTTCTGATCATGTGCTTGTCAAAGTGGACATCTCTCTGGCCATTCTCAGAGAGCCTCCTCAGCGTCGACGAGTCTGGCATTTCACTCAGGCCGACTGGGACGGTCTTCAAGCAGCCATCAATCGTCTGGATTGGTCTCCCATCTCCACTGCCTCTGACATCAATTCTTCCTGGGAATTCTTCCAAAGCAAACTGATCTCTCTCATGCACAGATTTATTCCATCTCGCCTTCAATTGTCTTACCCTTCCTCCCGTCCATGGTACACTGAATCTTGTGGTGAGGCAGTTGCCCTGAAACAACTTGCCTTTGCCTCTTGGAAGGCTAATCCAACTGAAGGAAATCTCAGTTCCTTCCACCAAGCTCGGAACAAGTGTGTGTCTACCCTCAGGAGTGCCAGGAAGCACTATCTCTCCTCACTCAAGAATGAACTCTCAAACCTGTCTCCTTCCTCCAAATCCTGGTGGCGTCTGGTCAAATCCGTTTCTGGTGTTTGTTCCCCCTCCATCCCCTCCCTTACCTCAAATGGCCACACAGTTGACATCGCACGTGACAAAGCCGAATGCCTCAACTCTGTGTTCGCCTCGAAATCCTTAGTCCCAAACCCATCTCTCTCTGTTCCCACCTTTCCCAGTCGAACCCAAATGCTCCTGGACTCTGTGTCCTTCTCTCCTGACAAGGTGGAGGAGTTTTTGTCAAACCTCGACTCTGATTCTGCAACTGGACCAGACGGCATCAGCCCACGGGTCCTAAAATCCTGCTCTGCCGCTCTATCTCACCCTCTCTGTTCTTTTCACCCTATCTTTTGCTCAAGGTCATCTGCCAGCATCCTGGAAATCAGCTAACATTACCGCTTTACACAAAAAAGGTGCAAAAACAGATCCTTGCAACAGGTCTTGCAACTACAGACCAATCAGCCTGCCCCCAATTATCAGCAAAGTCATGGAATCCATCATTGCTGCGGATATGAAATCTTTCCTCTTCTCCAATGGCTTGATCTCTGATCATCAATTTGGTTTCAGACCAGGTCACTCTACTCTGGACATGCTGCTTCTGCTGTCTCAACAATGGATGGAGGTCCTGAATGCCAAACAGGAAATCAGAGCTGTCTCCCTTGACATATCAAGGGCCTTTGATACGGTCTGGCACCCAGCTCTGCTCACCAAACTCTCCTCCTATGGTATCCATGGAAATCTCCATGCATGGCTTGCGGACTTCCTCTCTGGTCGTAGTCAACGTGTGGCCCTGAATGGATTTCTCTCATCTCCCCTTCCTGTTCAGGCTGGAGTTCCCCAAGGAAGTGTGCTGGGCCCTGTGCTTTTTCTGGTCTTTATCAATGATCTCTCTGACTCTCTGGAAAATCCTCTCTATCTCTTTGCTGATGACTCCACTCTCTGCCGCTCCATTCCTCTTCCCTCAGATAGGCAGTCTGCAGCATCCTCACTCTCTGAAGACCTGGACAAAATCACAGACTGGTCAAACAAGTGGAACATGTCTTTCAATCCTGCCAAATCTCACTCTCTTACGATGTCTCTCCGAAAAGATCGACTGGACAACCCTCCCATCTACTTTCTCAACAATCCTCTCCAAGAAGTTCTGTCACTCAAGCTTTTGGGTCTCACTATCTGCCATGATCTTTCTTGGGAAAACCACATTTCCAAGCTGGCCTCCAAAGCCAGTCGCCGACTGGGCATCCTCCGTCGTGCGAAGTCCTTCCTCGGCACACCTGAGCTCCTCACCACATACAAGGCTTTCATCCGCAGCTCAATGGAATACTGTTCTCCCCTATGGGCTGGTGCTCCTGCCTCACACCTGGCTCGGCTTCACGCTGTTGAATCCAAAGCTTTCAAAATCATTGGAATCTCCCGCGATGAAGCTATCTCTGAGGGCCTTTCACTCACTCACCGCAGGCAGGTAGGTGGTCTTTCTGTCTTCTACCGACTCCTCTCCGGCCTTGCTCCCCCAGCTCTCTCCGTGCTCTGTCCCCCAAATATTCCTACAGGTCGCACAAGATCTGCCAGCAACCCTCTGATGGTTAAACTGCCGAAATCTCGGCTCTCTGCTCACCTTCACTCTTTCATTCCTCTTTTCTCCCGCCTGTGGAACAAACTCCCACACTCCCTTCAATCCCTCTCCTCCCTCCAGGTCTTTAAAACAGCTGTTCACCACCATCTCTTATCTTCCCCCATCCATAACCTTGATCTTTTCTACCCCCACTAATTCACCCCAGATCCACCTTGTTTGAAATTCCAACTTATTTCCTGGAAATCCTGGCAGTGTCCATATGTTTATACCTCTCCCACCCCCCCCCCCCCCTTCACATGCCTCCCCCCCTTCACATGCCTCCCCCCTTCACATGCCTCCCCCCCAAAGCCCTCTCCCTCCCACAGATCTCTCGATGTCTCCATGTCTCTCGGTCCCTGCTCTCAAATGTTGTGTTTGTGTCCTTCCCCCTCTCTCCCCATCTTGTCTACCGCTCCCGATGTTATTTGTTTTATGTGTCTGTTTGTCTTTCTGTGTGATTAATTTTCGCTCTTTCACGAGCCTCGATCTTGTATACAAAAAAAAAAAAAAAAAAAAAAAAAAAAAAAACCATTTCAAATTTCTAAAATCCTCAATTTTCATCCGGTTGACTTGCAATTTGAATAGGATTTACATATCGGCAAACTGAATTCAACCACCAACTATTTTTGAGATCAGCATAAGCCAAAAGGTCATGTTAGGGATATTTTCCTTCAGTAGTTTGTAATAGATCAACCAAAAATTCAATGTCCATCAACTTGCCAGAAGTGAGTCACAAATTTTAATTCCCGAGGAGGACAACACTTTCTGTCTTCAAGAAATACACAGCAAGAAAACAATGACCCTTATCAAACCAAGGAGAGCATGGTACAATTCACAAAAACACACAAGGAAGATTTACAACAAATCCTAGATCAAAGTCCAGAGTGAAAATCCTGGTACAGTAGGGATGCACAAAGAAATATCATACTCAACACCAGCATGCACAGTATACAGTTAACATACAGAATCAACCAGCCAAGTGAAGTATCCTGGCTATTTGGTCATTCGTTCTGATTTTTTATACAGTTTCAAGTGGGAGGAGCAAGTGGAGGGGGGAGGAGAGTAGTGTAATAATGTTGCTTCTGGGACACCTCCGTTTAACATGGGAAATCCCTATCTAATGTCATTTACCCCCTTGTCTTTTTCAAAAATCATAAACACCTCTATTTCTCCCACCCTCATCTTTATGAACCTTTTGTCTGTAGTACCTATCCTTAATGTTGTTCATTAGACCACTCAAACACTACAAATATTTGTTTTCTCTTATAGACCTATCATCCTTCTTCTACATATCATCTGACAGATTAATCTTTGACCCACTCAAACATTGACCCATTCACTTCCATATTAATTCTTTCCCTCCCTCATTGCCCCTAAACACCTCTATTTCTCTCACCCTGTTCTTTACGAACCATCTAACCTTTTGACATGCTATCCTTATTCATTAGACCACTTAAACACCTGTGATCCTTCTGACCTTATGGACCTTTTAACCTTTTACTCTTAATATCATCTGGTGAATCATCTTTGACCCACTCAAACAACGACCCTACAAATATTTGTTTATGCGTGGGAAATAATTTAATTTTCTTGCCACTCTCTTCACCATCTAATATATTAACAAAAAATATGTTTGAGTTTGGTTCTTTATTAAGATATTTTAACTGAGCTAAGATAAAATGGTAAACCTCCCTCAATGTTCTTGTTTGAGCGCCTCCAGTGCCACATACCATTTTTAAATTAAAGTATATATTTTCCTGACAACCATCAAAGTTTTCCGTCCACTCAAAAATATTTCCATCTTTTTTACCCAATTCACCGGTATTTAAATTAATTCTCTTATTTGTTTTGTGAACTTTTTTACCAGTTGCCTTTTCAATTATACCTATTTGATATTTTTCACATTCATTATGTTTTCCATTTATATACCAAGGTTGATTACACCTCCACTCTTTAGTCTGGTTGATACTTGGTTCTATCATTTATATAATAGTAAAAAAGGCGGCGGTAGCCCGTTAAAATCCCCAACCCCCCCTTTTTAACTTATCACTTATATATATCTTATCACTTATATATATCTTATCACTTATGTATATCTTATCACTTATATATATCTTATCACTTATATACTTATATAACCATAAGGGAGACTATCAATTCCATTTTCTAAAATAAACCTCTTATCATCAAAAGCCCCCAATGCTTTCTTATTTATCTCTTCTGAATATAATTGATGTTGATAACTTCTTATTCCATTAATCTTTCTAAACTCTTCTTTCTTTGTTGTTAAACAGTTATAATAATCCTTAAAGTTTATTGTTTCTTTAATAACATTTTTCTTCACACCTTTTAACTTCTTATCAGTCTTTTCAACGTTATTCACAATGTATTTATAAGCATAAGCCTTTGACCTCAATCCCACAAATTCACTCATAACATTTCCTCCTAATTCATCCTTGAACTTTCCAATCACCTTTTTATTTTTAGAAGAGAACAACTCACTCTCTGGACTGTAATTACTCGTGTCATAGATATTAATGTCTCTTTTCATGTCTGAATAAACATCGTTGGTATTAATTTTCAAAATAAAACTATCTGTATCCATATAAAGTAGATTAACATCATTTTGATATTTCTTCCTCAAGTTATTATAAAAGTAATCATACATTAATGACTTTGATAAATCAAGAATTGTTGTTCCAATATAAATAGGTTTGTTCATTTCAATACTCTCTTTAATCAAATGGATCGCACAAAAGTTCTCAGTAAAGACCTCAGCTCGAGTAAAACTCGGTCTATTAATTAATTTTGATGCTTGTTCCCAAGATGTTGATAGTCTGATATTTTGTCTTTTCCTCACATTCTCCATAGTCTTACCAAAGACCGCATTATTCATCAATTTATAAAAGTCTTTCTCAAAATCTGTTTTTGACTCTGTTCTTCTTTGTGTATTAAAATCAATGTACCCCTTTAACCAATGACTTTGATTGAACTTTAGAACCCTATGGATCTTCTCTACTCTTAGACCTTTTGATAAATATTGTCGCAAATTTCTTTGGTGTAGAACATAATTTTTCTTGTTATATAATGTAGTAAGTAATTTTTCTGTTGATTCACCTATATCAAACGATCGTTGATAATCACTCAACCATTCTTTCTTTGGACTTTCTTTCTCACAAGCAAATGGGAGATCTTTGTGTAGGTTATGGAGTTCCTCTGGATATTTTAAATCAATTTCAAAATAATAACCAACTTTTTCTTCATCCAATTCTTTTTGTGTAGAGATACATACATCTTGTAAAACGTTTTTGTAGTCTTTTTCCTTTACCCATCTAAGTTTTCCATAAGGAAGAGCCTGAGACATTGCCCAGCCATACAGGTTGTTCGCGTCATAGTACATCAAGTAAGAACTCTCTTTCGTTGGATCATAATTTGGAAGATATTTGTTATTTGCTTTTGCGTATCTACTCGAGCAGACTTGTGAAATTCCACCTCTTTTTGCCTTTTCAATCATCAAAAGCATATCAACATCGGTTATCAAATCCAAATCTTGTTTTGTCATTTTCAACATCGCACTCCAGGCCAATCCAGGTGCTGTGTAGTAGTGAGCAGGATCCAATCCATATCCAGTGCGACAAACAGATCTAAAGGCTTCAAATACATCGGCCAATAAAAGCACATCAGTTTTGAGATACAAATCGTGATACTCGCCAAGATTCTTGATGTTATATTTTTCCCAAACATTTTGTGCATGTACATAATCTTTATCAGATATATTACTGTTGTTTAATTTGTTATATAAATTTTCTTTTGAAGGAAGTTGTGTTTCATTGAATCTCTCAAATGAGTCCATATAGTCATAGGGGTAAATTCCCTTTTGTGTTAGAAAATCTTTATCTAAAAAATACTCTGAAAGACATGGAAACTCTTTTAGATTTTGAACCAAGTTAACCAATGGACTTGCCATGAATTTAAATGTATCAAGAAATCTGATATGAGTAATAGGAGATGTGTGAATTGTTTTTGTGAATGAAATGTATTTCTGATCCGTGTTTGGAATTGCTGAGATACTTCCAGAAGTCTTTGAGAGTTCCTTGATAAATAGATGTGTATCATAATGAGCGTTGTTATGAAGAAAGACAGGAATGAAAGAGGGGAGTTGATAATTAATATTACAACTTTGATGAGCCGAACCTCTATATTTACCAGTGAGATGACAATGGTCTCTAACCTTTAGACCTTTACCAATTTTCTCCTCACAAATATGACAGACATTGTTTTTTATAAATTCCCTTTTTTCTTTACTTGTTAAGGACATTGGTTTATTGGTTTCTCTCATTATCTTGGTTAATCGAACACAGTCTTTTTCTAGTCGTTTCACAAACTCCTCTGGGGTATTTGAGCCTCTATACATCTCTAACTTATTATATTTATCACCAACGGATGATTTGATATAATAACAAAAACCACAAGGAGTATGTTTTTGATATTTATTTGTGTATGATTCTTTTGGATCTGGAGAAGCAGTATCAATTTTTTCTAAAATACTTTCAAAATCAGCATATATATAACAAATGGATGTTTGATCTTTTTATTTTCATCTTTGAATGTGATCTTTAAGCCTTCTTTAGGCATATTGATTACCGTTGATTTATGTTCGCCACAATAATTTGAATGTTTATCTAATCTTTCTTGTGAATTGAAGAAGTTAAGACAACGCAAACAAATATATATTTTATTTGTTCTCTTACAGACTTGTGGTTTTATTAATTTAGCAATATCTTTGATGTATGTATAATGTGAATTTTCGTCTGAATTAAAATATAGAAGATTAATATGAGTTTGTTTACAATTGTCAGAAAGCTTTAAAACCTGAATGTTGTTTGTTTCTGTTAGACCATAAACATTAACTGATAAATTATTCATCTTTTCAAATTTAGGAATATCATTTAAAGTCATCGGAAACTTTAGATCTTTCGTATTTAATGTATTCTCATATTTTTTATAATGAGATACTCTTTCATCATGAAAATGTGGAGGATGTAAGTGTGCTAAAATAGACCAGAGAAAACATTTATTGTCTTTATTTTTGATATTGATAACTGCTTTTCTATTTTTGATAACACTGGGTAAATCAATGTAAGAAGAAGCTTTTAGAGGATCTGATTTAAGAATATGAATGTCTATGTAAATAATTTTTCCTATATTGAATCCACTTCCTATGATTGAATTATCCACATCTTGCTCTTGTTTAATAAGTTCATCATAGACTCCTGATGTTTTAAAATCTTGATATGAAGATATAAAGTGTGGCTCAGTTCTCATGTATGGTGCATCTATAACTCCTTCATCCTTTGTCATTTCTAATTTTACTCCCATATAAAATTTAAGTGGTTTCATTTCCTTTAGTGTTTTTTCAATCAACGTTTGAACAGCAGGTTTAACTATTTCTACAGCATCAACTATAGACTCTGGTTCAGGAGGTTTGAAGTTAAAGACTCTTATTTTAATATGTCCTTTGAATGCTCCATCAGAGTTTTTAGTTGTGATAAAATTTGATAAATGTAGATTTGTTTTAAGATGTATTTTGAAGCCTTTCTTGAGGATATTTTTATTACATGTAGAACAGTGTTTTGTTTCAGGTGGAAGAGGGGAAAGTTTGTTTAAAATGTTGTATGTATGTTTTGCGGTGAGAATATGTTGTTTATAATATTTTACTTCCTTCTCGCAAGTATCACAATAAACCATATTTATAGCGTGAGAAAACGTGGTGTTTTATATATATCACTGTACTTAAAGTAAAACACTTTTGAGCTTTACAGCTCCTTTTTATATATCGCTGTACTTAAACTAAAACACTTTTTCACTCAGAATCATCTGAGCCATAACTATCACATGAATACTCAGAATCATCTGAGCCATAACTATCACATGAATACTCAGAATCATACTCAGAGTCATCAATAAAGCTACTCTCATAACTATCATCTGAGTTCAATGAAGTACTTTTAGGTGGCGGTTGTGGCTGTGGATAACAAATTAGTTTGTCATCTTTAAGCTTGAACGTCTCTATTTCAATTGTTTTAAGAACTTCAGTCTTGATTATGAGATCCAAACTCGCTGATGATTCAACATTCTTAACAATTTTTTGAAGATACAAAAGCCATACAATACTATGTCCAATTGAACTTGGAAGCTCCTTTTTTATTTCTTCAACCGCAGCTTCTTTAACACTATATGTTGTCATTGGATTAAACAAAGGAAGAAGGTCTTCATCCAGTATATTGTTAATCTGGTTTACAACACTTGTTGTGATCATTTTTTCATTATAAGGAGTACAAACACATTCTGTCAATTTATTGGCCTTTATCTTTGTCATGATAAGATCTTCCAATGAAATAATAAAATCTTCACTGCTGTATTGACTCATATTTAATTAGCAAGAAAAATATTCCCATCAATATCTATATACTTTCTTTCATTAACAGATTCAATCTCGACAATTTTTATATCAAAAGTTATCTTTAAATAATCTCTAACTATCATAGAACGAAATGACATTTCACCAGAAATATTAACATCATTCATTTTACTTAGATCTACACCCTTTGGATTATTAAAGAAAATACAAATGTCTCCTCTAGAACTATTAATGGTCTTATCATTCTTTTTCAAAGTATCGTGGTCAATCACTTTTTCAAGCTTTGAATAAATTGCCAGGAGTAGAGGAGAAACTTTTGTTAGATTTACTTTAATGGATGTCTTTCCAGGTATAGTTAGAGCTCTTCCTTTAAATGAAATACAGGGGCTCATGTTATTTTCCATAACTGGTTTTACCCAAAAATTTCCATATTTATCTTTTGTTCAATTTAACATCTTTGACATATTTTTCTATATCTTCCACCGAAGTAGAGATTGATTGAAATTTGTCTTTTGTGCTTTGAAACATTGTATTTATTAATGAATAAACTTGCGTTTAGTTTAAGTAAAAATTTACTATATAAATATGATAAGTTCTGAAGGATATTTAGAATTTCCAGACTCTCCATATGATAAATTAGAGAATTGTCCGGCTTGTGATAGAATAGGGCTTAATAATGAGGGTTCATATAAACAATGTATTTTCTGTGATTTAATTTTAATTAATGATAATAAAAAATATAAAAAATATATAACTCTTTTAAATTAGAACCAAAAATGAATTACTTTACAAGATTATTAAGAGAGATGAATGTTAAGTATTGTGATGATAATACACCATTTCTTTCAAGGGAAGAGACTATTTGTATTGAGGAAATGTATAAGGGTTTAATGATATTTATTATTCAAAATAATTTTAATGGAAATGTTAATACAAGATACTATATAAATAAAATAATGAATTATTTTGAAATTAAACCTGAACTCAGGATAAAATATAGAGTTTCTAAAATAGCTCAAAAAAAGTTAGATGACTTGTTTTCCAAATATATAAATGAATGATTTTTTACCCGTTTGGGAAAATAAGATAAAATTTAATAACCATAAAAACATTCCAAATTCATTGAGATGTCTAATAGTTGGTTCAAGCGGCTGTGGGAAAACCTGTTTACTTTTAAAGATGCTCCTTGGTCCTAATTTTTTAGATTATGATAATTTAATAATTTTTACAAAGTCAAGTTTTCAACCCGAGTATCAACTACTCTCACAGGGTTTTAATGCGGGTCTTAAAAAGGAAGACATTATCGGTTTATTTAAACTTCAAAACGAACTAAATGATTATAATATTGAAGATATAATACAATTATTTTGTGATACACAGAAATCAAAATCGAAACCCATAACTTGTATTCTCAGTGATAATACGGATGATATACCTTCACCTCAAGATTTAGATAAATCAAAAAAGAACCTCGTCATCTTTGATGATTGTGTTAATGAGAGAAACCAAACAGTAATGGATAGCTACTATACAAGAGGGAGACATTCTTCTTGTAATTGTATATATCTTAGTCAATCATATTTTCAACTCCCTCGACGCTCAATAAGAAACAATGCCAATACTTTTATTTTATTTAAGTTAAATTCAATAGATGTAAATAATTTTTGGAGAGATAATTGCTCTACGTTATGTAGTAAAAAAGAATTTGAAAATTATATGAAACACACGATTGGAAAATATAAATATATTGTTGTGAAACAAGATGAGATACTAAATGATATTTTTCAATAAATAAATACAGAAAATGAATACCGAAGAAAGAGCAAGAAAGTTTAAAGAACATCAAGAGTTGGTTTCAAAAGTTGTAAAGCAACAGGAAGAGATAAAGAAGAAACGGAGACAGAAACTAACTGGTGAAGAAGCCTTTGAAAGAAAACAAGAGAAATTTTTTAAACCGCTTTTAAAAACTCAACACCCTACAGTTCCCACGGTAGAATTTACTCCGAAAAAACTTCAAATGCTCAAAGATTTTAGTCAGATAACAAAACAAGAACTTGGAAAATTAGAATATAATGATGAAGAATTATTTCAGAAACTTGAGGAGGTAAATCAACCCCCTAATTATGTAGTGGAAGCTCTTCAAAACAATGAATATTTGGCAGATTCAAAAACCAGAGCAGGTCTCATTCCAACAGAAGAACCAGCAGTGTTTCATCTTGTGGAAGAAAAGGTATTGATATTTAATGATGAATTGATGTTCTTGAGTTCTACTCAACCAAATGTTAAATTAACTCCAAGATTAATGTTTCTTCTAACAAACCCCGGATTCAGCGGTTCAAAATATTTTGAGGAACCACTTGATATGGAAAGAGAGGAAGATAGGGTATATATTGAGTTGCTAAATGCACTTGATTATGGAGTTTCTGTTGCTGGTAAAAGTAAGAAGAATGAGAAGGAGAAACATATTATTGATGCTTTAAGTAAGCTTGGTTCGGGTGTTAGTTTTTTTCCAAATGACCCATCACAATTAGTTAATAGACTATTATTGTTGTTAGGTAGTAAGAAGGCTGGAAACAACAATTGTTTTAATGAAACCTCAGCCATTTTAGATCAGTTGATGAATACGAAAATAATTAATAAATGTCAATACAAAGATATTTTATTAGATATTATATAAGATGAGAAGCACAATTCTTAGTTTTGATTTCACAACGAGCGATTACACAGCTTCATTCCCTTACCCACTACAACTTGACCCCCTTACCTCATATGAGGCATCTTTATTGTCGATGGAAACTTACAATACCCTTTTTAATATCACAGAGAAAAACAACAAGTTTAGTTATAATCCAGGAAGTGGATATAAAACTATAACCGTTTCACCCGGAGCTTACGAGATTTCTCAAATATCTTCAGAAGTCTCTCGCCTTATGAAAGAAAAAGGTGATGAACCAAAAAATATGGTAATAGATATTCAAAAACACACTTCAAAATCAACGATGAAGCTTAAAAATAATTATAAAGTTGATTTCACGATTGAAAATTCGTTCAGAGAGCTATTGGGTTTCTCTTCAAAAAAGATTGAAACTAACAGGACGTTTTACAGTGATAATGTTATCCAAATATCCTCCGGTATAAATTCAGTATTAATTCATTGTGATTTGATTGATGGTGCTTATAACGATGGAATAAGAACAAATACAATATTTTCATTCAGTGCATACTCAACCCCGATTGGTTATAAATTTAATATGGAACCAAAAAATCTTGTCTATTTACCTGTGTCAGGAAAAACCATATACAGAGTAAATTTTAGGATAACCGACCAAGATAATCGTATGATATCCTTTAATGATGAAATTATATCCATCAGAATTCACCTTCGTGAAGTTTTTTTTGATAAATAAATAATGGTTATTGTGAGAAAACACGAGTTGGGAAAATATAAAATAATTACAGGGGATGGGATGTTCCTTTCACCATACTATAAGGGTGAAGGTATGTGGGTAGAGGATACTATAAACCTAAGAGACAACGAGGTGTAGGTCATCAATTTCGAAATAAAGGAGATGGGATAATTGATACTCTAATGGGTATTGGTTCAACCATCCTTAAACATAAAGACCTAATTGGTTCAACTGCTTCTGCCGTGGGCTCCGTTGCGGGTGCTATAAAGAGTATAAAAGATGCTCAAAAGGAGTCTCATAAATTACAAGCAATCAAAGAAATAAAAAAAGGTAAAACTCAACTATCTTCACAAGAACGACAAAAAATCATTAAAATACTTGGGTCAGGGTTTCAACAATTTTAATACTATATAAATACAAGTATGGAAGCGATTGATAGTATCTATGATTTGGATGATACGATTATCATTTCAAACTCCACTAAAAAGGAAGACTATTTTAAGGTAAATGCTATAACAGGAACAGACTGGAATTCAAACGGAACAAAAAGTTTTGAAATAAATAATCAACAAACTTACTTGAATATAGCTGATAGTTTCTTGCTGTGTAAATTTAAATTCACTAAGGCTGCGAATAATACTAATGCTACACTCGTAAATGATTTCTTCTGGAAAATGTTTGACAGTGTCCGCCTGTATATTGGAACACAAGAGGTTGAAGCGGTTGATTATGTCTCTGCTACATCTGAAATGATGAAATTTACACTATATTCGTTTTGTGATAGAATGGGTAAGGGAGCTGTTGAAGGTTTTATTCCTGATATGTCAACGGGTACAAACGCAGACCCTGGTTATAGTCAAAGGAAGTCAATGTATAATGATGACGCAAAAGCTGAGAATAGTTTTACCGTAGCAGTACCTCTGAAAGGTATATTTGGATTTTGTGATTATGATAAAGTTTTGTATGGGCTTAAAATTAGATTTCAACTACAAAGGAATGATAATGTAAATAGATTGCTTTTTGGGGATGAAAATGCTTTTGGAGACAACAATAAATTTGTTATTAATGATTTGTGTTGGTATATCAGTGAATATACTCCTAATCTTAAAATGGAAGAGATGTTAAATAGAAGACTTAACTCAAAGAAACCGCTAAATGTATCATACCTTAAAAGAAGATGTCAACACGTTAAACTGGAACACACTACCTACACTTGGAATTTGGGTGTTCTTCAAGGAAAGCCACGATACCTCTGGCTCATTTTTAAAAAACCAGATGGAGAGGACGGTACTAATAAGAATAATGCGCTGAGTGATAATGCTAAGGTGAAACAACTTCGGGTTTCTCTTGATGGCACATTTTATCCGCGAGATAGATTGGAAATTGATTGGGAAAAAAATGATTATGCGGAAGCCTACAAGTCCTACCAAAAGGTGTGTGAAAGTAATGGTAATAATGAACCTATTTTGGATATGGTTGCGTTTCAAAAACTTTATACAATCTACGCAATTGACCTGAGTTCTCAAAAGGAAACTATAAAGTCTAATCGAGTGGATACTTCTCTATACATTGAAAGAGGGGAGAGTGAAGAGGTTAATGCATATTGTTTGCTTTTGGAGGAAACAGAATTACAGATTAATACAGATAATGGTGTTATGATTAATATCACATAGGTTTTTTCTCATAAATAAATGGTTGGGGTATATGTTAATCAAATCAATCTTAATAAATTAACATCTTGTATTCAAAATCAAAAGCCTTGTATTATTAATGTTAATACAATTCAAAGAAAAGGAGCTGTAAGAATTGATGTTTTACTCACACACACACAAGTAAAAACACTAAATGATGTTGGATCACTTAAAATTAAAATGACGAAACCTATGTTAAAGAAATATTCAATAGACGAGTCAAGAGGAGGATTTCTCCCGTTTCTAATTCCTTTATTTGCTGGTTTAAGTGCGGCGGGAGCATTGACTGGTGGTATTTCAGCAGCGGTAAAAACTGCTAACGAAAGGAAGGCACAACTAAAAGCTCAAAAAGAATTGGAAAGACATAACAAGGAGTTGGAGAAACAAATTAGTGGAAGTGGTGTAATTGTAGATTTTGCTCAAAAACTTGAAAGTCTACCTGATAAAGCTAGATTGTTGGTTGGAGATATGCTTTCCTCTATCGCTCAAGCGGGTGTTAAACTAACTAAACGGGGTAATGGATTGTATCTTTCTCATAAATAAATGGATAAATGGTTTAAACAATTTGGAAAGAATACAACGTCAAATATAGAACTAGCTAAGTATTGTAAAACACAAAAAATTGATAATGTGGTTATTTGTATGAGAGATGAATTAATACATATAAATAAGAATACAAAGAATATTATTATGAATTTAGACACACAGAATGGTTCTCATTGGGTTTGTATTCATAATAGTCAGGATAAATATTATTTTGATAGTTATGGTATGCCACCACCTGTTGAAGTAATACAATTCTTACAGAATGGTGTTTATCAAACATTTCAAGTTCAAGAAATTAATTCTAAATGTTGTGGTCAATTATGTTTATATGTATTATTTCAACTCAACAATAATGAAAATTTTTATGATATCATTTTTAATCTAATATAAATGACTTATGTTGGAAAAGATGGTTCTATCTTTGGAAAATCCTCTCAGGATATTGATTTATCAAATTATTATACAAAGGCACAGGCTGAACGACAAAAATATAGTGTAAGTAAAAATATTAATATGAAGAATACTTATAAATTAATCAATTATCCAAACCCTACAGATGCGAATGACTTAATTAGATTAAGTGATTTATCACAATATATATTTTTAAAGAAAACAGCACGTTTTGTTAAACAAGTAAAATTTACAACCACAACACCTGGTTATACTGACCATACACCTTTCCTCATTGAATTTAACTACCTGCTTACAATTGAATTTTATAAAGAAGGACATTTAGTTAATATGCGAATTAATAAATGGGGGTACGATATGCCTGATTTAGGGTATAATTGGTCTTTTTCAATAAACATAGAAGACCTACATGATTTGAATCAGTCTCGTAAAGAAGAATATTATCCACTTGGTGAGGATATGGATTTATGTGGAAGTACAATTAATAAACAACAAATACATGGTTTTAAGAAAAGAAAAATATATGATAGTATAGCGATGGTTAGCATGACAAAGAAGGAAGGTCATGAGATAAGGATAGAAAGCCGAGGAATACAAACCGATTTGGTAGTGGGAAGATGGGGTGGTATTACCTGTCATAATATTAATCTCACATATATTTCTGATACATAAATGGCAGGAAGAAGACTACAAGAGAATTATAATTTTTGTATTCAAGGATACCTACAAGAAAAGGGTGCTCGGTATTACATACCTTATGATTTGGAGCATATACATGGGAATTTTGTCATAAAAAACTGGCCTTATACTGATATTGTTAAACCCACAAATAGAGACTTGTTTAAAGTATTAAATAAAAATGAACTTCTCAAAGTTATGAAATATAAAACTCTTTTAGAAATCGTCAACAAATCCTATTGGTATCCTATTATGAGAAAAATAATTATAGATACAAGAATATCTCAAAATCCAGATGAGTATATGTATAATATTCTTTGGGGTTTAAACTCAAGGGTAGCAAGGGAAGGAGTTGAAGAAGAGAAGGAGGAAAGAGAGAAGGAGAAGGAGGAGAAGGAGAAGGAGGACAGGGAGGAAAAGTATAAAAAGATGGAAATCAGTGAGATTCGTAAAAGATTGAATGTATTACAGCAAATAAATCAATCTCAACGCACCGAAGAGGAAAATAAAGAAAGAATGACTCTTGTGAAGATATTGGTTTTAAAAACGGCTGAGATGAGTTCAATTTCAGGGAGGAGATTTACACGAGAAAGTGGGGAAGAAGAAGAAGAAGGAAAAGTTTATGTGGTTGATGATGCTATTGACTTTAGTTAGTTTTTATTTGTAAATAAATGGAGGAGAGAGTGAAGGCATTCCTTAGGATTCTTTATGTTTTAAAAATAAAGATTGAAATGTATATGTTGAAAACCAAAAAGGTTTTGATACTCTGTCGGAATTTTTCTGATAAATAAATATGAGTTATTGTCTCAAATGTAAAAAGAAAACTAAATCTAAAAATATCTCTTATGTTAAAGCTAAAAATAATAGAGTTTATCAAAAAGGAATATGTCAAGTGTGTGGCTCTAAAAAGTGCCAATTCATCTCTCCTAAAAGTGGAGGAGACATACAAAAGTTTCTCTCAGGAAGTAAATTTACAACAACTGGAATTCCAGGGGAATTACACCTTCCAGGGTATTCTTTCTGTGGTCCAGGAACAAACTTGGATAAAAGATTAGATGAGACTGACAATCCTAAACCTTGGTCCAGACCAAAAAATAGGGTTGATGAAGTGTGTATGAAGCATGATATTGCTTATGGGGATACCACCACATTGGATGAAAAACATGAAGCAGACAGAGAAATGTTGTATAATTTGTCTTTGATACGAAATCCGACATTGAGAGAGAAAGTTGATAGGTTTATTGTGAAAAAAATGATAAGTGTTAAATTGAAACTTGGTCTTGGTTATTTCCCAAAAAACTATTAAACTCCAATGATGTTATCAAGACTGAGGAGCTTTTGGCTAATGAATTACATAAACCTATAATCACAAAGTTTAAAAGAAGGAAAGTTTATTCTAAATACACTGACCACATATGGTCCGCTGATTTAATCGAACTAAATAATGATAAGGGATACAGGTATGCTTTAACCGTTATTGATTTGAGGAGTAGATTTGCCTGGGTTGTCCCTTTAAAAAATAAAAGGGGTGATACTTTAATGTTAGCCTTTAAGCTAATATTTGATAGGGATAAAAGAAAACCAAAGAAACTGTGGACCGATGAGGGAACAGAGTTCTACAACAAAATATTCATGAAATTTCTTAAGGGGAAGGGTATTAAATTATACAGCACCTTTAATGAAGGAAAGGCAGTTGTTATTGAGCGTTTTAATCGTACTTTGAAAGAGAAATTATATAAAAAATTCACACAACTCGGTTCTCAAAAATGGGTGTATTTAATTCAGGATATTGTAGATAATTACAATAATACAGTTCATTCATCAACAAAATCAAAACCATCAGAAACATTTACAAAATTAGAATATAAAAAGGAGATTAATTTGAGAAAGCCCAAGTTCAAAGTTGGTGATATTGTAAGGATATACAAATGGAAAAGCCATTTTGAGAAAGGTTATACACAAAAATGGACTAATGAATTATTTAAAATCATTGATGTAATGGATACAGTCCCTTGGACCTACAAATTATATGATTTAAATGGAGAAGAAATCTTGGGTTCATTTTACTCGCAAGAATTACAAAAAACAAAGCTAATAATTCATTAAACAACATTTCTATTCACCCCACCCAGATTAGCTAATTTAATTCGTGGTAATAAAAAAAAAATTTTTAAATAAATAAAAAATCGTAAGCCACGCCCACACCGACCCTGCCCACACCGACCCCGCCCACACCGACCCCGCCCACACAGACCCCGCCCACAACGACCCCGCCCACACCCATCACCCCCCACCCCCCGTGTGTTCCCCCACCCTTGATCCCCCCTCATCCCACCCCCACCTTCCCCACACACACAAGGGGAGGGGAGGGGTGGGATGGGGGGGGATCAAGGGTGGGGGAACGCACCCTCCCCTCTAACCTTTATTCTTTTCTTGTAATTAATAATTAAATAATTCTGGACAAAGCATATATATATATAAATAATATTTTAAACAAAATCTTTATATTTTTAAGACATTTTTCTTGAGGTATTACACATTTAACTGCTTCCCAGCACAAATCATCAATCTCTTCCAAACATAAGTCAAAGGTAGTTTCAACAGCAGCAGATATCTTCACGTTTGGAATCTCTTTCTGTCAAAGGCAAGAGGGGTAAAACAAGGAGAGAAATAAATGAATGATATACCCTGAATCACCTCCCACAATGCGCAGGGATATGGTGTACCTATTCGAAACAGTGTACCCACACATTGACACACACATGCTTACCTCCACAAAATCAAGCTTAGCGTTCAGATCGTCGAGATGAAAATTAAGGATATCACAGGATGACAGGAAATAACCATTCCTATGGAGTCCAAAATCGTCCCACTCCAAGCTTTGGTCTTCGAGGCTGCAACCATTCCTATGGAGTCCAAAATCGTCCCACTCCAAGCTTTGGTCTTCGAGGCTGCAAACAAAATAAGGAGAAATTACTATGCTGAAGTAAGCTTGACAAAACATCACACACACGCACACACACACACATACACACACATACACACACATACACATTCACACATACACACACACATACACACACGAACACACACGAACACACACGAACACATACACACACACTAAGGCAGCGTCGTTTAACACAAATGTATTAATATTTAGTATCTTACCTTGCATATGAATCTTCCAAGAACGGTGAAACAGGCAAATGGTTTAAATGCTCATTCGCCTCGTTGTAAATCTCTTTCGGAAAAACTTCATTTTCTGCCAAGACCAGGTCATTTTCAAAACCTGAATTGCTGTAATAAAAAATATATATCATGTCATATAAATTTAAATTGATCACATACAAAGCTCTCACCAACAGTTCAATTCTGACTGAAACTTACCCTTGTGAGTATTCTTCATCACTGGAATAAGACAAGTTGTCGTTCATCTTCGTCGATTCACAATGTTTAAAATTGAACTGAATACGGCTTTTTATAATGTAAAATGTATTCAGGGAAGAGAACTGGCTGACAGCATTTCGAGGAATCTCAAGGCGTGTGTGAAAACAGGAAACGAAACAATGAAAACTTTCTGGGAAGTTATCCAAGTCAGTGAAACAACGTCATTTCTCAAAAGCGAATAATTAATTTTAAAAAGGTTTGAGTATGGTGATGGAAGTTGGAGGAGAATTAAATTATTTCCCACGCATAAACAAATATTTGTAGGGTCGTTGTTTGAGTGGGTCAAAGATGATTCACCAGATGATATTAAGAGTAAAAGGTTAAAAGGTCCATAAGGTCAGAAGGATCACAGGTGTTTAAGTGGTCTAATGAATAAGGATAGCATGTCAAAAGGTTAGAAGGTTCGTAAAGAACAGGGTGAGAGAAATAGAGGTGTTTAGGGGCAATGAGGGAGGGAAAGAATTAATATGGAAGTGAATGGGTCAATGTTTGAGTGGGTCAAAGATTAATCTGTCAGATGATATGTAGAAGAAGGATGATAGGTCTATAAGAGAAAACAAATATTTGTAGTGTTTGAGTGGTCTAATGAACAACATTAAGGATAGGTACTACAGACAAAAGGTTCATAAAGATGAGGGTGGGAGAAATAGAGGTGTTTATGATTTTTGAAAAAGACAAGGGGGTAAATGACATTAGATAGGGATTTCCCATGTTAAACGGAGGTGTCCCAGAAGCAACATTATTACACTACTGAGGAGCGAAGAGAGGGGAGGAGAGAAATAGGATTGGTTGGGAAAAGTTTGGGTGGGAGGGAGTAGGTGTCAAGGGTGAGGTTGCCTCCCGCTGAGAGCAGGTTTGCATCCCAAATTCTTTCTGCTTTTCCATTGTCTCCTGCAAAACACCTGGAGCCCTGTCTCTCTAATCCCTTCAAGAACATCTGAAGGTCATTCTCAGTGAAGTGGATATAACAAAGACCACTTACTTTATTTTAACAATATTAACCTTAGCCATAACCAAATAATTACAGCGCCTCCATTATTATACCATATTACGAATTAACACACTTGCAACATGGGTTTTTTTGATAAGTCATGTTAAAACTTCAAAATAAAACAGTCACTTCAATAGCTATGGCAATCCCCATCCTTTTTCAATCTGCAAACTCATCTTTTCCCTCACAAGTCAAATCCTACTGCAATCCCACAAAAGATTCTACTGAGAAGCCGAGATCCCAAGAGGGCTAGCCTACATGGATTTTATACTTTATTATTTCCGAACCGTTGTCCAGTTTATTTTTGTTTTAAAACTCAATACTGCACGCAATTTTTTAGTTCTATACACAATTTTTCTCAAAACCCAGTTGTAACATTAAGTTGAGAATGGACTTCGGAACTACCATCCCCCAGAAGTCACGTAGGCAAAGGTGGGAGGGGACACACCCTACAAATATTTACATCTAATTTATTAAACAATGGTAGTTTGCCAGACCTCGAGCTGAAACGATTAAGCTTTGATAACCCAGCAAATCACCCCAAAGAACCCTGGTAGACATTGTGGCTACAATTGTATTATTTAATTATTTACCAAGAAACAATATCTTTTCTCCAATAAGACAAACTCGATCCAACCTTACATTATTTGGAAAACCCTATTTGTAATATTATTTCCCTCAGTCATTTATGACAATATGTGCTCCACCATTGCCTCCACTAAGAATTTTTACTCTTCTCGAGCCACGATTCTGGGCAGTGCCGGAGATAACTTGCCAACTGTAGTAACTCCCAAATTCTGGATGGAAACCACAAAAAAACACCCGCAGACTAGGAATGGAGGGTTGAGGCTCATAGAAATTGCTTGCTTCATAAATTTACACTTCCATAATCTCTCCTCTGGTCCTGTATCCAGGACCACAACATAGAAGTGTTCAATTTAGTCATCTCAGTCACAGGTTCACACTGTTTTGAGGAACAATCATTCAGAATTTTAACCCTGCTTTCACAAATAATTCCTGTTCCCTTTTTTTCCCTTCGTTCCTCAGGTTAAATTTTCACAAATTCACTTGAGGATCCCTGTCCAATGGTTCTCCACGGACATACCTTCTTGTAGCCCGGGCAGATTTTTTAACAGGTGAATAAAGGTCTCCAACGTAGGCCATTTGCTTAGCCCATTGTCTGGCAGTATCCCTTATTTGTGATAGCGGTGGGTCCAATTGTTCTTTCAGTTTCCATGTCAGGAACCATCTAAATAGTGAGGGGAAGTATGAGAGTGTAACATCAAATGGAATCAATACAGATCAATCATGCACATCTCTCGGAAAGTCTCATTGCAACTTGGAGGTTTGGGAGATGTAGTTGCAAATAATTTAGCAGTGAAGCATTTCGTAACTAGTGCTGGTATGCATTTGATAAGGCACAATACAATCAAAATCACAAAAAGAACGGTGCAAATGAATTTCAGTATAGAAGCACCCCAGCCTCCAAAGGTCCTGACTAGCCAAGATGTGATTCCCCATGTGTAATTATGCAATTTTGCCCCTTCGTTCTTGATTTTTTTTGTCAAATCAGTAATACATTCAGAGTTGTCTGGAATATAGGTACAGCATTCTGAGTCAATGATGGCACAAGTTCCGCCTTTTTCAGAAAGCAACATGTCTAAAGCCATTCTATTTTTCATAACAACGGTTCTCATTGCTACCATTTCAGCATTTACTTCCATTTCAACTTCAGCAGTTTCATTGGCAAGCCGTTCTATGCTAGATGCCAATCTTATCAACTCCTGTCCTAATCTAATTGTCCCATACTGGGGAATAAGTAGCGACCCAGCCCCATCTCCTATTTAGATGGCTCTACGTCCTCTTACATTTAACCACCCCAGAGCCTGTTTTCCCACACACTGGATCAAGCAAATCATTTTTTTTAAACATAGAATTAACACATTATAACTGACAATGTAATCAATATCCCGATTATGTCCAACCTTATAACAATTTACATTGGTTCACAAGTTCCCCTAGAACATTTGAAAGATTATATTTCATTATATTTGCACAATCATGTGGTCCTCTCACCAGAAGGTGAGAAGGAAATCAATCTTACTGTAATTTTTAAATAATTCGTCTTCTTTCATCAACCTTACTTTCATATTTTACTTCCAAAATGTCTTGTGTAATTCACAGGTGCTCAACCAAGCATCAGCAAAATCTTTTTTTCCCAAATCGAATCAAAGCAAGAATCCAAAATTAACCATTTATGTATTCTTATCATAATTATCACAGATCTCCTTCGTATCAATCTTCCAACAAAAAAAAATAAAAATGTCTGAAACATAATTATGTGATTCACATTACTTTCAGCACATAATTCCTTGAAATCATCATTACCTCTCCTTTTTTTCTTTATTTTATAACAAATAAACAAAAAATAATAATAATAATGCAATGGGCCTTAATTTTCCCATCCTTAACAATTTTCTTTCACATTATTTTCATTATCTCACATTCATTATTTTACAAATCTGTTGCCAAGATCTGTATTTTCCTCCTCTCCTTTTTTATTAATATCAACCATTTTCTCTCGCCATGGAATAGTCCGTTATTCATATAAATAATCGTAAGAGTTCTGTAAAACATCTTCATTTTATTAAAACTTAGCCAATTATTTTAAACGACGTTTTCCCCCCAAAAAATAACAAGTCACATTCTTTGTATATTGTCAACATTGTTCATCGTTTTAGTGTCATCCAGAACTAAAAATATTTTTATAAACCATCAACTTGTAGATGCATTTATTTATATCCCATTAACCCAAGAACTCTCAATTGCTTGGTTTATTTTAGTAATGCCACATATCCATATTTCTTTTCAAAATGTTCCTAACATACACATTAATCCCATTAGACCTCAAATAATCTACAATCCGAAAAATAAATTTGTGACATTTCAACAATGATTACAATATCATTGTACTTCTCATCCGTAACAGTTCATTCAAAGGACAGATAGTAGCTATGGAACAGGTGCTTGTATATGTAACAGGTGCATGCCCCCAGGGCACGGTTTCCTTCCCTTTTCATCCACCTTATAAAACATCAACACCATTCATTAAAAATAATATAAATATCACATAATTCCACTCTTCCTTCAGGGAGGCCAGTTTTCCATCTGGTTCAAGATTTACATTTCATTCCATTAATTTGGAGCATTAATTCCATTAATTTATCATGACTTGTGATAAACATTGATCCTTTGAACACAAATTGAACAATTTTAATTTTTAAAAAACAAAAAAAACACTTCCATTAACTTGACATTCTTTTCACAGCACAAAGTTCACGTGAACATCTTTTTACTTTTATAATTTTTACAAGAAAAATAACCTAGTTTCATCATCAAATTTTACAATTTTCGTATTTATACTTTAACTAGTGAATACAAATGACACCTGTATGTAGATGTCCCAAGTTATCAAAATGTATGGTGTTGGTGCACGTAACATCACGTTTTTTATTATTTTAATCAACGTAACAGCACGTCCAATAGTTCATACATTTTGTATTTTTCCTTCCTTTGAAAGATTTACCATTACATCTCGTTTATATCCTTAATTATAACACAATATCATAACATATCTATTGTAATAAAACGTACAGTACACTAATGATTGACCATTTTCATAACCCTTTGTTTTGTAAGGTCCAGGCCATCACTAGCTCGTAATTTTAACCATGCTTCTTCACTGCTAGTGAAGAAGTTGACTGCTAGTCCTGCTAGTCCCAAACCTTCACTTCACTTCACTGCTTTTAACCATTTCAACCATGCTATTTTAACGCAAATATTTTCCATTCACTAAAGAAAATGAATTTTATGACTTTTCTCTTTTTTTTAATTTTTATTTACAAAATGTCCCAAACCTGTATATTATTTTATACTGTGGTTACATTAAACCATATGTATATTCATATCTTAATCCAATCAGAAAATTGTCAATTTACCCCTAGTATATGTCTGTATATTTTTTACAAAATCCAACTTTCATTAAACTGAAAAATGCTTTGGTAGACCCATGCAAGAGCCCTTACAAATTTTGAAAACTTTCCAAAGACATAACTTCCATTTCCTTTGAAATTTGTGACCACAAACCTTTCGTACTTACACGACATCATAATAATACATAGTCCTTATCAATTTTGCCAATTTTCTGTCCTATTATTTTCCCATATCAGGGTAGGTGTCATTTTTTAAAGTCTGCTCATCAATATTCACCTATTAATTTTCAGAACTACACACAATGTTAACATTTAGACCAACGTTTTCGTCCCACAATATATTATTCAGTGTTTTCCCATCTGGTCTATCGTTATTAACATTTCCAGCTCCCTTTTACCTTCCTTGGTCCATTCTCTCCAAAATTTTACCCCAAGATTAATAGCAGATATTTTCATATGCCAGATAACAACGACAACAACAACATGTATTTAAAGGCCATTTTCCTGCTAGCGCGGGGGTTAGCCTTGCGGTACCCATGACAATCTTCTCCATTTTGCCCTATTTTCTGCATCTCTCCTTGTTAACCCCCTTTGCCCGCATTTCTTCTTCCACCATCTTTAGCCAAGTCTTTCTCGGTCTTCCCCATCCATCCTCTACTTCAATCTACATTCATTTCCATCACTCTTCTCAACCAGTCACTTTCATCCTTCCTCGATGCATGACCAAACCATCTCAACCTGTTCCTCTTCACAGCATCAATCATAGGCTCTATTCCCATTCATCATTTGTCTTCCTCTCTCTCTCAATACTCCGCACATCCACCGAACCATTCACATTTCCACCCTTTCCAGCCTTCTTTGCACACATGCACACATCCTCCCACATGCAGCTTACACCTTTCCCTTCAGCTTCATCCTTTGACTTCCATGTGAGAGTCATGTTATCATTAAATTTCATGCAACTTTCATAGCGTCCCATTCACTGGTAAATAAATTTTTCCGAAAATTGTCTTTCAGTTCTATTCCCCATGATGCCCCCCCCCCCCTAAGCACATGTGTTAGTTCAATACAGGGTCTTTTAATTTTAATTTTTCAGAATTTCCATTTCAAATTTATTCTCTTCCTTCCTATGAAATCTTTGTGAGAACTTTATGGAAAGTCACTTCTTTCTCCCAAATTTACTGTACGTTCTCCAACGATCATGTCCGACCTTGAACATTCCACGAATCCTGCAACAAATTTTCTCATACACACTCACATTAGATCCATTTCACATATCTGTTCATGAAATTTCATAAATGATCACACAAGTAATGATCACATTGTAATGACCTCCAAACATTCCTAAACCAATAAACTAGCCTGGCGATGCCAAATACACCACACTTCTGTCATCTTAGAAGTCGCTGTTTGCTTTAGACAAGTATTTATCAAAGCCTTCAGACAAACTTTTAGCAATATTATTCCTAGGATTAAAATTATTAGGATTATTATCAAATATTTATCAAAATATTAGGATTATCATCAAACCGATGAATGACTCAATTTTTAATGACTGCACATCCAAACCTCGATATTTTGAGTTCCGTAACTTTAATACCTCAAATTTTCCATTTCTTCCCTTCCTGATCCTTATATGTAGGGATGGGTTCTTTTTAGGATCATGTTGCATAGAGCATTATTTTCCCAAACAGTGTGAACATTAAACGACACCATTACCTCTGACATCCCACAATTAACATTAGCTTTCCCATGATGTCACGATATGACCTTATAATCCCATAAAACTCTTTGTTGATTTAACATCCAATATGAAAATTCTCATTTAACAGCAATTCTATTAATTCCTACCATAATTGAAATAAACAACATCAGAACGTCAACAAAGATATGCAACATCTTGGTTGGTCAACGTTTTAATTTTAATTTTAGAAGTGAAACAAAATTTGTCTGTACTTTGTCTCATAGAATCCACAGTACCAACATCGCAACCTCCCATCTGTCTACACCTTGTCACAACTCCAATTCATTCTTCAAGTCACAACCCAGAGTGATTTGAGAACTATACCCAGAGTTCTATACTATACCCTAAAACTATGCCCGAGAACTATACCCTAGTCAGAACTATACCCAGTTTCACTCATTTTGCTTGTCTGTCGACTTTTGTTTCCTAGTAACACCTAGTTTCCTTGTAACCTCTACCTTTGATTTAATAACACCTTCCACAGTTAGACCCATCAAAATTTTCCCAATAATCGTCAATTATTCATCTTCATCCGTTTTTCAACAAAACTACATGTGAAAAATGGAGATTTCATCAGTACTTGAAGGTGTAAAATTTGACTTTGAAATTTAAATCCAGAAGCATTCTGAGATGTGCCTAAACTCTCAACAACTATTCTGCCATATTTTGTCTAAATTATGTCCGTAAGTCTTCAGATATATTTTTCTAGGTAATTACTATCACACCAACACCGAAAATATAATTTCATCTCATAGCAATTTTATATTAAAATAAATAGTATGTCATTTGTCTTGAAACAATCCAGCCATAAATATTATTTGGAAGTCTTCTGCTGTCAGAACACAATTTCTCTGCCGTCAAAGGTTAAAGTTTGGCCTCGGTGACTCCTCAGCTAATTGTCACTTTTTCTTGACAAAAACAAATATCTTTTTTATATTTATCCCAATAAAATCCCATTACAATCCCATATCTTGTCACCCTTTGCATTGTTGAAAGCAATTAATTCCATAACTCAATTTATCTTACATCCTTACATTACATTACACCCTTACATCCTTATACCCACTTTTGTCCACAAAATTTTTAGAAGTGAAACAAAATTTGTCTGTACTTTGTCTCATAGAATCCACAGTACCAGCATCGCAACCTCCCATCTGTCTACACCTTGTCACAACTCCAATTCATTCTTCAAGTCACAACCCAGAGTGATTTGAGAACTATACCCAGAGTTCTATACTATACCCTAAAACTATGCCCGAGAACTATACCCTAGTCAGAACTATACCCAGTTTCAGAGAGTAAATAATTATATATTTTTCATTATTTTACCATTTAACTTGTTCAAAGAATGTTTAATTTCGCAAAATCGAATCAACCACAACCCTCGCCATTAATATCTATTGTAAGCGTGCTACATCAATAAGTATCACTTTTTCTATGAGCCTCGACCAGAGGGTGGTTGTTACTCACAAACACTCATCGCTAGCTGTTCCATTGTCTGTTTCAATTGAGCCAGCAGAGTGGAATTTGGAATTTTATTTCTCTGAGCTCATGAAATGGCCAATGTCTGTGCACAAGCTCTCTTTGCCCTCCTTGAACCCCTGGTACTTATCCTTGACTCCCTATTTGTTCATAGGTAGTAGGTCGTCGTCTGCCATACAAAGGTGGTGACATTGGGTGGTTTGCCATTGCCTTTCCACAAAGCGCTTAATTATTGTCTTTCCTTAAACGTGAAGCATGTCTCAAAGCTTAGTGATGGACATAGACAAAATTTGGAAGACAGATTTTGGTGCTCAACAAAGATAATCGGAACAGTCCTTAAATTAACACCAAGCAGACCCAATCGGTTTAGCCTATCATTTTGACAGCATTCCAATTCATTATATATACTTTTCACCTTTCAATAAAAATATATGTACCAACCAAATCTGTTTTCCTGAGCCTGGACCTGCATATGTACCAAAAAAATATATATATACACCAACCAAATCTGTTTTCCTGAGCCTGGACCTGCATATGTACCAAAAAATATATATATATATATACCAACCAAATCTGTTTTCCTGAGCCTGGACCTGCATTGTTCAGTCCACCTGTTCCTTCAAGGCACATAAAACATGCAGGAATTTACAAGAACAACATCGTATCTCTCCCATTTCACAAATTATGTACGTAATTGTTTTAGCCTGTTCATTAAATTCCCATCATTTGTCATGCAATAATCCTAGATATTTGATTTTGAACAAAAGGACCCCATGCAAATGACACAGAAAAGCTGGCATCTTTAACATTGATCATGAATTGGGACATTTCTGAGTCGTCACTCAGAATGTCTGCCAGATCAAAAAATACTCGCCCATTTCTGTGAGTGATGTCACTTATTTGCATCCTTTTGTCACAAATACATTTATTCATATGAAGGTCAGCTTCAACCACCATCCGAGTGAATGTTAGTTTTCAGCCTGTCTGTAAAACACCAACAAAGCATTTTACATTCACACCCAAGGTACAAGCAGCCTAATTTTAACAGGTGCACCTGTCTACTTGACCAAATGTCACGCACACCTGCAAACACAATATTTTCACCCATATCTCTGACACACCATTTCAAAGCACACTCTGCCACACACCAAAACTCACTCTTGATACTTCAAGACATGTACACACCAACGAACAACTGTTCACCACTACTTAATGCAACCTTCACAGACACGGATTATTCTTACGAGTCCTTACGGATCGCCAACTCGTAGTCAATCACAAGCATCCATAAATAACTCGCTGGTATCCGTAGATAACTCGTCACAACTCGCAACAACTTTTGACATGTCAAAAATCATCTTCCGTTATTTACGGATGCTTGCGATTGACTACGAGTTGGCGATCCGTAAGGACTCGTAAGAATAATCCGTGTATGTGAAGGCACCCTAAGTGAGTGAAGGCAGTTGGAATCACCGCTACAATGCGGACACCCGTGTTAACCTGTCAAAATCTAATTTTGAGCAAACACATGCAACATCACCACTCTTCTGCAGAAGAGTGAGTGATTGTTCAGAACCACCGCTACAAAATGCGGACATCCGTGTTTATCTAGTCAAATCTAGTGGCAAAAACCACATTGACAAAAACACTCCTGGGGTATTTCACGCGATCAACCGTCTGGTATACCCACGAACCATATAACCTGACCAAACACATAACCAATTAAACCAAACCAACCAACAACCAACAAACCAAACAAACCAAAAAACAAACCAATTAACCAATAACACACCACACTGCAAATTTATGCAAGAACAGACAGACAGATGATGCAAATATGTAACACAATACACCACCCTGTGACCATAATACTCGGGAATCAAAATCTGTAATCAGTTCGTTAGATGCGTTACCAAGTGACAAGGGGGAAGAGGAGAGTACAGTTTTGTGCTCAAGTCTTTATTTTCCCAGGTCGTCCGAGAGTTAGCAAGATGTCACGGTCGCCATTTGTTAGGGATATTTTCCTACAGTAGTTTGTAATAGATGAACCAAAAATTCAATGTCCATCAACTTGTCAGAAGAGAGTCACAAATTTTAATTCTCGAGGAGGACAACACTTTCTGTCTTCAAGAAATACACAGCAAGAAAACAATGACCCTTATCAAACCAAGGAGAGCATAGTACAATTCACAAAAACACACAAGGAAGATTTACAACAAATCCTAGATCAAAGTCCAGAGTGAAAATCCTGGTACAGTAGGGATGCACAAAGAAATATCATACTAAACACCAGCATGCACAGTATACAGTTAACATACAGAATCAACCAGCCAAGTGAAGTATCCTGGCTATTTGGTCATTCGTTCTGATTTTTTTATACAGTTTCAAGTGGGAGGAGCAAGTGGAGGGGGGAGGAGCGAAGAGAGGGGAGGAGATAAATAGGATTGGTTGGGAAAAGTTTGGGTGGGAGGGAGTAGGTGTCAAGGGTGAGGTTGCCTCCCGCTGAGAGCAGGTTTGCATCCCAAATTCTTTCTGCTTTTCCATTGTCTCCTGCAAAACACCTGGAGCCCTGTCTCTCTAATCCCTTCAAGAACATCTGAAGGTCATTCTCAGTGAAGTGGATATAACAAAGACCACTTACTTTATTTTAACAATATTAACCTTAGCCATAACCAAATAATTACAGCGCCTCCATTATTATACCATATTACGAATTAACACTCTAGCAACATGGGTTTTTTTGATGTCATGTTAAAACTTCAAAATAAAACAGTCACTTCAATAGCTATGGCAATCCCCATCCTTTTTCAATCTGCAAACTCATCTTTTCCCTCACAAGTCAAATCCTACTGCAATCCCACAAAAGATTCCACTGAGAAGCCGAGAGCCCGAGAGGGCTAGCCTACATGGATTTTATACTTTATTATTTCCAAACCGTTGCCCAGTTTATTTTTGTTTTAAAACTCAATACTGCACGCAATTTTTTAGTTCTATACACAATTTTTCTCAAAACCCAGTTGTAACATTAAGTTGAGAATGGACTTCGGAACTACCATCCCCCAGAAGTCACGTAGGCAAAGGTGGGAGGGGACACACCCTACAAATATTTACATCTAATTTGTTAAACAATGGTAGTTTGCCAGACCTCGAGCTGAAACGATTAAGCTTTGATAACCCAGCAAATCACCCCAAAGAACCCTGGTAGACATTGTGGCTACAATTGTATTATTTAATTATTTACCAAGAAACAATATCTTTTCTCCAATAAGACAAACTCGATCCAACGTTACATTATTTGGAAAAACCTGATTTGTAATATTATTTCCCTCAGTCATTTATGACAATATGTGCTCCGCCATTGCCTCCCCTAAGAATTTTTACTCTTCTCAAGCCACAATTCTGGGCAGTGCCGGAGCTAACTTGCCAACTGTAGTAACTCCCAAATTCTGGATGGAAACAACAAAAAAACACCCGCAGACTAGGAATGGAGGGTTGAGGCTCATAGAAATTGCTTGCTTCATAAATTTACACTTCCACAGTCAACATAGGCCAAAGGTCAACAACCATTTCAAATTCCTAAAATCCTCAATTTTCATCCGATTGGCTTGAAATTTGAATAGGATTTTCATATCGCCTTACTGAAAGCAACCACCAACAATTTTTGAGGTCAACGTAGGCTAAAAGGTCAACATAGGCTGAATTTCTAAAATTGTCAATTTTCATCCGATTAACTTAAACTTTGAAGACGGTTTGCATCCCAGGGCACTGAATTCAACCACTCATTATTTTTGAGGTCAAAACGATGCTCCACTGAGTGCCATGCTACTTTGTTCTGTTTTGCCAAATGTCACTCTATGAGTGATTTTTCATCTGTCTGTTTGTCTGTTTATCTGTCTGTGCGCAGTACTATGTCTACACCGTTGCACATAGAATCGCCAAACTTTACACACATATTTGTCTTGCCCAGGAATAGACTGTGCCCAATTTTAAACTCTCTCGGCCCAAGGCCTCCATTATGACGTCATATTTCGACAAGTACAAAACTTCATCCAATGAAGATGCAATTTCTTGAGCGACATGAAGGCATAAACTGGTGGGGACAAAAAATAATGATGACATCATCAGTCACGTGGTTCGGCCGCCATCTTGGAAAAACCGAAAAACCTTGCACCTCTACATCTCCGAAAGTGCTGAATAGAAAAAATTGAGACATGGCTCATTGTAAAGAAATCTCCGTGGGGAATAAAATATTGTTGCGGATCTCAGGTTCGTCGACGTACTAAGGGGGGGTTAAGCACTGCTCCCCCTCGAACTCTGGGTCCACGAGGCCGCCACCCACACTACACCCATGGTGGACGGATTGCTAAGCGATTCCAGCCGCCGAACCCGCAGCTACACGTGGAAGGGTTAACGGTCACGACCCGAGTACCTTCGACACACGCAGCTGTGAGAACGGGGACTGAACCTCGCACGAGTCACGCCGATCCTGGATGCTTGAGCGGTTGTGCGTCGCGTAACTCGTGCCGTTAACACTATTGAACCCGATTGAGCGCTTTTAATTCGGGCAATGCTAGGCCAATGTTGAAAGGACGATGACGGCCAGGTTGGAAACCAAACCACAGGATTTATTTACAATGTACAGTATTCACAGAAAAAGGGACACGGTGAAGAATCTTAGCGGCCTAACCTAGGGTCCCAGACAAGGGCCCTCAGATTCGTTCGGGGAAGGGAGGGAAGAGGGTAATGCGCACAAAGTGCGGCCGCTTCGTGCAGTTTGCCTGGATGGGCTCGTTGAACAGAAACCCCCAAGGATCGCTCCAACCCAGGACACCACAGCTGGAGATGTTCGCGGTAGGGGGGTTGATCAAGGACGTGCTCGTAGCAGGATTCCGAGGAGCGTATCTCAGGGTCAGCGAGGCAGAGAGAGATCAGAGCGCCTGCAAGAGAGAGTCTATATGCAGGAGCCTGGCGCGAGTCAGAGAGTGTGAGGCAGAGAGAGTTCTGAGCACTTGCAAGAGAGTGTCAGCCAGCATCTGCAAGAGAGCGTCTGCAAGAGCCCAGAGTGCCGAGAGAGAGCCTGCAAGAGAGTGTCAGCCAGCATCTGCAAGAGAGAGAGCGGGGGAGTCCGGGCCGGGTTTTATAGCCCCCCGACACCCCACTCGAATGTTCCACTGGCCTTCGTTGGCTGCCTGGGGTCACGTGTCGTGACAGCCCCCCATTGGTCACCCTTGGCCACTCCCTTCAGCTCCCATTGGCTGCTCGCTGCTCACCGGCCATGCCCTCCAGCTCCTCCCGCGGGCCTGCAAGGCCTGGCCTAGGCCCATGACGAGGCACTTTAGGCTGCAATGAGGCCTACCATTACCATGCCTGCCTCAACGCATACTAACACTGGGAAGGAGACTTTACTTCACATTTAATAAGAAATAACTAACTATACGAGGCTCCATGTTGTGGTGTAACTAACTATGGGGGTGGGGGGGTTGCCTTTATTTACAAAACCGCAACAATATGTTAATGATGATGTCATAGGTGCCTCCATTATGACGTCATAATTCGACAAGTACAAAACTTAAACCGATCAGGATGCAATTTATTGAGCGCCATGTTGGCATAAACTGGTGGAGAAAAAAAAATGATGACGTCATCGGTCACGTGGTTCGGCCGCCATCTTGGAAAAACGGAAAACTTTGCACCTCTATATCTCGGAAAGTGCTGAATAGAAAAAATTGAGACATGGCTCATTGTAAAGAACTCTCCATGGGGAATAAAATATGTTAATGATGATGTCTAAGGTGCCTCCATTATGACGTCATAATTCAACAAGTACAAAACTTCATCCGATCAAGAAGAAATTTCTTGAGCATCATCAAGGAATAAATTAGTTTAGAAAACAAATAATGATGACGTCATCGGTCACGTGGTTCGGCCGCCATATTTGTCAAAAATGGCCGATAAAAAAGCACATCCGGCATGTCTCGACTTTGAAACGAGGTCACGTCTTTTGGAGGTCACGTCTTTTCGATGCTGTCCATGTGCTCACGCTTTCGAAGTGAAGTAATTTTTCACAATTGTGTTTTTGTCTAAACTGTATCTATCTTTCGGTGTGTGTACCTATAGTGTGTCTTTTGTAAGATTCTCGGTGTTAATTTTTCATACATGTATACAAAATCGTCGGTTAATTCGTGTCGCGTATTTTGAGGCCTAGTAGGCTACCGTGTCCGACCTTGTGGCTTTGTTTTTCTCTCAGCGGTCCGTCGATTGTGCTGCAATTACTTTCGCTATCTGTTTTTGTCCCAGTCTTTCACCCCATACTTCCTTGTTTAAAATCTCACTTAAAAAAAAAAAACCCAAAAAAAATATTTCCTTCTCTGTTCTTATTCGTTGTTCTTATTCGTTTATTCATTGTTCTTATTTGTTCGTTCGTTCTTCGATCATGTGTTTCACCCCCATTTCCATTTTCCATTTCCCCAGTTAGTTTTCACTGCTCAATTTAAAAATGATTAAACCTCCCCCTGAAGAACTGTATTCTGTCGTATATTATAACACCTTTTTCTTCTTCTTCTATAAAAGGATGCTTTCGACTTGCTCACCAAATCTATTCATTCTAAAAAAAAAATTCCATCTCTTCCAGTTCCTCTTTTCTACATTCCCGAAACTCTCCTGCACTCCACCCCTCCTTCAGCGTCCTCAAACGTATTTTTGACTCGAAGGTCACAAGAAACTCATTTTGCAATAAATGTTTGTTTCCCATTAATCGTACACTTTCTAAAATCCAATCTCACCCCTCCCCTCCAAATCTTCCCCATCACCCCTTCCCTCCAAAACTTCCCCATCACCCCTCCCCTCCAAAACTTCCCCATCACCCCTCCCCTCCAAATCTACCCCCTTGCCCCTCCCCTCCAAATCTTCCCCATCACCCATCTCTTTCAAATCTTCCCCCTTGCCCCTCCCCTCCAAATCTTCCCCATCACCCATCCCTTTCAAATCTTCCCCTTTGCCCCTCCCCTCCAAATCTTCCCCATCACCCCCTCCCTCCAAAACTTCCCCATCAACCCTCCCCTCCAAAACTTCCCCATCACCCCTCCCCTCCAAATCTACCCCCTTGCCCCTCCCCTCCAAATCTTCCCCATCACCCACCTCTTTCAAATCTTCCCCATCACCCATCCCTTTCAAATCTCCCCCCTTGCCCCTTCCCTCCTAAACTCCCCCCACACCCCTCCCCTCCGAGACTCTCCCTCGCTCCTCCCCTCCTTGACTCCCCTCTCACCCCTCCTCCTCAAAGCGTCCTCCCTGCTTCTTCCCCCTTCCAACTTTCACCTTCATCTCCCCCAACTTTCTGCCTCGCTCTTCCCCCTCCTCAAATAACACCTCACTGTGCCTCACCCAATCGCCATCAAACCTTTTGTCCGCCCCATTCTTCCCGTTCTCCAAGCTATTCTGAAATCTTTGACACACCTTCAACAGCTCTCCCAACCACTTCCTCCTCTTCCACATCTTACCCTACCCCTCCCCCCCCCCCGCCCCCTGTTCTGTATCCGATGCTCCCCCTTCCTCTTCATTAACGGTATCGACCTCAAACATCCGGGGCCTTCGCTCAAACTTGACTGATTTCTCCATACAGGTTGCTTCTGACAATCCAGATGTGATCTGCTTAACAGAAACTTTCCTCCTTCATGATGTCTCTGATTCCTTGGTATCTCTCCCAGGTTACTCCCTCCTCCGGTATGATAGACTTGAGCCTCGTCCTGAAGGTGAGGTTGCTATCTTTATTTTTAAAAACTCTCTTCCTCACTCGCCCTGCTCTGCCCTCTCTCCACCTCACCCCCAGGAATACCTTTGGCTACGGCTTCCCCTTCGCTCCCACCTTTTGTTCATATGTGTGTTGTACCGTCCACCAAACAGTGATGACTCCATCTACATCTCGCTGTCTGATAATATGGACCAACTTCTGTCTACCCATCCCAACTCTCTCTTCCTCATATGTGGTGATTTCAATTGTCACCATGCCAGTTGGCTGGGTGTGGGCACCTCTCTCACCAGCCATGGCTCCTCAGCAAAGGACTTCTGCGACTCACTGGGACTGACACAATCTGTCAATTTCCCGACTTGGTTCTCAGTCAACGGAGCATCTTCTCTTCTGGACTTGGTTATGACTAACTTCCCTGAAAATGTCTGCTGCTCTTCTTCTGCTCCAATCGGCTCATCTGATCATGTGCTTGTTAAAGTGGACATCTCTCTGACCATTCTCAGAGAACCTCCTCAGCGTCGACGAGTCTGGCATTTCACTCAGGCTAACTGGCACGGTCTTCAAGCAGCCATCAATCATCTGGACTGGTCTCCCATCTCTACCGCCTCTGACATCAACTCATCCTGGGAATTCTTCCAAAGTCAATTGCTCTCTCTCATACACAGATCGATCCCATCTCGTCTTCAGTTGTCATACCCTTCCTTCCGTCCATGGTACACGAAATCTTGTGGTGAGGCTGTTGCCCAGAAACAACTTGCCTTCGTCTCCTGGAAAGCAAATCCAACAGAAGGAAATCTCATTTCCTTTCACAAAGCCCGAAACAAGTGTGTGCCCACCCTCAGGAGAGCCAGGAAACAATATCTCTCCGTTCTCAAGACCGAACTCTCTTATCTGTCTCCCTCTTCCAAATCCTGGTGGCATCTGGTCAAATCTGTTTCTGGTGTTTGTTCCCCCTCCATCCCCTCCCTCACCTCAAACGGCTGCACGGCTGACTCCGCACGTGAAAAAGCTGAATGCCTCAACTCTGTGTTTGCCTCTAAATCTTGTGTCCCAAACCCATCCCTCTCTGTACCCACCATACCCAGTCGTACCCAGCTGCTCCTGCACTCTGTTTCCTTTCCTCCTGACAAGGTGGAAAAGTTTCTTTCAACCCTCGACTCTGATTCTGCAACTGGACCTGATGGCATCAGCCCATGGGTCCTAAAATCCTGTTCTTCCGCTCTTTCACTCCCTCTCTCTGTTCTCTTCACCCTCTCTTTTGCTCAAGGTCATCTGCCATCTCCTTGGAAATCAGCCAACATCACCGCTTTGCACAAAAAGGTGCACAAACAGATCCTAGGAACTACAGACCAATCAGCCTTCTCCCAATTATCAGCAAAGTCATGAAATCCATCATTGCTTTGGATATGAAATCTTTCCTCTTCTCCAATGGCTTGATCTCTGATCATCAATTTGGTTTCAGACCTGGTCACTCTACTCTGGACATGCTGCTTCTGCTTTCTCAACAATGGATGGAGGTCCTCAATGCCAAACAGGAAATTAGAGCTGTCTCCCTTGACATTTCACGTGCCTTCGATACGTTCTGGCACCCCGCTCTGCTCACCAAACTCTCCTCCTTTGGTATCCATGGAAATCTCCATGCATGGCTGGCGGACTTCCTCTCTAGTCGTAGTCAACGTGTGGCCCTGAATGGGTTTCTCTCATCTCCTCTTCCTGTTCAGGCTGGAGTTCCCCAAGGCAGTGTTCTGGGCCCTGTGCTTTTTCTGGTCTTCATCAATGATCTCTCTGACTCTCTTGAAAATCCTCTCTATCTCTTTGCTGTTGACTCTACTCTTTGTCGCTCCATTCCTCATCCCTCAGATCGGCAGTCTGCAGCCTCCTCGCTCTCTGCAGACCTGGACAAAATCACAGACTGGGCAAACAAGTGGAACATGTCTTTCAATCCTGACAAATCTCACACTCTTTCGATGTCTCTCCGAAAAGACTGACTGGACAACCCTCCCATCCACTTTCTGAATAATCCTCTCCAAGAAGTTCTGTCACTCAAGCTTTTGGGTCTCACTATCTGCCATGATCTTTCCTGGGAAAACCACATTTCAAATCTGGCCTCCAAAGCCAGTCGCCGACTGGGCATCCTCCGTTGTGTGAAGTCCTTCCTTGGCACACCTGAGCTCCTCACCACATACAAGGCTTTCATCCGCAGCTCAATGGAATACTGCTCTCCCTTCTGGGCTGGTGCTCCTGCCTCACACCTAGCTCGTCTTCACGCTGTTGAAACCAAAACGTTCAGAATCATTGGAATCTCCCACGATGAAGCTAACTCCAAGGGCCTTTCACTCACTCACCGCAGGCAGGTTGGTGGTCTTTCCGTCTTCTACCGACTCCTCTCCGGCCTTGCCCCCCCCCCCCCCCAGCTCTCTCTGGGCTCTGGCCCCCAAATATTCCGACAGGTCGCACAAGATCTGCCTGCAACCCTCTTATGGTTAAACTGCCAAAATCAAGACTCTCTGCTCACCTTCACTCCTTCAATCCTCTTTTCTCCAGCCTCTGGAACAAACTCCCTCACTCTCTTCAATCCCACTCCTCCCTCCAGGTCTTTAAAACAGCTGTTCACCACCATCTCTTATCTTCCCCCATCCAAAACCTTGATCTTTTCTAGCCCAGCTAATTTCACCCCAAATCCACTTTTTTGAAATACCAACTCCTGTCCTGGAAGTCCTTGGTGTCCTTGTGTTTTATACTTCTCCCAACAACCCCCCCCCCCCCCCTACCCCTTCCCATGCCTCCTCCCCCCAAGGCCTCTCCCTCCCACACATCTCCCGATCTCCGTGCTCTCAAATGTTGTGTTTGTGTGCTTCCCCTTCTCTCCCCCATCTTGTCTACCGCTCCCTCCTTTTATATATTTTGTTTGTCTGTTTGATTTGTTTGTGAAATAAATGTTAGCTCTTTCACGAGCCTCGATTCTGTATACAAAAAAAAAAGTAAAAAAAAAGTCCTCTGACCGATTTTTCATCTGTTTGTCTGTTTGTTTGTCACTGGCCTACAGGTCACAATTTTCAACCGATCTTTACGAAACTTCACCAAATGGTAGAGTTAGTCAAAAGCGAGAAGCCTATTGTTTTTGGGGTCAAAAGGTCAAAAGGTCAACATAGGCAAAAGGTCACCAACTTTGCTAAATTTCTAAAATCCTCAATTTTCATCCATTTGACTTGAAATTTGAAGAGGACTTGCATATTTAGTCACTGAATTTAACCACAAAGTATTTTTGAGGTCAACATAGGCCAAAACGTCAACATAGGCCAAATTTCTAAAATCCTCAATTTTCATCCAATTGACTTGAAATTTGAAGGGGGCTTGCATATCTGGTCACTGAATTCAACCACCAAGTATTTTTGAGGTCAACATAGGCCAAAAGGTCAACATAGGCCAAATTTCTAAAATCCTCAATTTTCATTCAATTGACTTGAAATTTGAAGAGGACTTGCATATCTGGTCACTGAATTCAACCACCAAGTTTTTTTGAGGTTAACATTGGCCAAAAGGTCAACATAGGCCAAGTTTCTAAAATCCTCAATTTTCATCCGATTGACTTGAAAATTGAACAGCATTTGCACATTGAGTCACTAAATAGGGAAGCTAACAATTTTTGAGGTCAAAAGGTCAAAGGTCAACTCAAGGTCAACCTTCCAAAATCATCATTTTTCATCTGAAAAATCGTCACTTTTCTTCCTGTTGACCCGAGCTTTGATCAAGATTGTCAATTTTAATCTTGATGAAATGGATAATTTGCTGTATCAATGGAATTTTTTTTGGGGGGGGGGGCGGGTTTTGCAAGTATCGTGCTCCGCATGACGTCTTCTTGTTTTGTTTGTTTGTAAAAATCAACAGCTGTATCAATTTTATCAAATAGATTATTTTGTTTGTTTGTGAAAATCAACAGTTATATCAATTTTATCAAATAGATTATTTTGTTTGTAAAAATCAACAGCTATATCAATAATTATCAAATAAATTCTTTTGTTTGTTTGTAAAAAATCAACAGCTGTATCAATTATATGAAACTATTTACTTCGAATTCAGTGGAACAGCACAAGCAACTAACTATAATCCATGATTGTTTCGCTCCGTCGAGCGTTTTCTAGTAAAAGGCCAGTTTTGAATTTTCCAGCATCGCTGAAGTTAAAAAAAACTTGTTCTTCTGTTGTGCAGGTCGCACAAGATCTGCCTGCAACCCTCTTATGGTTAAACTGCCAAAATCAAGACTCTCTGCTCACCTTCACTCCTTCATTCCTCTTTTCTCCCGCCTCTGGAACAAACTCCCTCACTCTCTTCAATCCCACTCCTCCCTCCAGGTCTTTAAAACGGCTGTTCACCACCATCTCTTATCTTCCCCAATCCAAAACCTTGATCTTTTCTACCCCCGATAATTTCACCCCAAATCCACTTTTTTGAGGTGACTTTTGTCTTCTTTCCCTGAAGTCCTTGGTCCTATCCTGCCTCCCCCCAGGCCCTCTGCCTCCCACACATCTCCCGATGTCCCTGCCCTCAAATGTTGTGTTTGTGTGCTTCCTCCCCTTCTCTCCCCATCTTGTCGACCGCTCCCATTTTTATATACTTTGTTTACTTGTTTGTTTGATTTGTTTGTTTGATAAATGTTAGCTCTTTCACGAGCCTCGACTCTGTATACAAAATATATATATATATATGCAGGAAGCATATTTCCTGGGGATGCAACTGTGCCGCTGATGCAGTGCCCCCTGTAGGTTAGAGCAGGAATTTGTAAATTTGACCATGGTGCCAGTGATATCTCGTCTACTCTTCACGAAGGACACATGGGATCTTTAATGTCCACCAGCTAATGCCCAGTTTAGCGTCCAACCCATATAGTCGAGTTGCCAGAGAGGGGTACCTAGAAATGTTTTATAGTATCAGGTTTTTTGATGGATTTGTCATCCCATGGGGTTAATAAAGTATTTCAGCTTGGTTGTCCTCCGGACAACCTCGGGGAATTTTTTTTATATGCAAATTAAGGCGACCATTACTGGAAATGATACTTTCTTCAATATCTCCAAAACTATTCATGATAATTTCATGAAAATGATGTCTAGACCTATGTTTTCAGGGTCAAGGATTATGTTAAATATATTTTAAATGTCATCAGATGAAAAAAACATTATGTATTTTGACATATCATGCGAATTGATCCATTTTTTGATGTAAAATTGTGGATCTTAATGGTTCAATTTCAGATCATTGATTTCAACGAACAGACATTGGGATGATGATAAATACCTGCATGTACATTTGAAATGATCAAAATTATGCACTTTGTTGTAAATCTTTGTGGGATTTGTGGGATTTTGTGGGAGATAACTACTCTGCTTTGTGGGAGATAACACTACTCTGCTTCATCAGGCAATGGGAGTGACCCGAAGAGTTGGACCAATATTTGGTTGGTTTGATAACTTTGACCTCCAAGTGTCAACTCCCAAAGGATGTCGTGAAACACATGTCATGGCTCATGAGTTTCAAATGAACCCTGCAGGTATCATTGAAAAAGGAAGTGCTGAACTTGGAGTCATGAATCTGGTGATTCCTCGCCTGCCTCGTAGTGTTGCACAGGTCCATCAGGCTCAGTCTATTTCATTGGTACACTATACTGGGCCAAAGAAAGTGAATCCTCCTTTGATCTTAGTTTCATCCGGAATCCCATACACAGATGTATGTGCCAGGAACAGGAGTCTAGCTTCTGCTGAAGTGAGGGATGCCCAGTGGTTGAACACTCTTTCCAGTGACCAGAGTATTGAATGGCATGGATTCAATAACCAGCTTGCCAGAGAGTTAGGTTCTCCGGCACTGAAACCACAGACTGTGTATCTACTAGGTCATCTCATAGATGCCCCACCCTCTCATCCAGATACTGTTCTTACTTCACTTCTCTACATGAAGAAGGTACTGTCAGAGCAGGGAATGGCTTGTGCCAATATATCAGTAGATATGCAGCTGTACATGCTTGCCCAGAAAATAAAGTGGTGGGAACCAGAAAGGTTCAAAGATGTCATCATCTTCCCAGGTGCAATGCACATTCTTATGTCATTCTTGGGATGTATTGGAACACTGATGAAAGGGTCAGGTCTGGATGTCTTGGTTGGTGCAGCATTTGGACATCTTTCAAGTATCATGAATGGAAAGGCATGGGTAATGGCTATGAGAGCATTTCGCATGGTATCAGCAGTCCTGCTTCATGATTTTCTGGAAGAAGGAGAGAAAACATTTGATGAAATCTCTGCCCACTTGGAAGATGCATGTCACCATCCAACAGGAAAACACTGGGTGGATAATTTCATCAAGCCAACACTCCTGGCTCATCAGTTCCTTCGTGCAGAGCGGGAGGGAGATTGGTTATTTCAGCAAATGTGCTTAGAGCGAATGTTGCCTCATTTCTTTAGTGCTGGCCACATCCATTATGCCCGATACATCACCTGGCATTTACTGGAGATGCGGAACCTACCAACTGATGCCAAGTCAGACCTTCTGCAAGGAACTCATGTCTGTCGCCACCATGAAGGTTGCTGGAATTCAGTCTCAAGTGATCAGTTTGGTGAGCAGACAGTAATTAAGAGAGGGAAAGGTGGTTTGAAGGGCATGACACTGTCACCTGAATTGGTAGCAGAATGGATCGAGTCTTTTCCAATTTTTGCATACCTGTCTGATGCTATGGAAATCCTGTACTCTGGTGAGGTTTTTGGTACTCCATTAGAAACAAAACACAAAGAAGAAGGTAAAAAAAGGCAGAGATCTGATGCACAAGAGTGTCGGTGGAGTGTCGAGATGATGGTGGCTTTTCACACGATGAAGCTGATGTGACTATGATTGCATATCTGCTGCAAGTAGCAGAGTGTGATCATGTGGTACGAATCCTCAGTGATGACACTGATGTGTTTGTGTTGTTGGTTTACTGGGCCTGGAAAGCACAGCTGATTTCCTCATGTCATGTCCAAATGGAGCGTTGGGATGGGAACATTGTGAACATCAATGAAAGTTGTATGCAGCTGGGCACTAAATGCATGCAGTTGTTAGGAATGCATGCTCTAAGTGGCTGTGACACTGTATCTTATCCTTTTAACAAAGGGAAACTTGGTGCTCTCAAGACATTACAGGCACAGGACTTTCCTGGGCTGTCCGATGTACTTGGTGAAAAAGATGCCACACATGATGACTTAATGGAAACAGGGCAACATTTCTTTGCTGCAATCTATGCCCAACCTCCTGGCACCTCCATGAATATTGCCCGTTACAGGATCTATGCAAGAAGGAAAGGTAAACCAGCTCGTATCATGGCATTACCACCCACAGATGCCAATCTTCTACATCATGTGCTGCGGGCACATCTTCAGATGATCTTGTGGAAGGCAGCTGACCAACAATGTCCACCAACGGTAGATATTAGTGAGTTTGGATGGACTGTGAAGGATGGCATTCCATCTCCCAGCTATAACATTGGTCCTCCAGCTCCACCAGGACTAATTGATGTCCTTAGCTGTGGGTGCAAGATAGAAGGCAAATTCTGTAGCTCTGCAACTTGTAGCTGCTGCGAAAATCAACTATCTTGCACCATTTACTGCAAATGTGGGGGTGGTGAGGGGTGTTTGAACCCTTATTCCCAAGCAAATGATCCTGATCATCGCAATGATGAGGACAGTGAGGAGCAAGAAGTGGATGAAGATTGAATATCTTGGCCTTTCAAAACCTCAAGTTTAATAATTCATTATGTTTAATCTACTATAAATCAATGCAAATGTTCTCTGCATGAGGTTAATAAGTGTGGATATACTGAGAATCAGTCGATTTGATTCGTTAAGAAACCTTGATATTGAGAAATACATGTCAAGTTTTGTTTGGTAACAAAATAAGTATCAAATGGAATACATAATACAAGCATGTTTACCTTTTGATAAATGTTTTTGAAGCCAGGGACCTGGTGTACCTTTTCCTTTAAATCTGACTAAGAAAATCAAATGGAATTTGCATTGTTAGCACGTAATCATATGGATATTTACATGATCAATGTATCTTGTGTAGGTATCATAACAATACATGTAAATACACACTATTTCACATGTTTACCTTAATCCTTGACCCTGAAAACATAGGTATAGACACCATTTTCATGAACATTTCATGGATAGTATTGGAGATATTGAAGAAAATAGGATTTCCGGTAATGGTCGCCTTAATTAGCATATAAAAAAATTTCCCCGAGGTTGTCCGGAGGACAACCAAGCCGAAATACTTTGTTAACCCCATGGGATGACAAATCCATCAAAAAACCTTAGACTATAAAACATTTCTAGGTTCACAATAGAAATGATAGAGGCTGCAAATAGACTAATAGGGACAACACACTCAATGATGTATCATGCTAAACGTGAAACACCAGTAAGACCGTTTATATCTGGACCATGATTCAAACCCAGCTTAGATAGCTCGGAGATTCAGAGGTGACTGTGCATACCTCTAGGTTATCCTCCCAGTCTGTACATTAAAACAGTCAAAGCCCTAATTGACCACTTTCCCCACATACTGTCTGTTGACAAGCTGGGGTCCTTCTCACCACAAGCCGTGAGTCCTTTTCACCACAAGCCGCGGTCATTCTCACCACAAGCCGGGGTCCTTTTCACCACAAGCTGGGGTCCTTCTCACCACAAGCTCGGGTCCTTTTCACCACAAGCTGGGATCCTTCTCACCACAAGTTGGGGACCTTTTCACCACAAGCTGGGGTCATTCTCACCACAAGCTGGGGACCTTTTCACCACAAGCTGGGGTCATTCTCACCACAAGCTGGGGTCCTTTTCACCACAAGCCTGGGTCCTTTTCACAACAAGCCGGTGTCCTTTTCACCACAAGCCGGGGTCCTTCTCACCACAAGTCGGGGTCCTTCTCACCACAAGCTGGGGTCCTTCTCACTGGGGTCCTCCATTGGAATGAAAATGCACTGTTCCACTAAATAATTTAAGTTTCATAAAATGTTTTTATGATTTTATGACTAAAATGACGTCATTTTGACTTCTCGACGTCAAACATTAGGTCACGAACTGAAAGAGGATATAAGATTTCTTATTTATGTTTCACAACAGCTGGTTATCTTTATGTATGATGTAGTTGTGGACATTATTTGGTTAAAGAGTAATGCCAAAAATCACACCTATTTTATGATGTGGTACCTACCTTCAAACCCCTATTCTGGTAGTTTTGCAAGACAGGTGGTGGAGCAGGCCTGTTGATTCTGAATCTAAGGACATTAAACGAAAAGAAAATTGAGGCCTACAAAGTGTATATATTGGAAGAGGTGTCCGGTCCATCATAAAATAAAGCCTTTTTGGCCATGTGGAGCTCGGACTAACTGTTCATCTTTTAAGAGTGCATTAAATGCGTGCTTCCCAATCGTACTGCTCATCTTTTAAATGTGCGTTTTCCATTCGTGCTGTTAATCTTTTAATGGCGCTTTAAATGCTGATTTATGTTTGTGGGTGTTACATCTAAATAGATGAACTAAAGGACCAAGAGACTGGTTTCTTCCAAGAGCAGTCTGTTCAATCCACAACCGTACAGAGTAGCAATTACTCCAAGCGTGTGCAGCATACAACAAGAGTTCAAGAACCTCGAAGCTACACTTCTGTCCCCTCTTTGCACCCAAAACCCAAGCACCAGTAGTCCCTCGAAAAAGATCCCCCCTCCATCCCGTATACCTCCTCAGACCCCACCTTTTGTAATGCCTTGAAGAAACATTGGTACAAGGTTGTTGTGAAGTTTCATTGAAATTGTGTATGTAGTTTCAGAGAAAAGAGCAAATACTTACTTTGAGGGGGTGGGGGGGGGGCAACATGCTCCCCAACATTCTCCCCTCCCCCATAGACTGCCTTAGACCCCGATATATATATATTTTAAACACCGGCAACAAACACTGGTACATCACTGCTGATGAAAGGAATGTTGTGGTCAAGTTTCATCGGAATTATATGTGTAGTTTCTGAGAAGAAAGCAAATACCTATTTTGGGGGGCAACCTCCCAGAAGACTCCTCGTGGCCTGACTTTTTTTAATTTTTTTTTATGCCATGTAGAAACTTTGGTACATCAAGGGTGGTGAAGGTTGTGGTCAAGTTTCATCGAAATCGTGTGTGTAGTTTCAGAGAAGAAAGCAAATATCTATTTTGGCAGTGAAACCTGGACCCACTTTGACCCCCCCATAAACCCTCTTAGATTTCGATTTTTTTTAATGCCGTGAACAAACTTTGGTACAGCATGGGTGGTGAAGGTTGTGGTCAAGTTTCATCGAAATCAGCTGTGTAGTTTCAGAAAAGAAAGCAAATACCTATTTTGGGGGGTCAAACCTGGACCCACTTTGACCCCCTTAGACTTTGATTTTCTTTATGCTGTGAACAAGCTTCGGTACATCACGGGTGATGAAGGTTGTGGTGAAGTTTCATCGAAATAGTGTGTGTAGTTTCAGAGGAAAAAGCAAATTCCTATTTTGGGGGTCAAACCTGGATCCACTTTGACACCGGTAAACCCCCATTCGACCCCGATTTTTTTTTTTTTTAATGCCGTGAACAAACTTTAGTCACAACACAACAAATACCATTTGTGTCAAATTTGGTCGCAATTTCATCAGCGGTTTTGGAGAAGAAGTTTCAAGTGTTTACGGACGGACGGACAACGCGCCATCACATCAGCTCCCCGGAACTACGTTCCATGTGAGCTAATAATTAGCGTTACGTAATTTTTGAACATCCTCATATTGGGTTAAATAAACTGTGACCGTGTGATGAATCGGCTCGTTCTGATATAACCATGGCGGAGGGTGACATGGACGAGAGTTGTGGAGTTTATCTTTTAATAGCGCATTAAAGTGTGTTTCCCAATCACGCTGTTCATCTTTTAAGTGAGTTTTAAACGCTTGTTTCCCAAACCAGATTTTGTTTCAAGTTGTGACCACGATGTGGTCATTCGTTTTTTGACTAAGGATTCCAGCTGGCCAAGTCCGCTCACCATTTCGCCACTTTGGCCTATTCGTCATCCCGAATCTGCTGAACTATTGGGCCTGGGAAGAACCCAGGAAACGCCGTTTCCCATTTTCCCATTTAACTCTTTCACGAGCCTCGATTCAGTATACAAAAAAAAAAAAAAAAAAAAACATTTCTGGAAGAATGCATGCACATTGCAGTAGATATGGAGGGTCGGGTGATTGAGAGAGCAGAGGGAGCAATATTGGAGAATAGACGGCAGAAAACAGAGAGACCACCGACCTGACCGCAATATGACAGCAACAAACCTTGTACTTCAACCTCATCACGGGAGAGTCCAAAATGCGCGCCAAACAATCGTTCTCGTGTGTGCATATAACTACAAATTGCAGACTTGGTGCTGTGCCAGGTGGAGGCACTGCATCTCTGAACATGGAGTCGTTCACGGGCTGTCCATCCTTCAGCATTGCCGTGGTGTGTTAAAGAGAGTATGGCTATTATATGCCAGTACTTCGAGCAAAATGACCTGCTTCAGAGATTAAATTGAGATGTGCAAGTTATTTCTTATAAGTTTCAAGTTACAATTCCAGGTCCTTTGGTCTCCATGAAGGATTTAGCGTTCGCAGAGGTTTTCAGGGCATCCGAGCCGGCTGGAGCGGCCACGACGATCTCCGGCAGTGGCGGGTCGAACTGTTGTCCTGACTGTGACGATGCTGCAGGCTCTATCGACTCACAGTGACGGTAGGTTATGTGGTCCTGATGTCGACGAATTTCGCGGCCGTCCTGCAGGCGAATCACACAGGACAGTGGACCTGGCTTCTCGATGATGTCCCCCAGTAGCCACGTCGCACCTGCACCAAAATTTCGGGCAAACACTGGATATCCAATGTTGATACAGCGACTGTTGGACGTCTTATCGTGCACCAACTTTTGATTCAGCTGACTTTGATAAACGTTTGATGATATGTCTGGTTTGAGATTGTCAAGTGTCGATCTCACGTGTCGTTTCATCAATAACTCAGACGGAGACGGTTGTTGATTGTGGCGTGATGCGGTATTTGAACAGGAGACGAGACAGCTTTGTTTCCAGGGTTCCCTCCTGAAGTTTCTGCAATCCGGATTTGATGATTCCCACGGATCGTTCGGCGAAGCCATTTGAAGCCTGGTGATGTGGGCTGACAAACTTATGTTTGATGCCGTTCCGACGTGTGAACTCGGCAAACTCGGAACTGGAAAAACACGAACCGTTATCACTCACGATCATCCTGGGCAGACCATGAGTGGCGAAACAGCGTCTGAGTCTTTCGATGACAATGGCTGACGTAGTACTACGCGTCACATAGGCATCAATCCATTTTGTGTGCGCGTCCGTAATTATTAGAATCATGCTGCCGTTAATAGGCCCGGCATAATCGAGATGCAGGCAATGCCACGGTACGCTGGGCCATTCCCAGGGATGCAGTGGCGCTTTCGCAGGTGTATTCCGGGTGCTCTGGCAGGGGTAACAATGTCGAACATGATGTTCGATATCAGCATCAAGATTCGGCCACCACACATAGTTTCTAGCGAGTGACTTCATCTTCACAATCCCTGGGTGACAGTCATGGATTTTATCCATGACCCTGGAACGCAGATTTTCCGGGATCACGACACGACATCCCCAGAGTAGGCAACCATTTTCCACTCTTTCGCTCCACACTCAGGTGCACACCACTCGCTGCTTGCACACTCCATAACACACCTTTCTTCCCCGCACTCCTCACGTGCACTCACCCTCGGTACGTACTCGGTACCACTCATGGGGGTGCACTCTTGCATCCACCCATCCAGCGCACACCTACCCATGGGTGTGCAATCCCCTATCGCACACCCAATCACGCGCTCCACAACCAACTCAGGTGTGCATTCTCGCACACTCGCCACAACCAACTCACTCTCTGTATCACATTCATCACACATACACTCCTCTGTGCATTCTCCCTCACTTTCAGACTCTGTCGTGCATTCGCTTTCACCCTCTACAACACACTCGCGCTCCGACGCCATTCGTACACGCGCGCCATTTCCACTCACACATCTCACTACAGACCTCCCACAAACGCCCGGGTTACGCTGGAATCCCAAGCGCGCGAAAATTCTTTTGGCACTAAACACTTTCCCGCCAAATCTATTAGCACCATATAACACCCGGCTCACCTTGGCGCTTCTTCTTCCTCGCTCCAACACCTGCAAACTTTCATTGGGGTTAAGCACGGCATCACGATGCGAATACAGACTTTGCGTGCATTCCATCTTTTCCACCCGCGAGTGGTTTTCTAAGTCCGTCTCTTCCACCCCAATTTCCACTATTGGTTCGGTTTTAATTTATTTTTCCTCGACGACCGCTGGCTCTAATAAAATTTTCTCTTCTACCTCGGCGGTCGCCGGCTTCCCCATACCCCGGGTCGCAATTTCTATAGCAGTCCACGTATCTGCGCTTCGCTCCACGTCGCTCAACCTGCGCTTCTCAAATCGCTTTACCTCGATGCGTACCCCCGTGACCTCTTCGCTCACCCCGCGACTTATATCCTCCCCTATCTTTTTTATTCGATTTCCCATTTGCTTACGATCGGCCCTCATTTCTCCCATCTCCTTACTCAATCCCCCAATTTGGTTTCCCAATTTATTCATTTCCCTGGTGGATTTGTCAGCCATCTTTTCCATATACCCCATTATTTGCGCCATAAAAAGGTCCATACTCACTCGCGCCGCGGGCTCGCCTGCCGCGGCCATGTGCGCGGTGCCGCCATTTTGTGCACCTGCAACCCCTGCTACCGCACCCTCTTCATTTTCCTCCTCCATTTCTCCCACTTCTTCCCTGGGGTCCTGGGTTGACTCTAACCCATCTTCTATCTCCCCCACCGGCATCCGATCGCCTTGGGTATCCATGGCACGACTATAATTTGGTTTTCATAAAAATTTTGGCCGCTCGAAATTTTGACCCAATTTTTTTCAAAATTTACAAAATTTGGTTCGGGTCCAAATCCCACTCCCCGACACCAATTGTTGCGGCCAATAGCACAATTGGTGTCCAAAATTTTTTCTAACAAATTTAGTCCCAGGTTCCAGATCCCAACTCCTGACTACCAATTGTTGCGGATTAGGGGTTCGGCGCTCCCCTTACCAAGAGGGGGTTAATCCCCTTGTCTTTTAAGCTGGCCGTTCCCCCAATCCTGGAAACTATAACGCTCCTCTGCGGTCGAGATTGGCCAGGGTGATTGGTCAATGGAGGTCCCAAATACCTGCGTGCCAATCTCTCCGCAGAGCAGGGAGATAATTCCCGCTCGGACCACGGGAAAATGGAATTTGCCAAGCGGTTAGCAACCCGAAGCCTGAACAATTAACAAAAGGACTAACCCGATCTTGAGCAATTGGCCAAATCGTGCCACAGGTACTCAATGGAGAAAAGACAGAGGCGATCGAATGGAGGAACAGAAAGAACAGGGCAATTTATTAACAATTTGTACAATTAGAAGAGGAAACGAAAGAAGGGAATGTACAAGGAAGAGGACGAAGCAGACACAGGGCAATCTTAAACAGTCTTAATTAGCACGCCCAGGACAACACAAACAGACTTACATGGAAGGAGTAATGGTGGCAGGGAGGGAAGGTCCAAGCAGAAGGATGGCGTGGGCTCCGGCTCCGATCCACGCTCCAGCTTGGTCCACGCTCCGTTTCCGATCCACGCTCCAGCTCCAGCGTCGGCGAAACCCGGCAGGTAGCGCTGCTCGTATATTGTTGCACGCGAGTGGACCTTACTTAGCAGGGTTCATATATCGGGGAAGGTATTCGGCTTTCTCTCCCTCAACGTTCATAACGTGCTGCAGTTCAACAGAAGTCCCCGGCACAGTCCGATACGACTGATGGCTCCTCGGCGCCGTTCTCTCCGTAACGTGGCAATCAACCCTCCCCTGCGCAGTCCGTAATAGGGCTTCGCGCTCGCGCTTATATCTCGCGCGTTGAAAATTAAGCCGCCTTCATAGGGCTACGCCAACTAGCGAGCTTACCTCAGCCCTGGTTGGTCGGCGAGAGCTCGCTAGCTCCACCTTTGATGATGAGTCGACGGGGGGGAGGGCACGCCTCCTCCCCGCGCTCTGCCCTTCTTCGCCAGCCTGACCGCGTGCGCAATGGCGTTTGATGTGCGAACGCTGCTAGCAAGCAAGCGCTAAGGCGCGTAATAGCAAGAGAGAGACAACCCCCGCCTGTAGGTGCGCATGATGGAGTAGCTTGGAGAGAGAGAGAGACAAACCCCGCCTGTAGGTGCGCATGATGGAGTAGCTTGGAGAGAGAGAGAGAGACAAACCCCGCCTGTAGGTGCGCATGATGGAGTAGCTTGGAGAGAGAGAGACAAACCCCGCCTGTAGGTGCGCAATGTGGAGTAGCTTGGAGAGAGAGAGAGATCAAAATGCATGGGATTGAAGGACCTATCTTATGTAATTAATACAATGCAGATTCAAACTATTGGAAACAGAGCCTTACCTGAAACACATACAAATGAAATAACTAGAGAAGTTCCTATGGTGCCCTACGTGTTGTATATGGACTAATTAGGGTGCGACCTTTAACCTTTGGAAGATGGGAATATTTACAGGGCATTATTTATAATGGATTATTATTTACAAGTGCCGGTTCTGAAAACCGTAACAATATATATGCTCTATCCAGTGCCGTTCTGGTTTCCGATTTGAAATCATAAATGAAAATATTTATGGGTTACATTGGAGTAGCAGGAGGTCATTTGATATCTTCGACTTGGTCCTCTTTTGAAATGACACCCACAAAAGCGTCATTGGGATTAAGTGTTCACATGTTATCCAATGTTGACATGAAAGATAAGAGATGCTGTGAAAAACACTTACCTACTGTTTGTTACACAGTGTTCTTTTAATTGTTTTGATAAAATAGAAGCAAAGTTTTGAACCTGTCTTCTAACAACACAGATCTTTGTCCTGCAAAATGCTTTTTCTTGTTTTATGAAGAGCTTCTTCTTCCTCTTCTTCCTCCTCCTCTTATTCTTCTTCTTCTTTTTCCTTCAAGCCCACAATTATTGTCACATGTGTTACGTGGTCCTCCCGGTAACTACCTGGTCTTGGTGACCCCCGGACCGTGGGAGGCGCCAGAAAGATATCTGATTTATACGCTTTCGTAGCGCAATCAATATGAAAGACACAATAATTCAAGTCAATAAGAAACCCCACACCAAGGATCCGGATTACTTAATAATATATTCTCCATCCATCATCAGCAATCAACAATCCATCAACAATCTTACTAAGATGGCCATCTCATAAATTTCCCCCCTTTCCCCACTCACGACCCCTCAATGGTCACTGTCCCTCACAATGTCTCTGGGCCCCTCCAGACCAAGGTGAAGGTCGACTTCTCCGCACACGGGCGGTTGAACGAACCCCTGGCTGACGTGTTCCAAACGTGCACGTCGCGTACCGGGAACAGCTGCTGCAGCGCACACCTCCTTGCAAAGCAAAGCGGGCAAAGCAAAGCGCGGCTTGCAAAGTGCGCGAGGCCCAAGGTGCGACCCGTACGCGTCCTTGTAGACGTTGAGGCGAACTGTGCCGGACGCTTGGTTCCGTGCACGAACCCACGGCAACTTGACGTGTAATCGGTAATTACCCCGCGCAGGTAACTCCTTTCGCCAGACGGGCTTTCAAACGCAGCGTCCCCCACGCTGCTCAATATCGACACCGCTCGCGTCGGAGCTGGGCGAGGAAGAAGAAGATCGCCGCTTCTCCCGGACCTCGTGTCTTTTTTCTTCTTCCGGTTCACTATCCCGTTTCCGGTCTCCTGTTATCCGGAGCCTCTCTAACCCTTTAACCACAACAACCTTTAATAGAATAAACATTAATAAGCAATGACATGAATAGTAACTCCTCTAAATCCGGGATCCGTAACACATGCTTGTGGGGTGGTTTGTGTAAGCTTGGTCCAGGTCTTTCACGAATCGGCTGGCCAGGCCTGACGTTCGACTGAGGTTATGGCAGGATTTGGAATTTGGCCATGGTGGCTGCAATAGCTCTTATCCGTCCTCTCATCTGTGAAGGACACCGTGTGACCTTTAACATCCATCAGGTAATGGCGGCAGACGAGACACCCAATTTAACGTCCACTCAAGGACGGCACCTCCCCCGTCTTTCATATCATTCCAACAAATTTGAGAAGTTGGCTGACACGTTGATGAATCACCCTGCCTGTGAAACACCAGGATGACAAGAGTCGATATAGCTGTGTCTCGATTTGAACCCAGACTAGACAGCTTAGAGGGAGGAGGGTCTACCTCTAGGGGTCCAGAACATCCCTTCCATATTTATATACAGTCACGTGAAAAAGTAAGTGCACCCCATGTAAAGTATTGACTTTTTCAACATATTTCAACATACGTAGCCCCCAATTCTGTTACGTGGTCCTCCCGGTAACTACCTGGTCTTGGTGACCCCCGGACCGTGGGAGGACCCCGCCAGAAAGATATCTGATTTATACGCTTTCGTAGCGCAATCAATATGAAAGACACAATAATTCAAGTCAATAAGAAACCCCACACCAAGGATCCGGATTACTTAATAATATATTCTCCATCCATCATCAGCAATCAACAATCCATCAACAATCTTACTAAGATGGCCATCTCATAAATTTCCCCCCTTTCCCCACTCATGACCCCTCAATGGTCACTGTCCCTCACAATGTCTCTGGGCCCCTCCAGACCAAAGTGAAGGTCGACTTCTCCGCACACGGGCGGTTGAACGAACCCCTGGCTGACGTGTTACCGGTAATTGTGTCTAAGTGCACCTTGTGCACCTTGTGCTTGTGCATCCACCCAGGTGGTGATGAACGCCTGCGCGATGTCTGCCGCCGTCGTCGCCACCAAAGGCGACGTTAGGGTTAGGGTTAGGGTTAGGGTTAGGGTTGTTAGGGTTAGGGTTAGGGTTGTTAGGGTTAGGGTTAGGGCCTCCGGCCTCCGGCCTCCGGCCACCGGGTGGTGCGGTCCACCATGGTAAGGACATGGGTGAAACCCCGCGAGGGGGGCAGAGGTCCCACCAGGTCCACGTGCATGTGGTCGAACCTTCGTACCAGCACCGTAAACGGGGCCAATGGGGCCTGGGTATGCCGGTGCACCTTTGCGCGCTGGCACGCGAGGCACGTCCTGGTCTAGCCGCGGACGGCCTTCCGGAGGCCATGCCAGACAAACTTGTCAGCGACCAACCTCTGGGAGGCCGTCATGCCCGGGTGGGACAGGCCGTGGATGGCATCAAAAACCTGGCGCTGCCAGCCTGCGGGCACGATGGGGCGTGGCCGCCCGAGGGAGACGTCGCAAACGAGGGCCGTGCCCACGCCGTCGAAGGGCACCTCGGTGATGCGGAGGCCCGTGACGGTGGTCTGCAGGGCCTGGACCCCGGGGTCGGCGGCCTGGTCCGCCGCCATCCGGGCATAGTCGATGCCAAGGTGGACTGCGTGGGCGACGGCCCGGGAAAGGCAATCGGCCACCGGGTTGTCCTTTCCCGCGACGTGCCGGATGTCCGTCGTGTACTCGGACACGGCCGTGAGGTGACGCTGTTGCCGGGCCGACCACGGCTCAGCGACCTTGCCCATCGCGAAAACCAGCGGCTTGTGGTCGACGAAGGCCGTGAACGCACGGCCCTCGAGCAGATGGCAGAAGTGCCTGACCGCCAGATGAAGCCCAAGCAACTCGCGGTCGAAGGTACTGTAACGGCGTTCGGGCGGGCAAAGCTGCCGGCTGAAGAACGCCAGCGGTTGCCAGGCACCACGCACCCATTGCTCGTACACCGCGCCCACCGCGTAGTCCGAGGCGTCGGAGGTGAGGGCGATCGGTGCATCGGGCGCCGGATGCGCGAGCATGGTGGCGTTGGCCAAGGCGAGCTTCGCGCCCGAGAACGCCACGTCCATCTGCTCGGTCCAGGTAACGTCACCTTTGCCTGGCTTCCCTCGGAGGGCCTCGTGCAGGGGGCGCAGGAGCTGGGCGATGCGGGGCAGGAACCGATGGTAAAAGTTTACCATGCCCAGGAACTCCTGGAGCCCCTTGATCGTGCGGGGGTGCGGAAACCCCTTCACCGCCTCCACCTTGGCCGGTAGGGGGACGGCCCCGTACCTGGTGACACGGTGCCCCAAAAGGTCGATGCCGGTGACGCCGAACCGGCACTTGGCGGGGTTCACGATGAGGCCATGCTGGCCCAGGCATTCGAAGAGCGTGCGGAGGTGATGAAGGTGCTCTTCGCGGGACGCGCTGGCGACGAGGATGTCGTCCAGGTAGACGTACAAAAAATCCAAGCCACGCAAGACGCTGTCCATTAGGCGCTGGAACGCCTGAGCTGCATTTTTCAAACCGAAGGGCATCCGAAGAAATTCGAAAAGACCGAACGGCGTGATGACAGCCATCTTCGGGATGTCCTCCGGCCTGACAGGGACCTGGTGGTAGCCGCGTACGAGGTCCACCTTTGAAAAGAAGGACATCCCCGCCAACCGGGCGGAGAAGTCCTGGATGTGGGGGACGGGGTAGCGGTCGGGGGTGGTGGCGTCGTTGAGGCGCCGTTAGTCCCCGCACGGTCGCCATCCCGTGCCGGGCTTGGGCACGATGTGGAGCGGGGACGCCCACGTGCTCTCGGAGCGCCGCACGATGCCGAGCCGCTCCAGCATAGCGAACTCCGCTTTAGCTACGGCAAGCTTCGTCGGCTCGAGGTGGCATGCCCGGGCGTAGACCGGTGGCCCGGTGGTAGGAATGTGGTGTTCCACCCCGTGTTTGACGGCCCCCGCCGAGAAGGTGGGCCGCGTGAGGGCCGGGAAACCCGCGAGGAGGCGGACGAATTCGTCCGCTGCCGGAAGCGTACAGATGAACCTGGCCGGAACTGAACTGCTCAGCAAGCCGCTCGGCGAGCCGCTCGATGAGCCGCTCTGTGAGCTGCTCAACGAGGCGGGCAGCGCACATGTGAGCGAGCTGAACGTCTCAGCCTGGACAAGCCTTCTGCGCTTTACATCCACCAGTAATCCATTAGCACATAAGAAGTCCGCGCCGAGCAGTGCCATAGGCATGTCGGCCGTAACGAACGACCAACGGAAAACCTGCCCTCCGAACCGCAGAGAGAGACAGCGTTTTCCGTACGTGCATATAGACGTACCATTGGCCGCAAGCAGCATGGGACCTCGGCCCGCGGTTTGCTTGTCGGATGTACCGGCAGGAACGACACTCACCTGCGCTCCCGTGTCGCACAGGTAACGGCGCCCGGACAAGGTGTCCGTTATGTACAGGAGACTGTTTGATCGGCCGGCGCTCAGTGCCACTACCGAGGGCCGGCCCGGGCGTTTCCCGACCTGCTGAATGTGCACGGTGGACGACATTGCCGAGCCTCGTGGCCGAACCTAGCATGGAAATGGCACCAGGTTTGCGGCGAAGTCGGAGGCCGCGGTTTCCGCGGTTTCCGCGGTGGTGGTGGGCAGGGCGTGGCGGCCGCCACGAGGCGCCCCTCGGAGCAGGGGTGGGCACCCGCAGGAGGTTCGGGCTCGGGAGCCGCTACGGCCGCAACAAAACTCGCCTGCGTGTCCAAAGCCGCGTAGTACTTGTCGGCCTCGGCCGCGAACGCACGGGGTTCCGTCGTCGCGGAACCGGCCAACGCGAGGCGGACTCGTGCCGGCAGCTGGTGTCGAAATAACGCCCGGAATAGAGCGTTCGGGGTTTCGTCGCCCATGAGCGACAGCATATGGTCCATTCGGACCGACGGTCGCATGTCACCAAGCTCGGGGAGGTCCAAGAGGCGATCTGCCCCCGCGTCCACTGTGAGGCCGAACGTGGCGAGGAGGAGGAGGCGCTTGATCGCCTCGTACTTGTCGTGGGCCGGTGGGTTCCTCAGGACCGACACGACGCGGACGGCCGCGCCGGCCCCGAGGGAGGCGACCACGTGGCAGTAGCGTGTCTCGTCCGCCGTGATGCGTCGAAGCCTGAACTGGGCTCGGCCTGCAGGAACCAGATCTCCGCCTGAGCTTCCCAGAACTCGGGGAGCTTCATTGCTACTGCGTTGGTCGCCATGTCAGGTGGTCAGCGACGGCTGACCAGAACGTCGGAGGTCACCAATTAAAGCACGGTGCTACGCACGCTTACTTGCTACCAAGGAGGAAGCGGACAATGCGGTTAAACAAAAGAGTCTTTATTCTCAAGAGGTCACTGTAGCACTGGCACGCTCCGGGCTGCGCGCCCAGTGTATATCCTGAGGCCACGCCTACCCCTTGGGCGTGGCCGCCGCCCACTTGGTGCGCGGAATGATGCCACCACGCCAGTGGGCTTTCGTGTCCGCCACAAGAACATCGTTAGAGAGAATCTTGGAGGAACCTGTCTTATTTAAACCTCAGACATTTAGTTTAGTTTGCTCTTTGTTGTTGAAGTGTGCGCCGTCACCATGCCTAGATAAAAAGAGCTCTCTGAGGCCTTCAGAAAGAAGGTTATAGATGCCTACGAGTCTGGGAAGGGATTTAAAAAGATATCCAAACAATTTGAAATCAATCATTCGACTGTCCGGAAGATCATCTACAAGTGGAGAAGATTCCAAACAACTGCCAACTTGTTCAGGCCAGGCCGCCCCAGCAAGTTCAGCCTGAGAGCAGACCGCAAGATGCTGAAACAAGTCTCTAACAACCCCAGAATGTCATCACGGAACCTACAGGTAGCTCTTGCCACTGTTTATGTCAAAGTGCACGAGTCTACCATTAGAAAGAGGCTGCACAAATTTGATCTACATGGGTGGTGTGCCAGGAGGAAACCTTTGCTGTCCAGAAAGAACATCAGGGCAACACTAAAGTTTGCCAATGAACACCAAGGCAAAGACCAGCACTTCTGGAACAATGTGCTCTGGACAGATGAGTCAAAGGTAGAGCTATTTGGCCACAGTACCAGAAGACATGTTTGGCGAAAACCAAAGACAGCATTTGACCACAAGAACCTGATACCAACTGTAAAGCATGGTGGTGGAAATATTATGGTTTGGGGCAGCTTTTGTGCATCAGGGCCTGGGCAGCTCACCATCACCTATTAGAACAAAGGGTGTACTTACTTTTTCCACAGAAGGAAACGGCATCTCTGTTAATTTTTTGTTGAATAAATTATTGCAAAGTCAATTTGCATTGTTTTTGGTTCAATTAGATCACCTTTATCTATAGATACTGTTTAAATGAAGATCAAATATTGATATGGCCACATATGTTAAAAACATTTAAAAAAAAAAAAAAACATTTCATGGGGTGCACTTACTTTTTCCACATGCGAAATTTGCATTTATGTTTATTTAAATTATACAATGGACAAAATGTAAATGTTTCATGATATTTGTTGTATTATATCACCTTTATCTATCAATATTGTTGAAATGAAGATCAAATAGCTGTATGTTGAAATTTGTTGAAAAAGTCAAAACTTTACGTGGGGTGTACTTACATTTTCACGTGACTGTACGTAGTAAGTAGATTGGCCCTCAGCATTCCTGCATTATATGTGGAGGTGATGGTATTTTCTGATCACCTTCGTGCTAAATTAAAAAACACAAGACGTTATGTGATGTCGAGAGACAAGCATGACCGAGTGGTGAAAAATGTGGTTGTGAGAGATACTGAAAGGAAGTGCAGGCCGTGCTTTTGTGGAAGTTTTAGACTTGCAGAAAGACCACCACAACCAAAGGATATTGTGGTCACAGACTCACAGTGATTTATGTCAGGCAAGGTTTTGTATGGTGGTGAAAAGTAAGATGGCGAAGCTGAATATTTGAGGAAAAGACTGGCGCTGCAACTGCCTCCCTTCTTTTCCCCCCTCAAGGCTATGGAGTCGAAGGGCCGCCATGTTGTTTTCGCTTCCTGCGACAGAAGGCTGACTCTCCGTTGCCTTGTAGTCTTTTCCCAGATATATTTTGCTTTTGCTCTTCCTGCCCTCTGACCTCTTTGGGTCAACAGGTGCATCTTGGTGTAGCATGATGTTCTCCCGGAAACTCTTGACCCAAGTAACCCTTCGCAAGTGTAAACTGAATTCATTTGTCGCCCTCCATTCCTTGTGGCACAGTTTTCCCATCGAGTCTGTTATTGAATGCTCTTATAGCCGAGCTAGTCAAAAGTGTAGGCCATACACACGCACCACTTTGTGGGCAAGGAGTGGTCGAGCAGGATTTAGCGATGGCTTTCTTCATCCCGTTTGGGTGGCCATCATCATGCTTACCTCAGGACAAGAAAGGCAATATGGCGGATTGCTTTTGCAAGGATTGTCTGCGGCACCAATCTTGGTGAGCATCGTTGTGTGTGGGTCCGGGTCAACCTCTGGTCTCATGGGTTCAGGTAGCCTTCTTTCAGGACATTTCAAGCTGTCTCAGCAATTTAAACCACTAGCAATTTTAAAAAATTCAACAGTTCAAATTCATAAAAAAATAAAACTAGAGCGGCACTCAGTCGTGAGCGTACCTCCACCTGGTTGGCCATATCACTCAATGGTGAAGAATCACTTAAAAGATTATACTAGCCGGATCCGGATCTTCACCAAAATTGAATCGGTTCTTCCTTGTCAGACACCCAACCGGTCCACCAAGTATCGTTTAAATCCGTCCACAACTTTTTGCGATATCCTGATATCGTTTTCGTTTTGGCGAATGTATCATTTCGTTTCATATCGTTTTGTATCGTTTTTTATCGTATGTTTTGTATCGTATCGTTTATCGTATCGTTTTTGGCCCTATCTCCCAATGGTGAAGTCAGTTAAAGAATTAAATAATTCTCATGTCCGAATCCATATTGAGATCTTCTCCAAAATCGAATCTATTCTTCCTTGTCAGACACCCAACCTGTCCACCAAGTTTCGTCTAAATCCGTCCACAACTTTTTGAGATATCCTGCTAGGTATCGTTTTTGGCCTGATCTCCCAATGGTGAAGAATCACTTTAAAAATTCTACTAGCCGGATCCGAATCCGCATCTTCACCAAAATCGAATCTATTCTTCCTTGTCAGACACCCAACCAGTCCACCAAGTTTCGTCTAAATCCGTCCACAACCTTTTGAGATATCCTGCTAGGTATCGTTTTTGGCCCGATCTCCCAATGGTGAAGAATCACTTTAAAAATTCTACTAGCCGGATCCGAATCCGCATCTTCACCAAAATCGAATCATTTAGTCCTTGTGACATACGCTACATCTCTGCCAAATTTCGTCCGAATCCGTCAACACCTTTTTGAGATATTTTGTTCACAAAGGGACAGACAGACAGGGGTGAAAACATAACCTCCATCCACCTTTGGTGGTGGAGGTAAAAAGAGAACCATAATTGTCATGGGGCCGGCAAGGCTAATCCCCGCTCTGGCAGGGAAAATGGCCTTAAAAAGGGTTGTTGTGTCTTTTTTTTTTTAACTCACTTTGTCTTTGTTTGTTTCACAGCCACAGCAACATTTACATGCAGGCTTCGCCATATGGTAGACATTTGCATTCCCATGATTGTGTGGCGGCAAAATTTTGCCTTTGGTTTTATAATATTAAAAACACTGGTAAATAGACTTCGGGGGAAGTGGGGGTGGGGGGGGGGTTGTTTTATTTTATTTTTAACCCTGGGTATACTATCAACATGTATACAAACTTAGGTGGAGATCTGGCCAACCATGTTTTTTTCTATGGTTTTCAGATGTACATACATACCCGTATGGTATATGTACATAGAAACAGACGTACACATGAATATAAACATCGACCATATAAAACACGTCAGTTTGTGTTTTTGTACAGACGTCTGTCCCCCTTCATAAGGGTAGGTTTTAAATGCCAATCTTTTAACACTAATGTGTGTTCACTACGGTCTATTTTTGAGGACTAAACAAACTCGAGAAAGATTTTCCATAAAAGAGTAATTATGTTTCTTCTATTGGAATTGTAGACGGTGGCTTGAAAACCAAGCCTCAAGGGTGGTGTACAGAAGCGTTTTTAAAAACAATAAATACATGGCGCAGGGAGGTGAAATTCACTGCACGTGATGAACAACAGTAAAATTGGTGTTCATTTACATCCGTATGATGTCTAATAAATAAAGAAGATAAGAAGACATAAGCACATCTGACACAGGGCCCAGGCTTCAGACTTTGGCACTCTCGCGAGGCTGCACTGTTGAATAAACTGTTCCATCCCATCATTTTTACGGGTTTTTACTAGTATACACACAAACACGCACATATATATATACTATATATATTTGCCTTATTTAATACAAACAGGGGTGGTCGGTGCTGTTATAATCGTGTTAGCATTTTGAGGAAATAATTTTTATTTTTATTTTAATTTTGTGGGCCTAAAACCTTTCTACACCCATGAAAGAATGAGGATGGGAACATTTCATATTACCTTTCACATAGCTACAAAGGCTTAAGCACAATAGAGCAACAAAAAAATCCAACTTTTTGTGGGCGCAGATGGTGGTGCGGCCCTTCATCAGTTCATCGATGCCGACTGGCGTCCATTGGCCTTCTTCTCGAAAACGCTGAAACCAACTGAGCGTAAGTAACTGGTGCCTTCGATCAGGAATTACTCGCTGTATACCTCAGCATCAAACACTTCCGCCACTTATAGAGGCCAGACAATGTCTGTCCTGACTGACCACAAACCTTTAACTTTCGCTCTGGCCACCCATTTGGCCTTTCACTCTCGTCGCACACTTCACCAACTCGGTTATATCTCACAGTTGGCAAAAATGCAAATGGTGTCTTTAGTCATCGAGCCGGCAAGCTGGGAGCAACAATTCACATTCATTGCAACATCTGATGCAATCTAAATGCTCTAATGTGCTCCATTTGAAACTGTTTGATAAATGTAGCTTTTGGATGCATTGGGTCCATAAGAGAAAACATGGATGCCTCGGGTCAGCGACCAATTGCAAATTAATGGTAGGTTGCATTTGCAGTTGTTGTTTTGCAAGCAGCCTGTGGGTGCTGTTTGCATCATTTTTCTGGAAGTGCGTTTGTGCCGCTGATGCAGTGCCCCAATTACCAGTGAGCTGGTTGGTATTCAATTTGCAGACCTCGGGACGATGACAGGCTGAGTCAACCCCCCTGGTGTTAATTCGATGATCGACCGGGATTACGAACCCAGGATCCTAGGATCCCAAGCCTGCACCCTAACCGCCCAGTGACAAACACTACGCTCGTGTGTGACAAATCAATGGGGCAGTATGTCTTCATGGTCAATGCTCCAAGATCCAATGTCATACTGTGGTTCCACTCGGTCGCATTTCAACATCAGGTAGGCATTTTGACAGCGTCCACATGGATCTTGTCAGTCCCCTACCTCCTTCAAACTGACACTGCTATATTTAATGGCTTCTGTTGACTGCTTCACTCATTGGCCGGAGGCTACACCGATAGCTGACACCACAACACCATCTACCATCGCCAGGGCCTCTGTGGACACCTGCATTACACGGTTTGGCATTTTGTTAACCATCACTACGGATCAAGCATGGTGTTTGCTTTACGGTTACGGTGGTTGGCTTGAGATCTTAGGGTCCTGTGTTTGAGCCCCTGTTCATGCCGTGGAATTAAAACCAGGTGGGTTGACTCATCCTCACTTCCTTCCAAGGTCAGCAAAATGAGTACCAGCTTACTGTTAATGGGAGGGGCATTGCATCAGCACCAGAGCCGACCCTCCCACTGACCAACGGGTCGACATCTACTACAACAATACTCTTCCCACCATATAGGCCTATGACTCGCTCTAGGTGTCATGTGCACTTCCCATCGTGGGGGGCCGTGCATGGGTAATTTTTTCAGTTTTTTTTTTTTTTTTTTTGTATACAATATCGAGGCTCGTGAAAGAGCGAACATTAATCACACAGAAAGACAAACCGACACATAAAACATATAACATAGGGAGCGGTAGACAAGATGGGGAGAGAGGGGGAAGGACACAAACACAACATTTGAGAGCAGGGACCGAGAGACATGGAGACATCGAGAGATCTGAGAGAGGGCGAGGGCTTTGGGGGGGGGGGGCGTGGGAAGGGGGCAGTGGGAGAGGTATAAAACATATGGACACTGCCAGGACTTCCAGGAAAGAAGTTGGAATTTCAAACAAGGTGGATCTGGGGTGAATTAGCGGGGGTAGAAAAGATCAAGGTTTTGGATGGGGGAAGATAAGAGATGGTGGTGAACAGCTGTTTTAAAGACCTGGAGGGAGGAGTGGGATTGAAGGGAGTGAGGGAGTTTGTTCCAGAGGCGGGAGAAAAGAGGAATGAAAGAGTGAAGGTGAGCGGAGAGCCGAGATTTCGGCAGTTTAACCATCAGAGGGTTGCTGGCAGATCTTGTGCGACCTGTAGGAATATTTGGGGGACAGAGCACAGAGAGAGCTGGGGGTGCAAGGCCGGAGAGGAGTCGGTAGAAGACAGAAAGACCACCTACCTGCCTGCGGTGAGTGAGTGAAAGGCCCTCAGAGATAGCTTCATCGCGGGAGATTCCAATAATTCTGAAAGCTTTGGTTTCAACAGCGTGAAGCCGAGCTAGGTGTGAGGCAGGAGCACCGGCCCATAGGGGAGAACAGTATTCCATTGAGCTGCGGATGAAAGCCTTGTATGTGGTGAGGAGCTCAGGTGTGCCGAGGAAGGACTTCACACGACGGAGGATGCCCAGTCGGCGACTGGCTTTGGAGGCCAGCTTGGAAATGTGGTTTTCCCAAGAAAGATCATGGCAGATAGTGAGACCCAAAATCTTGAGCGACAGAACTTCTTGGAGAGGATTGTTGAGAAAGTAGATGGGAGGGTTGTCCAGTCGATCTTTTCGGAGAGACATAGTAAGAGTGTGAGATTTGTCAGGATTGAAAGACATGTTCCACTTGTTTGACCAGTCTGTGATTTTGTCCAGGTCTTCAGAGAGTGAGGAGGCAGCAGACTGCCGATCTGAGGGAAGAGGAATGGAGCGGCAGAGAGTGGAGTCATCAGCAAAGAGATAGAGAGGATTTTCGAGAGAGTCAGAGAGATCATTGATGAAGACCAGAAAAAGCACGGGGCCCAGAACACTGCCTTGGGGAACTCCAGCCTGAACAGGAAGAGGAGATGAGAGAAACCCATTCAGGGCCACACGTTGACGACGACTAGAGAGGAAGTCCGCCAGCCATGCGTGGAGATTTCCATGGATACCAAAGGAGGAGAGTTTGGTGAGCAGAGCGGGGTGCCAGACCGTGTCGAAGGCACGTGATATGTCGAGGGAGACAGCTCTAATTTCCTGTTTGGCATTGAGGACCTCCATCCATTGTTGAGACAGCAGAAGCAGCATGTCCAGAGTAGAGTGACCTGGTCTGAAACCAAATTGATGATCAGAGATCAAGCCATTGGAGAAGAGGAAAGATTTCATATCAGAAGCAATGATGGATTCCATGACTTTGCTGATAATTGGGAGAAGGCTGATTGGTCTGTAGTTGCTAGGATCTGTTTTTGCACCTTTTTTGTGCAAAGCGGTGATGTTGGCTGATTTCCAAGCAGATGGCAGTTGACCTTGAGCAAAAGAGAGGGTGAAGAGAACAGAGAGAGGGTGAGATAGAGCAGCAGAGCAGGATTTTAGGACCCGTGGGCTGATGCCGTCGGGTCCAGTTGCAGAATCAGAGTCGAGGGTTGACAGAAACTTTTCCACCTTGTCAGGAGGAAAGGACACGGAGTCCAGGAGCAGCAGGGTACGACTGGGTATGGTGGGTACAGAGAGGGATGGGTTTGGGACACAAGATTTAGAGGCAAACACAGAGTTGAGGCATTCAGCTTTTTCACGTGCGGAGTCAGCTGTGTAGCCGTTTGAGGTAAGGGAGGGGATGGAGGGGGAACAAACACCAGAAACGGATTTGACCAGACGCCACCAGGATTTGGAAGAGGGAGACAGATAAGAGAGTTCGGTCTTGAGAACGGAGAGATATTGTTTCCTGGCTCTCCTGAGGGTGGACACACACTTGTTTCGGGCTTTGTGAAAGGAAATGAGATTTCCTTCTGTTGGATTTGCTTTCCAGGAGACGAAGGCAAGTTGTTTCTGGGCAACAGCCTCACCACAAGATTCCGTGTACCATGGACGGGAGGAAGGGTATGACAACTGAAGACGAGATGGGATAAATCTGTGCATGAGAGAGAGCAATTTACTTTGGAAGAATTCCCAGGATGAGTTGATGTCAGAGGTGGTAGAGATGGGAGACCAGTCCAGATGATTGATGGCTGCTTGAAGACCGTGCCAGTTGGCCTGAGTGAAATGCCAGACTCGTCGACGCTGAGCAGGCTCCCTGAGGATGGTCAGAGAGATGTCCACTTTAACAAGGACATGATCAGATGTTCCGATCGGAGCAGAAGAAGAGCAGCAGACATTTTCAGGGAAGTTAGTCATAACCAAGTCCAGAAGAGAAGATGTTCCGTTGACTGAGATCCGGGTCGGGAAATTGACAGATTGTGTCAGTCCCAGTGAGTCGCAGAAGTCCTTTGCTGAGGAGCCATGGCTGGTGAGAGAGGTACCCACACCCAGCCAACTGGCATGGTGACAGTTGAAATCACCACATATGAGGAAGAGAGAGTTGGGATGAGTAGATAGAAGTTGGTCCATATCATCAGACAGCGAGATGTAGATGGAGTCATCACTGTTTGGTGGACGGTACAACACACATATGAACAAGAGGTGGGAGCGAAGGGGAAGCCGTAGCCAGAGGTATTCCTGGGGGTGAGGTGGAGAGAGTGCAGTGCAGGGCGAGTGAGGAAGAGAGTTTTTGATAAAGATAGCAACCCCGCCTCCAGGACGAGGCTCAGGTCTATCATACCGGAGGAGGGAGTAGCCCGGGAGAGATACTATGGAATCAGAGACATCATAAAGGAGGAAAGTTTCTGTTAAGCAGATCACGTCTGGTTTGACAGAAGCAACCTGTATGGAGAGATCGGTTAAGTTTGAACGAAGGCCCCGGATGTTTGAGGTCCATACCGTTAATGAAGAGGAAGGGGGAGCATCAGATACAGAACAGGGGGGAGGAGGGGTAGGGTAAGATGTGGAAGAGGTGGAAGAGGTAGGGAGAGCTGTTGAAGGTGTGTCAGAGATTTCAGAATAGCTCGGAGAAAGGGAAGGATGGGGCGGACAAAAGGTTTGATGGTGATTGGGTGAGCCACAATGAGGTGTTATTTGAGGAGGGGGAAGAGCGAGGCAGAAGGTTGGGGGAGATGGAGGTGAGAGTTTGAAGGGGGAAGAAGCGGGGAGGACGCTTTGAGGAGGGGGAGTGAGCGGGGGGAAATTGAGAAGCAATGAGGGTGGGGAGATTTGAAGGGGAGGGGTGAGGGGGGAGTTTGGGAGGGAAGGGACAAGGGGAGGGATTTGAAAGGGATGGGATATGGGGGAGATTTGGAGGGGAGGGGTGAGGCAGGATTCTAGGAGGGGAGGGGCGAGGGGGCGTCTTGGCGGGGAGGGGTGAGGGGGTAGTTTAGGAGGGAGGGGGCAAGGGGGGAGATTTGAAAGGGATGGGTGATGGGGAAGATTTGGAGGGGAGGGGTGATGGGGAAGATTTGGAGGGGAGGGGTTATGGGGAAGATTTGGAGGGGAGGGGTGAGATTGGATTTTTGAAAGTGTACGATTTATGGGAAACGAACATTTATTGCAAAATGAGTTTCTTGTGACCTTCGAGTTAAAAATACGTTTAAGGACGCTGGATGGAGGATGGAGTGCAGGAGAGGTTAGGGAATGTAGAACAAAGGCACTATAGGAGATGGATATTTTTTTTGGGATGAATTGATTTGGTGAGCAAGTCGAAAGCAGCCTTTTAAAGAAGAAGAAGAAAAAGGTGTTATAAAATATGACGGAATACATAACTTGAGGGGAAAGTGTAAACATTGAAGGTTAATGAGTGAAAACTATCTGGGGAAATGGGGGAGAAACACGTGGTCGAAGAACGAACGAACGAATAAGAATGAATAAACGAATGAGAACAGAGAAGGAAATGTTTTTTTTTTTTTTTTTTTGAGTTGAGATTTACACAAGGAAGTAGGCTATGGGTGAAAAGACTGGGAATACAGAGAACGAAAGTTATTGGATCACAAACGACGGACCACTGAGAGAAAAACAAAGCCTCAAGGTTGTACAGTGCACACTGTACAAGGCCTTGCTCGCGACACGGCAAACAGACGATCAATTTATGAAAGATAAACACCGAGAAACAACCAAAGTTGCACACAATAACTTCACACACCGAAAGATAAATACAGTTTCGACAAAATACAATTGTGAACAGACTTAACTTCGAAAAACGTGGAGACCGTGTGGAGCTTCGAAAATCCCTGCCGCCGTCTCCAAGATCTCGCGAGATCTCCAAATTCTCCAAAGTTCATTTCAAATTGATGCAAAAGTTTCGTTTTCAGTACCAATTTGAAGGTAAGGGCATATAGAACAATTTTGGTTCGAGTGTCAAGCACTCAAATAATTTTTTTTTCCGTTTTTTTTTTACTTATATATGTTCGGACACAAAAGAACATTTTTTCAAGTTTATATACTCATATAAACTCTTTTTTTTCGGCACGAATCTTCCCCATATCCACCTGCGTTGTCATCCGAAGGTTCCCTCAACTCTTGTACCAAGTCAGATTTGTTGGTATACATCGTGGAAGCCTGTACGAGTAGTAGTCAGGTTCATCTATCTATAATTCCAGTAATCTCTGTGTGTATGTATGTATGTATGTATGTATGTATGTATGTATGTATGTATGTCTGTGACCGCTGTTTCTCGACAACCACGGGTCCGATATACTTTAAACTTGCCAGGTATATTGCTGGGGACCCGAGGATGTGCCTTTTCAAGGTTTCATTTTAATCGGACAAGTAGTTACCGAGCTATGTCCAAAAAACGATTCAACCAATCAGAGAGCAGCGAGCTATCACGTGTGCCGAACGTGGCGAACAGACTCTGCCTCGGACGGCACATTTGAGAGCGTATTCATTTATTTCACGTTGGAAAACTATGTTGCCGTTAAACTATGTTTTAAAACTAAATAAAACCAATTTGCGATTCATCGTAACTGCGATTTGCGACCTTCCGGACAGTGAAGACTTCACTTCCGGCAGCCAATCACAGAACGCGTTGTTGCGAGCCGAGCCGAGCGCGTGCGCCATTACGGTTCGTAATTCGATTTCTTCCGGAGAAAATAATAATTTCTCGATTTCTTATGCGCATTATTTCTCCCAGAGCGAAGGGCGGAAGCGAAGAGCGTTGTTTTTTTTGTTTACGGGCGTACGGGCGTACGGGCGGGGTAGAGCGTACGGGTAGCGTTTTTTTTTTTTTTTGGCAAGGAACGGGCACCCACATACGGGCATGCCCTAGTTATGTTAACAAACATAATTTCGTTCAAAATTTTTGGAGATTAGCAAAACTATACATTTTTGGAATATTCAGAGCATGAGGAATCCAAAAATTAATGTTGGCATTTGCGTAGACACCTGCATGGCCACCATTTTGGATTTTCAAAATGGCCGCCATAAAATACATATTTTGCGCTATCTCGGCTTCTAGCCAACCTAGAAACTTAATTAAATATGCTAATCCTATGTTTTCTGGGTCAAGGAATCCAATAAAGGCCTCAAAATAGTGCTCAGGGTTATAGAAAAGCAACAAACAAAGGTAATTTAAAACCATTATCTTTATATTTGTGATATAACTGTATTACATAATACATGCTATTGCAAGTCCTTTGAAGTTATAGGTATGGGTTTATAAAGCAAGAAAGCAGCCTTGTTAGTGTCAGATTGAACTATAAGTCCTATACACAGGATCTACGAGGTCTATACCGTTCAGGAATATGCTAGTACAGATCTTCATCACTGTCCTGAGTGTTATTTTCATGCAGGTGTCTACGCAAATGCCAACATTAATTTTTGGATTCCTCATGCTCTGAATATTCCAAAAATGTATAGTTTTGCTAATCTCCCAAAATTTTGAACGAAAAAACATAGTGAACCTGACTATAGCGCCATTTCTGTCGACGAGGAGCTAGTTGCTCCAGATGTTTACGGCTTCATTGTTATCGATGGTGGAGTACTGATACACTCACTTCCTGGTACAACTGTCCAAGGAAACACCTTTGAATCATATTTCGACAAGGTATTCTGCCCAAGAGTTCGCCACGACTTCAAAAGATCGACAAGAGTAGACATTGTCTGGGACCAGTATCGTGCACTGACAATCAAAGGAGGCACAAGGGAAAAACGAGGAACAGGCACCTGACAACGCGTATCTAGTACTGCCAAAATCCCAGGAAATTGGCAGAAGTTTCTGGCGAACGTTGATAACAATAAGGAACTGTTCTCATTCCTGTCAAAAAAAATAACAGAAGGACAGTTCTCAGATGACAAGGATGTCTACATCACTGCAGGTGATCAAGTCCACCATGTTGGAAACAGTCCACCAAATACCAATGGATCAATGCAACCATGAGGAAGCTGACACTCGTGTCCGAGTACATCTCCTCCATGCCCTCCAAACATCGTCACTTGGGATGGTTCATACTGGACACAGATGTTGTCGTAATCCTTCTGAGTAATTTCCATCACATCAAGGCTCTGAATTCGGCCGCAGAAATCTGGATCTCCTTCAAAGCGGGAAAGACAACCAGAATGATCTCCCTGAACACTATCGCCACAAACCTGGGCACGACAACGTGCAAAGCCATGGCCCTCTTCCACGCATTCACTGGATCAGACAGCACGTCTTCCTTCAAGTTTAAGGGTAAGCGATACTGCTGCAAGTTGATGCACGAAGTACCATCCCTCATGGAGGAATTTGCAACTATTGTCGATGTGGGGTGATTGGTGTTCTGAGGTCTGTAATGATGAACAGTGGTGTACTGCAGACTGGAGAGTCATGGTTATAGTTGGAAGGGCTAGTAATGGAGTTAACAGAACCCCACACCACTGGAACCTTGGACTGGACAATGAACCTGATTAGTAGTGTGGATCTTAAAGGTGAAGTTATGCCACCCAGATTGATGACAGTAATGGAGTGAGGCGCACCTAGCCTCGGGATGCAGATGCCTGTGGGTCGCGGCAAATTAGGATGAGGAAGGGGTTATGGGCCAGTGGCGTATGGAGGTGGGAGAGCCCATGCGACTGTACCCCCCTTAGAGATTAAATGCCAGGACAGCTCAGTGTTGAGTTGCAGGAAAGGGCACAGTTTGGCTATGCGACTGGAGTCCTGGGGCTGCAATTCCGGAGGGCTTGGGTCGCCTGTGTGTAAATAAGACCAGTTCTCTTTGTTAATCCAGTTGGCGGTTTATTGCAACTTCAACAATGAACACGGTCTGAAAGACATAAGAACAAACATAATGATCTGTAATGATTAAGAATCCTCTATCTCCCCCCAAGTCTTTGGCATGGAAAATATAAGTGTATAACAAGTATGTGTGTCTTTTGGCATGACAAAGACTGAGAATATGAAGAATATATGTAACTAACTTTGAAGCTAATTTAAGAACTGGTGAACCAGAAACCAAACACAATGTCAGTAATGGTCAATGCCAGAATCACATGTCATAGTCAGAGTGCCAGGCAGGCTTGCTCGTGCTTCGGCCGGACCGTCTGGGTGCAGCAGCTGGTTTGTCAAGCGCAGGGCATGTGGTAACCGTATTGGGTTTGGGATCACTGACCTGAGGAGGTGACATTGGAGGCACTGCACTCATATGCCAAGTTACCTGCGATGACTTAGCCATAGATGGGGATGTAGCATCATCAAAGAGCTGATGGCGGCCAGGAGGGCTCCGGTTGACCCTGGGTGATTCAACAGGAAACGTAGCAGGTGGCTGCGGTGGAGTGGTGTCAGAGTTGATGGTGGGATGTTGCGGTGGCATTAGACTAGTAATGGATGGGCCACAAGCCTCCTTGTGACTGGCCGGGGTTGTGGTGTGCACAATGCATGGGTGTGGGATGTTCTGCTGAACCATTGGTCTCTGCACTCCAATATCACCATCGATCGTCAATCTTGGTAGGGGCGTTAGCACAGGAATGTACTTTTGCAGGAATTTCCTATTGTGCAGAGTAACCCTTCCTGAACCGTCAACTCTTACCACATATTGATCAAACTGGCGAACCTCGATGATGATGCCGGTTTTGTCCCATTTGAGGGGGTGTGGCCCGGTCTGATTCTGGATGCGAACACAGTCGCCGACAACAAGGGGCAAGAGTCTCTTGGTATGTTCAGACCAGCGCTCAGCGTCTCTCATGTGGCGGTTGCGAAGTGCTTCCTCCCGAGCCTCCAGAGTCCCACGCCAGGTGTTATGAGGTTTGTATCTGCCAGGTGGTATTGGGATGAAGTCTCGAATTGGGCGGCCAAAAATGCACATCGCTGGAGAGAGTTTTGTGTCTCTGTCTGGAGTATTTCTATACTGGAGCAGTGCACGTTCGAATGCATCGGTATCAAGGCCTCCATTAGGGCTAGTGTTGTCCATGAGAAGACACTTCACAGTCTTGACACCAACTTCAGCACGGCAGTTGCTATGTGGATAAGCTACTGAGGAGAGTCGATGATGTACACCCCAGTCCTTGAGGAATTGACGTGTAGCGACAGCTGTGAATTCAGGACCACCATCGGAAGCTAATTCATCAGGGATACCAAATGTGACGAAGGTACTTCTTAGGCAAACGATGAGTCCACCTCCACCATGTGAAGCTCTCTCAACTATCGGCCAGTTAGAATACCGGTCGACCACTACCAAGTAGTTGCATCCTTTGTAGTGAAAGTAGTCGGCACACATGCATTGGAATGGATAATCTGGAGGTGTCAGAGGAGTGGGTGGTGCACTTGGATTGGAGGGCGCAATCCGATTACAATGGTAGCACCCAGCACGAAGGGCCGCAATGGCAGGGGCGATGCCAGGCCAGAAGATGGAAGACTCGGCTCTCGCAGTCATAGAGGTGACCCCTTGATGGGCAGCGTGCAGAGCGGCTAACACCTCGTCCCTGAGAGATGGTGGTATAAGGACACGATCCTCGTAGAGTATGACACCATCAACTATATGTAGACTATCTCGAAATTGGAAGTATTCGCGTAGGGGTCCGAGGAGCTCATGATGGAATTCAGGGATACCTGACTCGATAAGGTCAACAAGGCTCTGCATGTTATTGTCACTCGCTATTGTGGTTCGAACCCTGTCCCATGTTACCGAATTGAGGCTGAGTGAGGCGAGGGAGGACATAGCAGACGTGGAAACATACTCATCGGGGGTTTCTGGTGCTGATCTACGTAAGCCACTCAGGAGGGTTTTGGAATGCGCCAGGATGATGGGTGTGGAATCAATGGCTGCCATATCATCAGTGAGGGTCAGGTTCACAGGCTCTCCAGTAGGGTGGCATGAGATGCAGTCTGTGGCGCGATGTCTAATCCCCGGCACATGGACCATCCCGAACCTGTATCGCAGGGTCTTCTCCTTCAAGTTCCTAAGTCGAGCGTTAGAGATATCCTCTAGACTTCGATCATTAAAGATCCTGAGCAGAGGTTTGTGGTCAACAGCGATTATGAGGTCTTCACATCCCAGAACAAAGTATCTGGCCTTGTCTAGGGCATCAGCAACTGCTAGGGCCTCACCCTCAACTGGTGCATAACGTGATTCAGCAGGGTGGGTGAATCTGTTGCCAACGAGTGTGATTTTCCATCCTGTGAGACAACAGAAGGGTTTTATGTTGGTACAGGTACAGTGTTTCTGCAGTAGCCAGAAGCCAATGCCAGTCTTGGACCAGTCTGTAGCGAGGCACGTGGGCTTGCTTGGGTCGAATATCCGGACACCCTCCTCGATCTCACTGGCAATGACAGCTTTCGACTCTTCAAATGCATCTTGGAGGTGCTCATCCCACTTAAACGGTGTACTAGGTTTAAGTAGTTGCCGGAATGGCAACATGTTCTCAGCCATACTGAAAGTGTATGACACTTGATTGACAAGTCCAAACCAAGAACGTACATCTGTGATGTCCTTGGGTGTTGGGAAATCGAGGATCGCGCATAGGTATTTCCTGCAAGGACGGACACTATTGGGAGTTATTTCGAACCCAGCAAATTCCACTATATCTTCGCCAAACACAAACTTGTCAGGGTTCAGGGTGATTCCATTCTGTCCACAGGTGTTAAGCCACTGAACAGCCTGGAAGAAACTGTCTGCCAGCGAGTCAGACCATAGCAAGACGTCATCAACGCATTTGGTCTTATTGGGGATGTCAGACACGATCTCGTCATAACGTCTTGTATATCCATCGTCAGACGCAATATACCCTTGAGGGGCTGTTTTATAGCGGTATCTACCCCAGGGTGTGATGAAGGTGGTCAGGTGCCAGTCTTCTTTGCAGATGGGCACGCTGTGGTAACCGTTCCACGCATCAAAGACTGTCTTCTTCTTACCGTTCGGAACCGATCTAGCCTGATGAAAGGGTGATGGCGTGTGATGTGTTTCCCGTGTAGCATGGGCGTTGAGGGCCTGGAAATCAACGGTGCGGCGTGGCTGGCCATTCTTCTTTGCACAGACAACCATTCTATGGCACCAGGTGAAGAGTTCGCCAATGGGGACTGGTTCAAGCACACCCAACTGTACATCGTGGTCTATCCCAACTTTGACCACATCCCGCCAGTGTAGTGGGACTGGTACCGGTGTGTGGTGTGCCACTGGTTCAGCATTAGGATCCACCATCAGTTTCATGGGCGGGCCATCCGTTAGAGGCAATGTTTGATGCTCACGAGTGTTAAATGTGCTTGACTTATAGTATTCAAGCAGATACTTTGTAGCTTCATGCGATTAGCATCAGTTGCAGGGAACGGCAGCTTTGATGGGGGTGGTGGGGGTCGACGATGCTGAGGGCAACGGCACGCTGTAGTGGGGTCTTCCAGTAAGACTGCTGTTGCGTCCGGCTGCTGTGCTGTCAGGTCTACACCAATCTTGGGGAAGCTATCCTGGATGATGTCAAGGGCGACACAGGCTTCTCTGCTGAGGAAGAGCTTGTCTGAGCTTTCTGTGACATAGGTCATTTGCCTAGTTTCAACAGCCTGACCCCGTTTGTCTTTGCCCGACAAGCGGAGTACAGTGGCCCCAAGGATATTGATGCCTCCATTGTTGGCAGTGCGCATTCTCATGGTTACTGGGATGAGGTCAGATTTGCGCAAACCAAGGCGGTGGATGACCTTTATACCAGCAAGGCAACTCTGGCAGCCTGTGTCTGCCATCGCTGGGACATGGCAAGTCATGGTCTGGGTGGAAAGGTCAAAGCCAAGGGCTGCGTAGTCTTCGCGCATGATTTTGACAGTCACACTAACAAATGGTTGAGGTTTTGAACCCTTCCTGATCCATGTATTAGAGAGTTTGTCATAAACATGGTGGTCAAGGGTGATGGAACGCTCACTGCGTGATCACCCCAAATTAATAACATTATCAAACTCATTACATTCATGCCCAGATATGTTAGGAGTTAATTTGACTGTTGTTCTGATACGTGGACAGTACATAAAGTATCAAACACAGCATTTTCACTGTTATTAGAAGAGGCACTCATGCGTTTGGGTTTGTTCCTACTGCGACATACACTCTCCATGTGATTATCGCGATTGCAATGCCCACATCTGTGACCATATGCCGCGCATTCTGTTTTGCGAACGTGGGCTGGGGCGCTCTTCCCGTGTCCCTTTTTGCCACAGTAGGAGCATAGGTCGTTGCTGTCCTTGATGGTTACTTGTTTGGCCTTTTGATATGTGCTGCTAGCTGCTTCCACTGAGTGTGTGTCCAGTAGTGTCGATGCTGAACGTTTGCCAGATTATTTGCAATGAATTGGAAAACGTCCTCCAGGATCATGTCCTGGTTCTTGTCACCAAGGAGGTCAAGCTGGATTTCAGGGTCAGCAATTCCTCGTGTAAGAACATCACGCACGATCGCTTCTGTGTAGTTAACTTCAGCATCACAACTAGGGCATTTGATTAGGAATTTGCATATTCCCGCTTGACCACGTAGGCGGGCCCCGAAGCTGCGCACTGTCTCATCACGGTCTTGACGCAAATTATGTCGTGCTACTCTGGCAACCATAGTGTTCTCTCCGCGAACAGCAAGTTTTTTAATGGCTGCCATTACCACCTCGATGGGTTTGTTTGAAAGGCTACCACCTGTCGATCTTGTTAGATCCTTGCGCAGAGGTTCGTCACAGCACTCTAATAACTGCACTACTTTATCGCAGCCAGTGATTTTGGTTGCATCGGCGTATTCAGACCATCGTGACTCGAAGTAAGCCCACTCTTCACTGGAGCCAGCGGCGTCAATTGTGGGCCTTTTGACTTTTTCAACCTTGGCGGCATGTCCAGGGGCATGTATGGCACTGTGGGCAGTGATGAGTGCGGCCACGATAGCAGGATCGAGATCTTCAGTGGTGTAGTCACATCCGGCGATTGGGCATCCCACAGCAGGCATCGTGGCTTTGGTCAACTTGCACCATGTTCATAAATAAGACCAGTTCTCTTTGTTAATCCAGTTGGCGGTTTATTGCAACTTCAACAATGAACACGGTCTGAAAGACATAAGAACAAACATAATGATCAGTAATGATTAAGAATCCTCTAGTGTGTACAGCGCAGTCTGTGTGAGGCCTGATTAATTGGGAGTCACAAACTTTGGGTGCGCTACAATGCAATGGAGGAGTTGCGTCATTGAGATTGCTACTGAAGGGAGACAGTTTTGGATCCATTGGGGGTGTTTGAACAGGTCCAGAGTTGGGGTAGTTGCGACAATTGAAATAGGGCTGATGATTGACCACGTAGAAAGATATTGAGGAGGAACTCCTGCTTCACACTAAAATAAAAATACAAAAATGGCCATGCAAATTGCTTTACTATTTAGGGGTGGGGTGCCTTACCTCTCTTCTGATGCATTGGGGAGGGGATTTTGTGCTTTCTTTCACCACCACCCCCTCCACCCCCCACCCCCCCCCCCCCCCCCCCTCAGATACGTTGAGCACCTCATGCTATTGCTGTACATCCTCATCCTCACCTTGAACAATTGGATGCTGAAGCCACTACCAGGAAGCTTATTGGAAGCTGAGAAGGGAGCAGCACACATACTGCCAACTTGCCTGTCATCATCTGCACCATGCCTCCCATTAAGGCACACGAGACTTTTTGGCATTGTGCTATGTTGTGGAGACGAAGGGCCATTTGCCCTGTTTTTCGTTGTTGAATATTTGTAACTTGCAATTTGTGCCTAATTACCTCTGTGTAATGCATATCAAATGGAAATGTGTTTTAGGTTAAGTAGAGGAAGAGTCGGTGATCTGGCATTCATTCAGGATAGATGATATGGCAGATTTGTGTCCTGTGTTGGTACCTCCCCAGAGTGATTTTTGTTGTTGTTGTTGTTGTTGTTGTTGTGAGCTGGGATGGCTCTGGAGGAGCAAAGGGGGTCGTCTTACATTTGTGGGAATGTCGGTCATTTGGGAGGTGTGTTGTTTGGGGTGTGCTGCATAGGGGTGTCAGTTCGGTTGTGGTTCTCCAAATAGGACCTTTTCATATTTATTTTTCCTTTTTCTTAAAGTTTATCCCATACCGACTCCCTTTACGCCACGTGATTTTGACTTGGTGGTGTTGCACAAAAACAGCTTTGGGAAGGATTCAACCCTTTTTCTGACAAGCAAAAAAAAAAAGGGCGAAGAAGAAGAAACATGGCCGGCCTTGCTGATTTACCGTTTCCTGGACTTTGTGAAGCAGATTTGCAAGGATCTAGCAAAAGAAGTGTGCCTGAAGAAGTCGAAGTTCCTCGGAAACCAAAAGCTGTTCCAGAAGCAAGAAAGTGGGGGAGAAGGATAGAGGGAAGAAGAAGAGCGGCTCTTGGCAGGGTGGTGAAAACGTGATCCTTGCTCGTGGAGGTTGATGAAAGGAGAGGGGGATTGCAGAATGTTGGTGAACCTTGGTTCCCGCCAAGCCCGCTGTGACGAGCGTTGAGTAAGCTGCTCTTCAAACAAGCCTGAACCCCATTCCATCCCCATCCTCAAATCACATTTTATTAAAATTCCCTGCGATTATTATTTTATTACTTTGCTTACCTTCCCTTCCCTTCCCTTCCATGGGTTAGATAGAGTGTTGTGTGTGGATGTTGTGTCGGCCTTTCATATCAGTTGTACAGTATGTGGCCTGTGTTAATTGTTTCACTCTGTCATAATTAATTAATTAATTCTGTCATACTTTTACTTATATGATTTGATTATTGTATCGTTTTGCATTATTTGAAGTAAATTGATTGTATTTCATTTTGTTTGATTGACCTTTTTTGGATCGGTTTGCAAGCTCCCCTGAGCTGACAGTGTGGCAGTTTAAACTCCTTGCACTAAACCAAGAGTTCAAGATTCCAAAAACCGCTTGGCCAGCTTGCGGGCCTCGGCCCGGCTGGTTGGGGATAGGACTTGGGGTCGCTGACATTAGTCACCCTATAACACACTTAGTCAGGAGTGACGTTTGGGACCCAGGTCCTCATCCTCGATGCCCGTAACAATACATACTCCTGTATGTATGTGTTTTTTCTTTTTCTTTCAGGATCGGGGGAATTCTCTGGAAAATCCTCTCTATCTCTTTGCTGATGACTCCACTCTCTGCCGCTCCATTCCTCTTCCCTCAGATCGGCAGTCTGCAGCCTCCTCACTCTCTGAAGACCTGGACAAAATCACAGACTGGTCAAACAAGTGGAACATGTCTTTCAATCCTGACAAATCTCACACTCTTACTATGTCTCTCCGAAAAGATCGACTGGACAACCCTCCCATCTACTTTCTCAACAATCCTCTCCAAGAAGTTCTGTCGCTCAAGCTTTTGGGTCTCACTATCTGCCATGATCTTTCTTGGGAAAACCACATTTCCAAGCTGGCCTGCAAAGCCAGTCGCCGACTGGGCATCCTCCGTCGTGCGAAGTCCTTCCTAGGCACACCTGAGCTCCTCACCACATACAAGGCTTTCATCCGCAGCTCAATGGAATACTGTTCTCCCCTATGGGCTGGTGCTCCTGCCTCACACCTAGCTCGGCTTCATGCTGTTGAAACCAAAGCTTTCAGAATCATTGGAATCTCCCGCGATGAAGCTATCTCTGAGGGCCTTTCACTCACTCACCGCAGGCAGGTAGGTGGTCTTTCTGTCTTCTACCGACTCCTCTCCGGCCTTGCTCCCCCAGCTCTCTCTGTGCTCTGTCCCCCAAATATTCCTACAGGTCGCACAAGATCTGCCAGCAAGCCTCTGATGGTTAAACTGCCAAAATCTCGGCTCTCTGCTCACCTTCACTCCTTCATTCCTCTTTTCTCCCGCCTCTGGAACAAACTCCCACACTCCCTTCAATCCCACTCCTCCCTCCAGGTCTTTAAAACAGCTGTTCACCACCATCTCTTATCTTCCCCCATCCAAAAGCTTGATCTTTTCTACCCCCACTAATTCACCCCAGATCCACCTTGTTTGTAATTCCAACTTCTTTCCTGGTAGTCCTGGCAGTGTCCATATGTTTTATGCCTCTCCCACCCCCTTTCCCATGCCTCCCCCCCAAAGCCCTCTCCCTCCCACAGATCTCTCCATGTTTCCATGTCTCTCGGTTCCTGCTCTCAAATGTTGTGTTTGTGTCCTTCCCCCTCTCTCCCTATCTTGTCTACCGCTCCCGATGCTTTTTGTTTTATGTGTCGGTTTGTCGGTTATGTGTCGGTTTGTCGGTTTGTCTTTCTGTGTGATAAATGTTCGCTCCTTCACGAGCCTCGATCTTGTATACAAAAAAAAATAAAAATAAAAATCCTTTTTTTTATTTTTTTCCCCATCCCATTGCCTGGCATGATTGTTTGTTTCACTGTAAATTTGTTATAAAACGATTTTACACATGGTTTTTCATATATCTATCTATAATTCCATTAATCTCTGTGTGTATGTGTGTATGTGTGTTTGTATGTGTGTTTGTATGTGTGTTTGTATGTGTGTATGTTTGTCTGTGACCGCTGTTTCTCGACAACTACCGGTCCGATATACTTGAAACTTGCCAGGTATATTGCTGGGGACCCGAGGATGTGCCTTTTCAAGGTTTGAAATTAATCGGACAAGTAGTTACCGAGCTATGGCGATTTCTTTACCAAACACCGCAAGCCGTTCGCTTTGGACCAAACCATTTCATGTAAATAGAGGGGGGGGTTCTGTGGTCGTTGCGAATGGACCAAACCATTCATGTAAATAGAGGGGGGGGGGGGGTTCTGTGGTCGTTACTGCCACGTGGTTTCAAAGTTTTTTTTTGTTGTTGTTGTTTGCACGCATGTTTTTTTGCACCCACGTACGGGCACGCCCTAGGATGTTTACACACACACACCCCTACACAAATTTTTTTTTTTTTTTTTGGCAAGGAACGGGCACCCACGTACGGGCACGTCCTAGCTTATATATAGTACGGGCATGCCCTAGTGCTTTGAATGAAGGGTAATACATATTCCTGTATGTGTGTTTTGGTTTTTTTTTCATTTCAGGATCGGTGGATTTTTTTTTTTTTATTATACCCCGAGAATGCATTTGTGGGTCTTTTTGGACCCGGGCCCAGCATGATTGTTTGTTTCCCTATAACTTTGTTGTAAAAACGTATATTTGTTTCATATATGCTTCAAATAAAGGGTAATACATAGTCTTGTGTTTTTTTCTGTTGAGCTTTGGCTTCTCGGAATGTGATTTAACAGGGGATTAGCAATGAGGACTACCCGAATTTGCAAGTGAATGGATATGTTCCATTCCAGAGATGAGCAGAGTAATGCACTAATTTCAAAGTGAATCGATCGATTCTTTAGGGATTAGCAATGAGTACTATCCTAATTTGCAAGTGAATAGCTGCAGGGATTAGCAATGTTTACATGGATTTATGATTGACCAACCAGGAGATCTTTGAATATCTCACGGAATTTGGCATATTCCAGCTGATGGGTAGTAGGAATTACGAAAACTCTGACGTTATCAAAGTAATTACCTCCGCCACGAAGGTGGATATAAGTTGTGTTTTCACCCCTGTCTGTTTGTTACTTGACGGAAAAGATTCCGGCAAGTATGTTGGTTGGTTGGTTTGTCTGTCTGTCTGTTTGTCTGTCTGTCTGTCTGTTTGTCTGTCTGTTTGTTTGTGCGCAGTACTACGTCGACAATCAACATCGTTGCACATAAAATCGCCATACTTTACACACATATTTGTCTTGCCCTGGAATAGACTGTGCCCAATTTTTAACTCTCGGCCCAAGGCCTCCATTATGACGTCATAATTCGATAATTCGACAAGTACAAAACTTTATCCAATCAAGATGCAATTTCTTGAGCGCCATGTCGGCATAAACTGGTGGAGAAAAAAAACACGATGACGTCATCAGAAACGTGGTTCGGCTGCCATCTTGGAAAAACCGAAAAACTTTGCACCTCCATATCTCCGAAAGTGCTGAATAGGAAAATTGAGACATGGTTCATTGTAAATAACTCTCCATGGGGAATAAAATATGTTAATGATGATGTCATAGGTGCCTCCATTATGATGTCATAATTCAACAAGTACAAAACTTCATCTGATAAAGATGAAATTTCTTGGGCATAATCGAATTGCCCTGAAATGGACTGTGCCCAATTTTTTACTCTCTAGGCCCAAGGCCTCCATTATGACCTCATAATTTGACAAGTACAAAACTTCATCCGGTCAAGATTAAATTTCTTGAGCGCCATGTCGGCATAAACTGGTGGAGAAAAAAAAAAAATGATGACATCATCGGTCACGTCGTTTGGCCGCCATCTTGGAAAAACCGAAAAACTTTGCACCTCTATATCTCCGAAAGTGCTGAATATAAAAAATTGAGACGTGGCTCATTGTAAAGAAATCTCCATGGGGAATAAAATATGTTAATGATGATGTCATAGGTGCCTCCATTATGACGTCATAATTCGACAAGTACAAAACTTCATCCGATCAAGATGAAATTTATTGAGCATCATCTAGGAATAAATTAGTTTAGAAAACAAATAATGATGACGTCATCGGTCACGTGGCTCGGCCGCCATCTTGTAAAAACCGAAAAAATTTGCACCTCTATATCTCCGAAAGTGCTGAATAGAAAAAATTGAGACATGGCTCATTGTAAAGAACTCTCCATGGGGAATAAAATATGTTAATGATGATGTCATAGGTGCCTCCATTATGACGTCATAATTCAACAAGTACAAAACTTCATCCGATAAAGATGAAATTTCTTGAGCATAATCTAGTTGCCCTGAAATGGACTGTGCCCAATTTTTTACTCTCTAGGCCCAAGGCCTCCATTATGACGTCATAATTTGACAAGTACAAAACTTCATCCGATCAAGATGAAATTTCTTGAGCATCATCTAGGAATAAATTAGTTTAGAAAACAAATAATGATGACGTCATCGGTCACGTGGCTCGGCCGCCATCTTGGAAAAACCGAAAAAAATTGCACCTCTATATCTCCGAAAGTGCTGAATAGAAAAAATTGAGACATGGCTCATTGTAAAGAACTCTCCATGGGGAATAAAATACGTTAATGATGATGTCATAGGTCCCTCCATTATGACGTCATAATTCGACAAGTACACAACTTCATCCGATCAAGATGAAATTTCTTGAGCATCATCTAGGAATAAATTAGTTTTGAAAACAAATTATGATGACGTCATCAGTCACGCGGTTCGGCCGCCATATTTGTCCATAATGGCCGATAAAAAAGTACATTCCAGCAGGTCCTCGGTCTCTGACCGATTTTTCATTTGTTTGTTTGTTTGTTTGTGAACAAAATATCTCAAATGGTTGTGGACGGATTCGGACTAAATTTGGCAGAGATGTAGCGTATGTGACAAGGACGAAATGATTAGGTTTTGGTGAAGATCCAGATTCGGATACGGCTACCAGAATTTTTTAAGTGATTCTTCACCATTGTGAGATGGGACCAAAAACGATACATTGCAGGATATCTCAAAAAGTTATGGACGGATTTGGACGAAACTTGGTGGACCAGTTGGGTGTCTGAGAAGGATAAATAGATTCGATTTTGGTGAAGATCTGAAAGTGGATTCACCATAAAGCCCAGAACGGTGGAGTGGTTCAGTGATGGTTGTCCTTCTGGAAGTTTCTCCGTTCTCCACACAGGATCTCTGGAGCTCAGCCAGATTGACCATTGGGTTCTTGGTCACCTATATTACCAAGGCCTTTCTCCCCAGATTGCTCAATTTGGCCGGGCGGCCAGCTCTAGGAAGAGTCCTCGTTGTTCCAAACTTCTTCCATTTAAGAATTATGGAGGCCACTGTGCTCTTAGGAACCTTCAATGCAGCAGAATGTTTTTTTGTAGGCTTCCCCAGATCTGTGCCTCGACACAATCCTGTCTCTGAGCTCTGCGGGCAGTTCCTTCGACCTCATGGCTTGGTTCTTGCTCTGAAATGCATTGTCAGCTGTGAGACCTTATATGGACAGGTGTGTGTCTTTCCAAATCATATCCAATCAATTGAATTTACCACAGGTGGACTCCAATCAAGGTGCAGAAACATCTCAAGGATGATCAAGAGAAATGGGAGGCACCTGAGCTAAATTTCAAGTGTCATAGCAAAGGGTATGAATACTTATGTCAATGTGATATTTCAGTTTTTTTCTTTTAATAAATTTGCAAAACTTTATAAAATCCTGTTTTCTGTTTGTCATCATGGGGTATTGAGTGTAGATTGATGAGGGAAAAAATGACTTTAAACGATTCCAGCATAAGGCTGCAACATAACAAAATGTGAAAAAAGTGAAGGGGTCTGAATACTTTCTGAATGCACTGTATTATATGGCCATTGAATGTACAAACAGATTTCTGTGCCATATTTCCTATTTTCTGTCATATTATGGCCATTGAACGTACAAACAGATTTCATGCCATATTTCCTATTTTCAGTTATATTATGGCCATTGAAGGACGAAGGTACAAACAGATTTTAATGCCATATTTCCTATTTTCAGTCATATTATGGCCATTGAAGGTACAAACAGATTTCTGTGCCATATTTCCTATTTTCAGTTATATTATGGCCATTGAACGTACAAACAGATTTCATGCCATATTTCCTATTTTCAGTTATATTATGGCCATTGAAAGTACAAACAGATTTCTGTGCCATATTTCCTATTTTCAGGTATATTATGGCCATTGAACGTACAAATAGATTTCTGTGCAATATTTCCTATTCTCAGTTATACTATGGCCATTGAAGGTACAAACAGATTTTAATGCCATTTTTCCTATTTTCAGTTATATTATGGCCATTGAATGTACAAACAGATTTTAATGCCATATTTCCTATTTTCAGTTATATTATGGCCATTGAAGGTACAAACAGATTTCTGTGCCATATTTCGTATTCCCAGTTATATTATGGCCATTGAAGGTACAAACAGATTTTAATGCCATATTTCCTATTTTCAGTTATATTATGGCCATTGAATGTACAAACAGATTTTATTGCCATATTTCCTATTTTCAGTTATATTATGGCCATTGAAGGTACAAGCAGATTTTTGTGCCATATTTCCTATTTTCAGTTATATTATGGCCATTGATGGCACAAGCAGATTTCTGTGCCATATTTCCTATTCACAATTATAATATGGCCATTGCAGGTAGAAACAGATTTCTCTGCCATATTTCCTACTCTCAGTTATAATATGGTCAATTGAAGGTACAAACAAATTTCTGTGCCATATTTCCTTTTCTCAGTTATAATATGGCCATTGAAGGTACAAACAGATTTCTGTGCCATATTTCCTGCTCTCAGTTATAATATGGTCAATTGCAGGTTCAAACAGATTTCTGTGCCATATTTCCAATCTCAGTTATAATATGGCCATTGAAGGTACAAACAGATTTCTGTGCCACATTTCCTATTCTCAGTTATAATATGGCCATTGTAGGTACAAACAGATTTCTTTGCCATATTTCCTATTCTCAGTTATAATATGGCCATTGTCGGTACAAACAGATTTCTGTGCCATATTTCCTATTCTCAGTTATAATATGGCCATTGTCGGTACAAACAGATTTCTGTGCCATATTTCCTATTCTCAGTTATAATATGGCCATTGTCGGTACAAACAGATTTCTGTGCCACATTTCCTATTCTCAGTTATAATATGGCCATTGTAGGTACAAACAGATTTCTGTGCCATATTTCCTATTCTCAGTTATAATATGGCCATTGTAGGTACAAACAGATTTCTGTGCCATATTTCCCATTCTCAGTTATAATATGGCCATTGTAGGTACAAACAGATTTCTGTGCCATATTTTCTATTCTCAGTGTAATATGGCCATTGAAGGCACAAACAGATTTCTGTGCCATATTTCGTATTCTCAGTTGTCATATGGCATTGAAGGTACATACAGATTTCAGTGCCATATTTCCTGCTCTCAGTTATAATATGGTAAATTGAAGGTACAAACAGATTTCTGTGCCATATTTCCTGCTCTCAGTTATAATATGGTCAATTGAACGTACAAATAGATTTCTGTGCCATATTTCCCATTCTCAGTTTTATTATGGCCATTGAAGGTACAAACAGATTTCAGTGCCATATTTCCTATTCTCAGTTATAATATAGCCATTGAAGGTACAAACAGATTTCTGTGCCATATTTCCTGCTCTCAGTTATAATATGGTCAATTGAAGGTACAAACAGATTTTAATGCCATATTTCCTATTTTCAGTTATATTATGGCCATTGAAGGCACAAACAGATTTCTGTGCCATATTTCGTATTCTCAGTTGTCATATGGCATTGAAGGTACATACAGATTTCAGTGCCATATTTCCTGCTCTCAGTTATAATATGGTAAATTGAAGGTACAAACAGATTTCTGTGCCATATTTCCTGCTCTCAGTTATAATATGGTCAATTGAACGTACAAATAGATTTCTGTGCCATATTTCCCATTCTCAGTTTTATTATGGCCATTGAAGGTACAAACAGATTTCAGTGCCATATTTCCTATTCTCAGTTATAATATAGCCATTGAAGGTACAAACAGATTTCTGTGCCATATTTCCTGCTCTCAGTTATAATATGGTCAATTGAAGGTACAAACAGATTTTAATGCCATATTTCCTATTTTCAGTTATATTATGGCCATTGAAGGTACAAACAGATTTCTGTGCCATATTTCCTATTCCCAGTTATATTATGGCCATTGAAGGTACAAACAGATTTTAATGCCATATTTCCTATTTTCAGTTCTATTATGGCCATTGAATGTACAAACAGATTTTAATGCCATATTTCCTATTTTCAGTTATATTATGGCCATTGAAGGTACAAGCAGATTTTTGTGCCATATTTCCTATTTTCAGTTATATTATGGCAATTGATGGTACAAGCAGATTTCTGTGCCACATTTCCTATTCTCAGTTATAATATGGCCATTGCAGGTACAAACAGATTTCTTTGCCATATTTCCTATTCTCAGTTATAATATGGCCATTGTCGGTACAAACAGATTTCTGTGCCATATTTCCTATTCTCAGTTATAATATGGCCATTGTCGGTACAAACAGATTTCTGTGCCATATTTCCTATTCTCAGTTATAATATGGCCATTGTCAGTACAAACAGATTTCTGTTCCACATTTCCTATTCTCAGTTATAATATGGCCATTGTAGGTACAAACAGATTTCTGTGCCATATTTCCTATTCTCAGTTAAATATGGCCATTGTAGGTACAAACAGATTTCTGTGCCATATTTCCCATTCTCAGTTATAATATGGCCATTGTAGGTACAAACAGATTTCTGTGCCATATTTTCTATTCTCAGTGTAATATGGCCACTGAAGGCACAAACAGATTTCTGTGCCATATTTCGTAATCTCAGTTGTCGTATGGCATTGAAGGTACAGACAGATTTCAGTGCCATATTTCCTATTCTCAGTTATAATATAGCCATTGAAGGTACAAACAGATTTCTGTGCCATATTTCCTGCTCTCAGTTATAATATGGTCAATTGAAGGTACAAACAGATTTCTGTGCCATATTTCCTGCTCTCAGTTATAATATGGTCAATTGAACGTACAAATAGATTTCTGTGCCATATTTCCCATTCTCAGTTTTATTATGGCCATTGAAGGTACAAACAGATTTCAGTGCCATATTTCCTATTCTCAGTTATAATATAGCCATTGAAGGTACAAACAGATTTCTGTGCCATATTTCGTATTCTCAGTTATAATATAGCCATTGAAGGTACAAACAGATTTCTGTGCCATATTTCCTGCTCTCAGTTATAATATGGTCAATTGAAGGTACAAACAGATTTCTGTGCCATATTTCCTGCGCTCAGTTATAATATGGTCAATTGAACGTTCAAACAGATTTCTGTGCCATATTTCCCATTCTCAGTTTTATTATGGCCATTGAAGGTACAAACAGATTTCAGTGCCATGTTCCAATCTCAGTTATAATATGGTCAATTTAAGGTACAAACAGATTTCTGTAACATATTTCCTATTCTCAGTTATAATATGGCCATTGAAGGTACAAACAGATTTCTGTGCCATATTTCCTGCTCTCAGTTATAATATGGTCAATTGAAGGTACAAACAGATTTCTGTGCCATGTTTCCTATTCTCAGTTATAATATGGCCATTGTCGGTACAAACAGATTTCTGTGCCATATTTCCTATTCTCAGTTATAATATGGCCATTGAAGGTACAAACAGATTTCAGTGCCATATTTCCTATTCTCAGTTATAATATGGCCATTGAAGGTACAAACAGATTTCTGTGCCATATTTCGTATTCTCAGTTATAATATAGCCATTGAAGGTACAAACAGATTTCTGTGCCATATTTCCTGCTCTCAGTTATAATATGGTCAATTGAAGGTACAAACAGATTTCTGTGCCATATTTTCAGCGCTCAGTTATAATATGGTCAATTGAACGTACAAACAGATTTCTGTGCCATATTTCCCATTCTCAGTTTTATTATGGCCATTGAAGGTACAAACAGATTTCAGTGCCATGTTCCAATCTCAGTTATAATATGGTCAATTTAAGGTACAAACAGATTTCTGTAACATATTTCCTATTCTCAGTTATAATATGGCCATTGAAGGTACAAACAGATTTATGTGTCATATTTCCTATTCTCAGTTATAATATGGCCATTGTAGGTACAAACAGATTTCTGTGCCATGTTTCCTATTCTCAGTTATAATATGGCCATTGAAGGTACAAACAGATTTCTGTGACATATTTCCTATTCTCAGTTATAATATGGCCATTGTAGGTACAAACAGATTTCTGTAACATATGTCCTATTCTCAGTTATAATATGGCCATTGAAGGTACAAACAGATTTCTGTGACATATTTCCTATTCTCAGTTATAATATGGCCATTGTAGGTACAAACAGATTTCTGTAACATATTTCCTATTCTCAGTTATAATATGGTCAATTGAAGGTACAAACAGATTTCTGTGCCATATTTCCCATTTTCAGTTATAATATGGCCATTGTCGGTACAAACAGATTTCTGTGACATATTTCCTATTCTCTGTTATAATATGGCCATTGTAGGTACAAACAGATTTCTGTAACATATTTCCTATTCTCAGTTATAATATGGCCATTGAAGGTACAAACAGATTTCTGTGACATATTTCCTATTCTCAGTTATAATATGGCCATTGTAGGTACAAACATATTTCTGTGCCATATTTCCTATTCTCAGTTATAATATGGCCATTGTCGGTACAAACAGATTTCTGTGCCATATTTCCTATTCTCAGTTATAATATGGCCATTGTCGGTACAAACAGATTTCTGTGCCATATTTCCCATTCTCAGTTATAATATGGCCATTGAAGGTACAAACAGAAACTTCTCCACCTGTTCCAATCTGTAGCCATTTTAAACCTCACTCCTCCCAGCCAGTGCTGGACCATTTTGTTTTTTCTTGGTGTCACCTTTATCTTCGTTTCTCTTGATGTTTATTTACATTCCATATTCTTTTCCTATCTGATTCGTTGCCATCACTCATTACCTTCACTAAATCACAAACATGGTGTGCAATGAAGGTCAACCAAACATCTGTCGAAAGTTAGAGCCTATCCGAAAACAGACCACGTGAAAACGCCGTACAGAGCAAATTATTTCCGCAGGTGTTGCCTGTGGTTACCCCACTTCTCACCCTCCCAAACCCCAGTGATTTTGAAGTTTAGAAACTGTTAGATTGAGTTTACATGACATGTACATGTGGCGTAGTCTTGATGGGCCGAATGGCCTCCTCTTGTGTCCAAGCTCCTCTTGTATCCTTCCCTTGTGTAACCACGACGATGAGGGTCGACAAGATTTAAAACCACCGCGAGGCCGAAAATCGCGGAGTTTCCCGGTAAAATGTGACGTCACACGCTTTCCACGTGCGTCATTGCGCGATTCCCTCCTTTCGCACCCCTCCCCTCCAACCCACACAGCAATCCATCGCCCCTCCCGCTCCACGCCGCGCTTCCAGGCCACGCCGCGTTCAAGGCTTCCAAGCTTCCATCTGCCCGACTGTCCGCGCTTTCAGCTCTTTTGGGTAAGTAAATGGGAGGGTGGCATTATTGAGGGAAGGTCTGGACCTCCTCTAGTGGGGGAGGGAGGTGGGCGAAGGGTGAAGTGGTCTTAACGCTGGGTCACAACTCCTGGCCTTCAAGGGCTATCAAAGGAAGTCAATGTCTCCCTTTAAAGTGTTGGCCTGCCCTCGGCGGAAGCATGTGCTCGTCCCGACATTTGTCATGTTCGCCTCACACGGCTCACGGGATCCACTTTCGGGATCTGTCGTCCCCTCCATGGCGGCGCTCCATTAACAATCGGGCCAAAGACCCCTGCTTGTTCGTTCGGGTGTCGGGTTAACCAAACAGCTGTGAAACACCGCCTTCCTCGACGTTCGCTCCCTCCGATCGGGTCTTGTGCCTGTGTTGCGATTCAGGGGCGAAACATCAGCTTGGGAAGCCGAAGGTCGCTGGTCGCGATCTGACCCGTTTCAGAAACACTGATCCCCTCCAGGAGCCGCTCCTTGAATATCTCGGAGATCCCGACTCCCGACCCTAACTCCTGCCCCTGCCTGGCTCCTGGTCAGCTCCTGACCCTGCCTGGCTCCAGACCCCAACTCCTGCCCCTGCCTGGCTCCTGACGCTATCTCCTGCCCCTGCCTGGCTCCTGACCGGCTCCAGATCAGCTCCTGACCCTGCCTGGCTCCTGACCCTGCCTGGCTCCTGATGCTATCTCCTGCCCCTGCCTGGCTCCTGACGCTATCTCCTGCCCCTGCCTGGCTCCTGATCAGCTCCTGACCCTGCCTGGCTCCTGACGCTATCCCCTGCCTGGCTCCTGACCCTAACTCCTGACTCTGCCTGGCTCCTGTCGCTAGCTCCTGACCCTGCCTGGCTCCTGACGCTATCTCCTGCCCCTGCCTGGCTCCTGATCAGCTCCTGACCCTGCCTGCCTCCAGACGCTACCTCCCGACCCTGCCTGGCTCCTGCTACTAGCTCCTGACCCTGCCTCGCTCCTGGTCAGCTCCTGATCAGCTCCTGACCCTGCCTGGCTCCAGACCCTACCTCACGACCCTGCCTGGCTCCTGATCCTAACTCCTGCTCTGCCTGGCTCCTGGTCAGCTCCTGGCCCTGCATGGCTCCAGAGCCTAGCTCCTGACCCTGCCTGGCTCCTGACGCTAGCTCCTGACCCTGCCTGGCTCCTGACGCTAGCTCCTGACCCTGCCTGGCTCCTGACCCTATCTCCTGCCCCTGCCTAACTCCTGGTCAGCTCCAGATCAGCTCCTGACCTTGCCTGGCTCCTGATGCTAGCTCCTGACCCTGCCTGGCTCCTGACGCTAGCCCCTGTCCCTGCCTGGCTCCTGACCCTGCCTGGCTCCTGACCCTAACTCCTGACCCTGCCTGGCTCCTGACGCTAGCTCCTGACCCTGCCTGGCTCCTGACGCTATCTCCTGCCCCTGCCTGGCTCCTGATCAGCTCCTGACCCTGCCTGCCTCCAGACGCTACCTCCCGACCCTGCCTGGCTCCTGCTGCTAGCTCCTGACCCTGCCTGGCTCCTGGTCAGCTCCTGATCAGCTCCTGACCCTGCCTGGCTCCAGACCCTACCTCACGACCCTGCCTGGCTCCTGATCCTAACTCCTGCTCTGCCTGGCTCCTGGTCAGCTCCTGGCCCTGCATGGCTCCAGAGCCTAGCTCCTGACCCTGCCTGGCTCCTGACGCTAGCTCCTGACCCTGCCTGGCTCCTGACGCTAGCTCCTGACCCTGCCTGGCTCCTGACCCTATCTCCTGCCCCTGCCTAACTCCTGGTCAGCTCCAGATCAGCTCCTGACCTTGCCTGGCTCCTGATGCTAGCTCCTGACCCTGCCTGGCTCCTGACGCTAGCCCCTGTCCCTGCCTGGCTCCTGACCCTGCCTGGCTCCTGACCCTAACTCCTGACCCTGCCTGGCTCCTGACGCTAGCTCCTGACCCTGCCTGGCTCCTGACCCTATCTCCTGCCCTTGCCTGACTCCTGGTCAGCTCCAGATCAGCTCCTGACCTTGCCTGGCTCCTGATGCTAGCTCCTGACCCTGCCTGGCTCCTTATGCTAGCCCCTGACCCTGCCTGGCTCTTGATGCTAGATCCTGACCCTGCCTGGCTCCAGACCCTAGTTCCTGCCCCTGCCTGGCTCCTGCCGCTGCCTGGCTCCTGATCAGCTCCTGCCCCTGCCTGGCTCCTGACGCTAGCTCCTGAACCTGCCTGGCACCTGGCGCTAGCTCCTGACCCTGCCTGGCTCCTGACCCTAACTCCTGCCCCTACCTGGCTCCTGATTGGCTCCAGATCAGCTCCTGACCCTGCCTGGCTCCTGATTGGCTCCAGATCAGCTCCTGACCCTGCCTGGCTCCTTATCCTTGCTCTTGATCCTGGCTCCTGATCGTTTTAACAAGTGCGGTGCAATTTCGAGGATAATGTGGGTAGTCTTTTCAAATCACCCATATGATTAGGGTCGTGGTAAAGGAGGCCCATCAAATACTCCATGCACATTTTACAAAATCATTTTGGGTATCAGATCTCTTTTTGTCCTTTAAAGGGGTAAAAGGGCTAGTACAGTGCATTATGTGTTATTGCACGAACAAGTACATCATGTCACGTGTTATATATCTAAGTCACAAGTACAGCTGTAAAAATCAAAACTTGGTAAATAAAACTCACAACGTTACATTCAAACCCTGGTCACCATTGTGAGGCTTGTGACAAAACCATAATGCTACGACACTCTCCGTTCCCCCTGTCTCTAACCTTCCCCCTGTCTCTACCCTTCCCCCTGCCTCTCCCCTTCCCCTGCCTCTCCCGTTCCCTCTGCCTCTCCCCTTTCCCCTGCCGCTCCCCTCCCCCCTGCCTCTACCCTTCCCCCGCCTCTCCCCTCCACTTGACTTTCACCCTCCTTCCCCTCCTTCCCCTCCTCCCCTCCCCGCTTTGTTTTGGACCTTTAATTATTAAATGGTAAGTGTTGAAGTTGATCTCTTGAACACCCTTTTCTTCATCTTAAAGTGGTTAGAAGGTTGTAGTTTATTCATTATTAAAAAGTGGATGTCAATAATTCTGGAGTTAAGCATTTACCCATTTATCCTACCATTTGTTCCTTCATATCCTGAGATGTGGAACTAAATGGTGCAGAAGTAGCGCCCTTACATTTGAGCTGTCGAGTGTGTACTGTCCCCAACGAGGGTAAGATCTGTCCGATTGGTCTTTCACAAGCAAGACGTTACATCACCAAGTGTTCCTTCGCTCAAATGCAAGTCAAGCTCACTGTCCCTTCTGCTAGCATTCGTCACTAGCTCTTAAAATCCCCCAGGGAGTCTGGCAAAGAGTAGGTGTGTTATCACCGGTACCCTGAACAAATTACCAACTCTTGCCCTGACTTCCTGTGTATGCTTCTGCATAGAGCAAAATGTCTTTTCACAAAGGTTGTTTTTTTTTGGATACTGAATCGAGGCTCGTGAAAGAGCTAACATATATTTCACAAACAAATCAACCAGACAAACAAATATATAAAAAGAGGGAGCGGAAGACAAGATGGGGAGAGAAGGGGAAGCACACAAACACAACATTTGAGAGCAGGGAGAAGTGTGGGAGGGAGAGGGCTTGGGGGGAGGAGGCGTTGGGAAGGGGGGGGGGGGTGGAGGAGAGGTATAAAACACAAGGGGACCAAGGACTTCCAGGACAGAAGTTGGTATTTCAAAAAAAAAAAAAAAGTGTAGGATTTTGGGTGAAATTAGCGGGGGTAGAAAAGATCAAGGTTTTGGATGGGGGAAGATAAGAGATGGTGGTGAACAGCTGTTTTAAAGACCTGGAGGGTGGAGTGGGATTGAAGAGAGTGAGGGAGTTTGTTCCAGAGGCGGGAGAAAAGAGGTATGAAGGACTGAAGGTGAGCAGAAAGTCTTGATTTTGGCAGTTTAACCATAAGATCTTGTTTAACCATAAGATCCATAAGAGTTTAACCATAAGTTGCAGGAAGATCTTGTGCGACCTGCAGGAATATTTGGGGGACAGAGCCCAGAGAGAGCTGGGGGGGCAAGGCCGGAGAGGAGTCGGTAGAAGACGGAAAGACCACCAACCTGCCTGCGGTGAGTAAGTGAAAGGCCCTCGGAGATAGCTTCATCGCGGGAGATTCCAATGATTCTGAACGCTTTGGTTTCAACAGCGTGAAGACGAGCTAGGTGTGAGGCAGGAGCACCAGACCAGAGGGGAGAGCAGTATTCCATAGAGCTGCGGATGAAAGCCTTGTAAGTGGTGAGGAGCTCAGGTGTACCAAGGAAGGACTTCGCACGACGGAGGATGCCCAGTCGGCAACTGGCTTTGGAGGCCAGATTTGAAATGTGGTTTTCCCAGGAAAGATCATGGCAGATAGTGAGACCCAAAAGCTTGAGTGACAGAACTTCTTGGAGAGGATTATTCAGAAAGTGGATGGGAGGGTTGTCCAGTCGGTCTTTTCGGAGAGACATCGTAAGAGTGTGAGATTTGTCAGGATTGAAAGACATGTTCCTCTTGTTTGCCCAGTCTGTGATTTTGTCCAGGTCTGCAGAGAGTGAGGAGGCTGCAGACTGCCGATCTGAGGGATGAGGAATGGAGCGACAGAAAGTAGAGTCGTCAGCAAAGAGATAGAGAGGATTTTCAAGAGAGTCAGAGAGATCATTGATGAAGACCAGAAAAAGCACAGGGCCCAGAACACTGCCTTGGGGAACTCCAGCCTGAACAGGAAGAGGAGCTGAGAGAAACCCATTCAGGGCCGCACGTTGACTACGACTAGAGAGGAAGTCCGCCAGCCATGCGTGGAGATTTCCATGGATACCAAAGGAGGAGAGTTTGGTGAGCAGAGCGGGGTGCCAGACCGTATCGAGGGCACGTGAAATGTCAAGGGAGACAGCTCTAATTTCCTGTTTGGTGTTGAGGACCTCCATCCATTGTTGAGAAAGCAGAAGCAGCATGTCCAGAGTAGAGTGACCAGGTCTGAAACCAAATTGATGGTCAGAGATCAAGCCATTGGAGAAGAGGAAAGATTTCATATCTGAAGCAATGATGGATTCCATGACTTTGCTGATAATTGGGAGAAGGCTGATTGGTCTGTAGTTGCTAGGATCTGTTTTTGCACCTTTTTTGTGCAAAGCAGTGATGTTGGCTGATTTCCAAGCAGATGGCAGATGACCTTGAGCAAAAGAGAGGGTGAAGAGAACAGAGAGAGGGAGTGAAAGAGCGGAAGAACATGATTTTAGGACCCGTGTGCTGATGCCGTCAGGACCAGTTGCAGAATCAGAGTCGAGGGTTGACAGAAACTTTTCCACCTTGTCAGGAGGAAAGGACACAGAGTCCAGGAGCAGCTGGGTATGACTGGGTACGGTGGGTACAGAGAGGGATGGGTTTGGGACACAAGATTTAGAGGCAAACACAGAGTTGAGGCATTCAGCTTTTTCACGTGTGGAGTCAGCCGTGTAGCCGTTTGAGGTGAGGGAGGGGATGGAGGGGGAACAAACACCAGAAACAGATTTGACCAGACGCCACCAGGATTTGGAAGAGGGAGACAGATAAGAGAGTTCGGTCTTGAGAACGGAGAGATATTGTTTCCTGGCTCTCCTGAGGGTGGACACACACTTGTTTCGGGCTTTGTGAAAGGAAATGAGATTTCCTTCCGTTGGATTTGCTTTCCAGGAGACGAAAGCAAGTTGTTTCTGGGCAACAGCCTCACAAGGTTAATGTAATACAAGTACCACATATAGAATACAAAACAACACATCAATGTTGTTGTTGTTTTTGTTTCCTGACCAGACCCTTCGTTTTACAAGCCCTCATCCGACCTCATCCATGGGATATTCATAAAAGGATCATACGCATTTTTATTAACCTTAGCCTTCGCTATTTTTGTACCCAGATTGCCCAGAACCCTGCTTTGTGGGGGGGCTTTTATGTAGGGGCCCCGTTCTAGTGCCCAGGTTGCCCTCCTTCCCCCCCCCCCCCTAAATATCCAGCACTGACTGAACCGTCTTTCAGGTGGAGCACAAGATATATTTATCTTGAGATCAAAACTCCCAGTGCAGACAAGGTGCTGTATCTTGAGGAGGCTTTTTTAACTGCTACTCTTGAAAAAAAAAGTCATCTTGAGGTGATATTTGGTTGGTCAAAAGACATTTAAAGAGCCACTAGGTACCTGGTGCAGTGAGATTGGAGGTAACATCTAAAAAGACAGTTGTCATCAATGTGGTTATTCTGACACCCATCAATGTTGTTATTCTGACACCCATCAATGTTGTTACTCAGTAGTGAGCAGATTCCCAAGGCTCAAATGCTCATGAGATAAGTAGAGCTGTTTTTGTTCATTTACTTACACACACGTACACTCATTTTGGATGGTCAATTTAACCAGCTGAGATGGCAGGTCACATTGTAAAGGCAAATTGTGGTGAGGTAAAGCAATGTACGTATGTACGTATATATACGACATGATGTGCTTTGATTTATTGTGAAGAGGAATGTGTTGGTAAATTTGGTTGGGGAACGAGGAATAGAGACGTTCAAGAACTGGTGGTGAGGAATGGAAAATGGCCATTGCTGGTGCCACAGAAGGTGGATGGAGGTTATGTTTTTATCCCTGTGTGTTTGTTTGTGAACAGGATATCTCAAAAAGTTGTGGCTGGATTTGGCCAAAATCTGGTGGAGAGTTTGGGTATGTGACAAGGATAAAATTATTAGATTTTGGTGAAGATCCGGATCTGGATCTGAGAATTTTTAAAGTGATTCTTCATCTTTTTTTTTCTTTTTTTTTGTATACAGAGTCGAGGCTCGTGAAAGAGCTAACATTTATCAAACAAACAAATCAAACAAACAAGCAAACAAAGTATATAAAAAGGGGAGCGGTCGACAAGATGGGGAGAGAAGGGGAGGAAGCACACAAACACAACATTTGAGAGCAGGGACATTGGGAGATGTGTGGGAGGGAGAGGGCCTGGGTGGGGGGGGGGGGGGGGGGCAGGATAGGTATAAAACGCAAGGACACCAAGGACTTCCAGGAAAGAAGTCAGCACCTCAAAAAAGTGGATTTGGGGTGAAATTAGCGGGGGTAGAAAAGATCAAGGTTTTGGATTGGGGAAGATAAGAGATGGTGGTGAACAGCCGTTTTAAAGACCTGGAGGGAGGCGTGGGATTGAAGAGAATGAGGGAGTTTGTTCCAGAGGCGCGATAAAAGAGGAATGAAGGAGTGAAGGTGAGCAGAGAGTCTTGATTTTGGCAGTTTAACCATAAGAGGGTTGCAGGCAGATCTTGTGTGACCTGTAGGAATATTTGGGGGACAGAGCCCAGAGAGAGCTGGGGGAGCAAGGCCGGAGAGGAGTCGGTAGAAGACGGAAAGACCACCAACCTGCCTGCGGTGAGTAAGTGAAAGGCCCTCGGAGATAGCTTCATCGCGAGAGATTCCAATGATTCTGAACGCTTTGGTTTCAACAGCGTGAAGACGAGCTAGGTGTGAGGCAGGAGCACCAGCCCAGAGGGGAGAGCAGTACTCCATTGAGCTGCGGATGAATGCCTTGTATGTGGTGAGGAGCTCAGGTGTGCCAAGGAAGGACTTTGCACGACAGAGGATGCCCAGTCGGCGACTGGCTTTGGAGGCCAGCTTGGAAATGTGGTTTTCCCAGGAAAGATCATGGCAGATAGTGAGACCCAAAAGCTTGAGTGACAGAACTTCTTGGAGAGTATTATTCAGAAAGTAGATGGGAGGGTTGTCCAGTCGGTCTTTTCGGAGAGACATCGTAAGAGTGTGAGATTTGTCAGGATTGAAAGACATGTTCCACTTGTTTGCCCAGTCTGTGATTTTGTCCAGGTCTGCAGAGAGTGAGGAGGCTGCAGACTGCCGATCTGAGGGATGAGGAATGGAGCGGCAGAGAGTGGAGTCATCAGCAAAGAGATAGAGAGGATTTTCAAGAGAGTCAGAGAGATCATTGATAAAAATAAAAAAAAACCACCTTTAGAGGCCATTTTTCCCCGCAAGCGGGGGTTGGCCTTTTTCGGGAACCGTGGTTGTTGTTGTTTTTCGGTCCCCTTTTTGAAGCAATGTTTTACGGCCGGATGCCCTTCCTGACGCCAACCCTTTTTGCCGCCTTTAACGACAAGCAGGGAATTACCAGTGAACTGGTACTCAATTTGCCGACCTCGGAAGGATGACAGGCTGAGTCAACCCCCCTGGCGTTAATTCAGCGATTGACCGGGATTCGAACCCAGGATCCTAGGATCCTAAGCCAGCACCCTAGCCGCTAGCCCAACACCAGGGATAGAGAGATCATTGATGAAGACCAGAAAAAGCACAGGGCCCAGAACACTGCCTTGGGGAACTCCAGCCTGAACAGGAAGAGGAGATGAGAGAAACCCATTCAGGGCCACACGTTGACTACGACTAGAGAGGAAGTCCGCCAGCCATGCGTGGAGATACGAATAGCCCCTTTGACGAATGGGGCTAAAAACGATATATAGCACGGTATCTCAAAAAGTTATGGACAGATTCGTACGAAACGTGGTGGACAGGTTGGGTGTGTGACAAGGACAAATCATTTCTATTTTGGTGAAGGTGAAATATGAATCCGGATACGATAATTTTTAATTTTTCAAAGTGATTCTTCACCATTGAGAGATAGGGCCAAAACTATTTATAGCATGATATTTTATAAAGGTTGTGGACAAGTTATCACAAAACTTGGTGGATGAGTTTGTTAGGCAACAAGAAAAAGCCGATTAGATTCTGGTTCAGGTCTGGATGCAGATCTGGCCCATCAGTGGGATACAAAACGTAAACTGTTCAGCCTGGCGGAGGTTTCCGCTCTACCAAGTGCCATTCTAGTTCTTTCAGAATTGGGAAAGCATCAATATTACCTTTAGGCATGGACAGTATAGAACAGAACTTAGTATTGAGGAAGCGTCAGTTGTGAAGAGTTAATGGTTGTAAGGAAGTGGCGGGAGAGTATGTTGCCACGCAGCACAAGCCAGTGGTGTTTGTTGTACGTGTGAAGAAAAGGTGGGAAGACCAGGCATCAGAAGATTATTAGGTGGGGGAATTGTAGGGGCAATGACGTCATATAGTACAAGGAGTGGATGAGGGCCAAGTATGAACAACTTAACAAAGAAGCAGAAGATTTGGAGGAGTGGAATGAGTACTGAGAGCCATTTGGGGGAATTGCAGAAGTTTTCTGTGGGAGGACTTCAGGAAAGGTTGCATCGTCGAGGAATATAAACCAGGAATGATGGACGGAGGAAGGAGCGAAGGCAGTTGGTCAAAAGAAGGTTTGGAAGACGGTAGAGAAAATTGGATTAAATTGAGATTTTTTTGTCACTGATCTACACATAATACTCCATAATGTTGAGGTGGAATTTTATTTTTCAGAAATGTTTTACAAAATAATTAAAAACAAGTACAGATACATTCAAAGTACACCGCCCCCACACCAAATAATTAAATATTCGACAGCGCGGCATTGCCGGGGCGCCTTCAGCGCCCGGCAATACCGCAGTGCAGCTCATAGAGATTGCGTTGGAAGGGAGTGGTGTGCAATAAATTGATCGATTAATTGCATAATTAAAATCAATAAAAGATTATCATAAAATATTTTCTAAATAAATTGGCTAATAGCATAACTAAACCACTTGTGCTTCATCCGAAGATGTATCTTTTAGAAATTAAATTAAGTATGTCATTAATAAAAAAATTAAAGAATTAATTGATTAATCAATAAATAATTAATCGATTAAATGATTAATTAATAAATCAAAAATATCCTTTATAGTCACATTACTTGGTCACTGTCATGTCCAAATATTAGCTTCCTAGCTCAAAAGGTGCCTGAGACATTGCCCAGACGAGAAAGAAAATTAATAAATGATTAATAATGAAAATAAATAAATAATAATCAGAAAAAAATTAAATAGTTAATCAATTGGCTAATATAATACACAAACCACCACCATTTCATCCGAATCTGTAACGTAAATTTTTTTTAATTAATTAAGTCATTCATCGAATAATTAAATAATTAATCGATCAATTAATTAATCAATAAATCTAAAATACCCTTTACAGCCAAATCACTTGGTCATTGTCATGTCCAAATATCAGCTCCCTAGCTCAATATGTGCCTGAGATATTGCCCAGATGAGAAATAAAATAAAGAAATAATTAATAATGAAAATAAATAAATAATAATCATAAAAAAATGAAATAATTAATCAATTCGCTAATAGAACACGTAAACCACCACCATTTCATCAGAATCTGTAACTTTAAAAAAAAAAAATTAGTCATAAATCGAATAATTAAATAATTAATCTATTAATTGATTAATTGATTAATCAACAAATCAAAAAAATCTTTTACAGCCAAATCACTGTCATTGGCATGTCCAAATATCATCTTCCTAACTCAAAAGGTGCCTGAGATCATGGCCAGAATAGAAAGGAAATAAATAAGTACTTAATTAATTGCTGATAATTAAATAACTCTTCAGTTAATTGATTAATCAAAAAACGAAAAATATCGTTTTTTACAAAGTACTTCCTCACTATTGTGCCGAAATTTCAGCTTCCTAGCTCAAAGGATGGCTGAGATATCGCCTGGACAACCAAGAAAACAAACAAGAAAAAAACAAACAAACAACCAGAGGGAAAACTGTGTACTCCCTTTCAGCCTGCGTCACTGCCGAGCCCCCTTCAGTGCCCGACAATGACGTTATGCAGCGCCTGGAGATGGCATAGGAAAGGTGCGGTGTACAATGAAATACAGAAATATATAATTTACATAAGTATTCAACCCCCTGAGTCAATACTTTGTAGAAGTGCCTTTGGCAGTGATTACAACTTTTAGTCTTCTTGGGTATGTCTGTATCAGCTTTGCGCATCAGGATTTGTGGAGTTTCTGCTTCCAGATTTGCTCAAGCTCTGTGAAGTTGGATGGGGAGCGTCATGAACAGCAATCTTTAAGTCTTTCCACAGATTCTCAATGTGATTCAAATCTGGCATTTGGCTGGGGAGCTGAAGGACTTTCATGTTCTTGTTCTGAAGCCATTCCAGTGTTGCTTTGGCTATATGTTTGGCGTCATTGTCCTGTTGGAATATAAATCTTTGCCGCAGTCTAAGGTATTTTGCACTCTGAAGTAGGTTCAAGGATTTACCTGTATTTGGCTCCATTAATTATTCCCTCAATTCTTACAAGTCTTCCAGTCCCTACTGCTGAAAAGCATCTCCATAGCATCATGCTGCCCCCACCATGCTTCACGGTAGAGATTGTGATAAATGGGTGATGAGCTATGCTCGGTTTCCACCAGTCGTAGAGCTTTGCATTCAGGCCAAACAGTTCAATTTTCATCTCGCCAGACCACAGGATATTTTGCCTCATGCTCTCAGAGTCATTCACACACCTTTTTGCAAACTCCAGGCATGCTGTCATGTGCCTTTTTCTCAGGCGTGGCTTCCATCTGGCCATTCTCCCATAAAGCCTAGATTTGTGAAGTGCTGTAGACACTGTTGTCCTTCTGGCAGGTTCTCCCATCTCAGCCAAGGAACTCTGTCAGAGTATTCATTGGGTTATTGGTCCCCTCCCAGACCAAGGTCCTTATTGCCCTGTTGCTCAGGTTGCACGGCCAGCTCTAGGAAGAGTATGCGTAGTTCCATATTCTTTTCAATTCCTAATGATTGAGCTTGCTGCTTTTGGGAACTTTCAACACTAGAAATTGTTTAAAACCCTTCCCCAGATCTATGCCTCCTCACAATTCTATCTCAGAGTTCAACGGACAGTTCCTTAAACTTCCTGGTAGAGTTTCTGCCCTGACATGCACTGTCAACTGTGGGACCTTGTATATATATAGGTGTGTTTCTTTATAAATCATGTCCATTCAATTGAATTGGCCCCAAGTGGACTCCAATCAAGTTGTAGAGACATCTCAAGGATGATCCAATAAAATTGGATGCACCTAAGCTCAATTTGAAGTGTCGTAGCAAAGCGTTTGAATATGTATCAACTCGAGACATTTCAGCTTCTCATTTTTAATTATTTTGAAAAAGTTTCTACAAAAAGAAATCCACTTTGACATTATGGGATATTATGTGTAGATTGGTGACAAAAAACATCTCAATTCAATCCATTTTAAATTCAGGCTGTAACGCAACAAAATGTAAAATAAGTCAAGGGGTGTGAATACTTTCTGAAGCCACTGTTTGAGAGATGGTTAGATTCCAGAGGAGTGGAGGACAGGGTTAACTTTGCTGATATGGAAAGGAAAGGGGCATGTTCAAGATCCGGGGAAGTATAGGGGCATTACACTCCTTAGTCATGTCATGAAGGTGCTGGAGAGGGTTCTGGATGGGAGGATAAGGAAGAGTGTGGAGAGCAGCAGAGGTTTAGAAAGGGTAGGCCGGTAGGAGGACGACAGATGGAATGTTCGTGCTGAGACAGCTGGTGGCGAAGAGGTTGAAGGTGCAATGTGAAATGGCATTGGGATTTGTGAATGTGGAGAAGGCTTATGACACTGTCCCATGTCCCAAGAGAGATGGTGATGGTGACACTGATATGGATGGGAGTACCAGAAGCAGACGTTAGGTTGATGGAAGGAATGTACAAGGGAATGAAGGGAAGAGTTTTGGTGAATTGATAGATGCCGGCCTACCTTTACAGTCTGGAAACAGTGGCACTGACAGAGACAACAACAGAAACTGCGGGTTTATGAGAACAACTGTGTCATGAGGATTATGGGAGTGAAGAAGGTGGATAGAATTAGAAGGAGGATGGATGAACTGAGGAAGGAGATTGGTATGGAAGTAAGCTTGGCGGGGAGATTGGTGAAACGCCGGTTGAGATTGGTTCGACATTTGGTGCTGTGGGGAAAAATGAATTAATTGCGTACGTAAGCTTCATAAAATATATATACATGTGTGTCAGAATTTTGAACGAGGTACAAATCCCAAAAAACACAAATTGATTGCTTTAAACCTATATAACTTTGTCCCAAATGTTCTGAATTAGAACATTTAGGTGTCATCTTGTAGAACGCAATCACGGCTTTCAGAAAATGTATAGTTTTATATACTTTTTATCAATTATCTACATGTTATAAGCCTCTGAACCTCAAAAAATGGTGAAAAAGGGCATTTTTTAAAGTATTTCGTTACCCTTCAAAGCCATGCATTCATTATAAAAGCCTTTTTCAGATACTTTTCACAGCTGGAATAAAAGTAGATCTATATAACTACTCTACTGAATGTGTTTTTGTGTTACTCATGTCAGTTCCTGAGTCACAGCTCCTCCTCATATAGGATGAAGCAGATGAACCGTAACGTAAGAGATATTTATATAAGCCCTGTTTTACACATATCAGGGTGTTCCATAGTTCTTCTTTAGGGTGCAACAAACAGCACTTATACGTATGTATTAACTCTGTAAAAATCATTGACCTCCTTTGTTTCTCTGAGACGCAACAAGCTTGAGTGTGAATTTAGAAACCATAACGGTCTCTTACGTTACGCACCGGTCATGCTCCCTGTAAGCCAGGTAAGTGCATATCGAAGTGAAATATTCCATCAGACCATCACATTAGCTTGAATTCTATGCCATTTCAAAAGATCGGGACGCTCCTGGTGCGTTAAGTACGCAAAACTAGCCGAAACAGCATCTTCGGGAAGAAGAGGAAGGAATTCATATATCTTATTTTGGTGTCTTACGTTATGCTAACAAGGAAGGGAAATTTGACCATGAATAAAAACGGAACCTCTGGGCCGATCGGTGTCAGTTTGGCTGCGTTTGATAGCCCAGGCTTAGGGCTTTAAGGATATCAAGGTGATTTTTAGCTATTCCCCAAAAAAATTTTTGACCCCTAGGAGGCCCAAATGTACCTCGTTTAAAATTCTGACCTATATATATATATATATATATATATGTATATATATATATATATATATATATATATATATATATATATATATATATATATATATATATATATATATATATATATATATATATATATATACATACACTATATATATACAGTCACATGAAAACGTAAGTACACCCTATGTAAAGTTTTGACTTTTTCAACATATTTCAACATACAGCTATTTAATCTTCATTTCAACAATATTGATAGATAAAGGTGATATAATATAACAAATATCATGAAACATTTACATTTTGTAGTCCATTGTATAATTTAAATAAACATAAATGCAAATTTCGCATGTGGAAAAAGTAAGTACACCCCTACATTTATCACTACTTCAAATACCTAAAATTAGAATCAGGTGCACCAGCTCAAGTGCAAATGATTAGAACATCGTTAGAGAGGATCTTGGAGGAACCTGTCTTATTTAAACCTCAGACATTTAGTTTGGTTTGCTCTTTGTTGTTGAAGTGTGCGGCGTCACCATGCCAAGATCAAAAGAGCTCTCTGAGGCCTTCAGAAAGAAGGTTATAGATGCCTACGAGTCTGCGAAGGGATTTAAAAAGATCTCCAAACAATTTGAAATCAATCATTTCACTGTCCGGAAGATCATCTACAAGTGGAGAAGATTCCAAACAACTGCCAACTTGTTCAGGCCAGTCCACCCCAGCAAGTTCAGCCTGAGAGCAGACCGCAAGATGCTGAAAGAAGTCTCTAAGAACCCCAGAATGTCATCACGGGACCTACAGGTCGCTCTTGCCACTGTTGATGTCAAAGTGCACGAGTCCATCATGAGAAAGAGGCTGCACAAATTTGATCTACATGGGAGGTGTGCCAGGAGGAAACCTTTGCTGTCCTGAAAGAACATCAGGGCAAGACTAAAGTTTGCCAATGAACACCTTGGCAAAGACCAGCACTTCTGGAACAATGTGCTCTGGACAGATGAGTCAAAGGTAGAGCTATTTGGCCACAGTACCAGAAGACATGTTTGGCGAAAACCAAAGACAGCATTTGACCACAAGAACCTGATACCAACTGAAAAGCATGGTGGTGGAAATATTATGGTTTGGGGCAGCTTTGCTGTATCAGGGCCTGGGCAGCTCACCATCATATAATCCACTATGAATTCTTCATTGTACCAGAGGGTGCTTGAGGATAATGTGGGGCCATCTGTCGGAAAGTTGAAGCTCAACCGATGGTGGACCTTGCAACATGACAATGACCCTAAATATACCAGTAAATCCACCAAGGAATGGCTGAAAAGAATGAAATGGAGGGTTCTGGAATGGCCAAGTCAAAGCCCGGATCTAAATCCCATCGAGATGTTGTGGGGGGATTTGAAACGAGCTGTGCATGCAAGAAACCCCTCAAACATCGCACAGCTGAAAGAATTCTGCATGGAGGAGTGGGCAAAAATTTCTCCCAGTCGATGTCAGAGACTGGTCGACAGTTATAAGAAACGCCTACTTGAGGTTGTTTCTGCCAAAGGGGGCAATACCACCTATTAGAGCCAAGGGTGTACTTACTTTTTCCACATGCGAAATTTGCATTTATGTTTATTTAAATTATACAATGGACTACAAAATGTAAATGTTTCATAATATTTGTTTTATTATATCACCTTTATCTATCAATATTGTTGAAATGAAGATCAAATAGCTGTATGTTGAAATATGTTGAAAAAGTCTAAACTTTACATGGGGTGTACTTACTTTTTCACGTGACTGTATATATATATATATATATATAATCTTTGTATTCAACAAATAAGCTGTGTATTCAGATTTCAACATATTTACAAGTTTGGGAAAAGTTTCCCGCAGTTGAAACTGTTGTAAAACTATTTTTTAATTAGTGTTGAGCTCCCTGACCTGACAGGCTAGATTAATTCGTTCCACAACAGTGTGGATGGGGGGAAATAGAATGGTGCTGGTTGAGGGAACAAGGTAGGAGAAAATGAGGTAGACCGCAGTTGAGATTGGAAGATTGTGTGTGGAGTGATATCAGTAAGGTGGGGGTAGTTGGAGAGTGGAGAGAGTTGGCCAAGAACAGGTGGAAGTGGAGGAGTATCTTTGGCAAGGCGTGGCAGAAGATTGGTACCATTAGACCTCACCCCTTATAAAGGGTTAAGAAGAAGAAGGCATTTTATTGATGTATGTATTTCCAATGAGTTTGTAGCAAAATGGTACGTGGCTGCTTTCTTGTTTGATACTCAGCACTTAAAAGGATAAAGCAGGGACAAACAACTTTGGGAAGGCAATGGCAAACCATCCAGTGTAACCCTTCCCAATAAACTGCTTAAGCAACACCAATTCTCTGCAAAGCTTATGAAGAAGAAGAAGAAGAACCACCTTCAGAGGCCATTTTTCCCCGCAGAGCAGGGGTTGGCCTTTTTGGGGCACCTTGGTCCCCTTTTTGAAGCAATGTTTTACGGCCGGATGCCCTTCCTGCCTCCAACCCTGTTAGTCGCCTCTTGCAACACACAGGGAATTACCAGTGAACTGGTACTACAATTTGCTGACCTCAGAAGGATGAACAGGCTGAGTCAACCCCCCTGGCGTTAATTCAGCGATCGACCTGGATTCGAACCCAGGATCCTAGGATCCCAAGCCAGCACCCCAACCGCTAAGCCAACACCAGGCTTATGGTACAATCTGTAAAGATTATGGTGCATCAAAAATGTATGTATGTATAAAACTATATATCTCATCTATTTTATGTTTCCATTTCTCTAGATATATCGTGTAGTTTTCTTTTTCAGGTGCAGCACGTCAGATTAAAGAGTGTTTGTTTTTGTGTTCATCTGTACGCCTACATACAGTCGGCGTTATCCCACTCATGGCACACACAGAGGGTGAGGTTGATACATTCTTAATGATGCTAAAACGACCAAGGAACCAAGAGAAACTGGAATTCGATTACTGTATCCAAATATTTCACATGAAGTGTGTGCGTGGCCCCAGAAGGCTTTCGTTTGTCTCGACTGTCTGTATTCAGGATGTAAGCACTTTGTACAGAACTTGTTACTGGGCGGCATCCTTTTGTATCCTTGTAAGACATTTATCAGAAGTCGTCAGTGCATTTCTCCACGTACGTGGCATAATTGCTTGAGAAAGCTACTTGATATATTTTGAGTACTTTCTTTGCTTATGTCTGTTCACTAAAGAGTTTATGGTTAATTCATTCTTATCCTCACAGTATTTGACAAAAACTTGAGGGGAGGGGGAAGGTAATGATGGGATATTGTAATCGGCTCCGTCTGTCGGTCTGTCACGCTATCTCCTCCTAAACCGTTGGGCAAAATTCACCAAACCTGGTAGATATGATCACCACATGACAAGAAGGCGCAAGAGCCATATCGGTTTTGGCTCCACCTGCTGTGGCAGGGTCAGAGGGTCAAATACCGAAAAATGCAATTACGGACATATTTTTAAACATTTTTTAAGGATAATTTGTATGAGCAATGAATATTTGGGGACGCGTGAAATATGTAACGAATTATTAGATTTGACCCCTGCTTCATGCCTCAGGGTGGGGACTTTGGCGTCAAAACGAGAATTGTTTTTTTTTAACCCAAAATTTTATATTGGGTCTAATCCTGGTGGAGCTCTTTGCCTCTTTCAACTTTGCTTTACGAGGGAAGTGTAGGGATTGGCGATGTCGTGTCATCGGTTGTCCGACTGTCTGTTTGTCTTTTGGTAGTTATGATCGACATATGGCAAGGAGGTGCCAAAGCAGTCATTTTGGCCCTGCCCAATAGGGTGGGGTCAAAAGTTCAAATAACGAAAAATGCAATTATGGCCAGAAAAAATTAAATGAAATTTTGTATGTGCAATCAACATTGGTGGATACATGAAATATGTAATGATTTTTGGGGATTTCACCGCTGGTTCATGCCCCATGGGGTGGGGGCTTAGGATGACAGGGGTCAAAGCAGGAAATTTATTAACTCAAAAGTTGATATTTGGTCAATTCTGGTGGAACTCTCTGCCATCTTTCAACTTTGCTTTATGAGGGAAGCGTGGGGATTTACGATGGCGTGTCATGGACGTCACTCGAGTTATGCTTATTTTTCAATTGTCTCTCATTAATAATCTCTGAACGTGGTTGATGCATTTGTCTTGCTACATTAGGACCATTGATTGCAATCTTGACGTGATGTCGAGCGAAGAGAACAGCCGAACTGGCTCGAGCGCTTCCGATGCCCACAGACCCGTGGTGGCTTCACTATGTCCAGCGTCTGTGGAGAAGGCGGGAAAGCAGAAATCCACCCCCAGAGATTTGAAGAAGATTTGTACAAGTGAGAAGAGGTCAGGAAAATCCTGCATCATATTATGTATTTTTGTTTGAATTTAGTTTAAAATTATTTGGTTGGACATTGGAAAGAAACACAACAGATAACATCTGTGCTTTTAATGCTTGTTTACTGATTCCTGCTTAATCTGTAAATATTTTTAACTATAATTTTTTGAGAAAATTGAGAAATTGAGAAAAATGAGAACGAAAAATTTTGAACGAGAAAATAATTTCTCATCGGAGCTATTGGCATGTCCAAAAAGTTTTGTTTTTTTGGGATATAAAGTTTTGGTTAATGGAAGAGTGAGGTGAAGGTAACACATTGATATTGGGATGGTGGTGTGGGCACAGCAAGGGAATTAACATACAGGACGAGTAGTGTGGAGGGAAGGAACAAATACCCTCCTAATAGATAAGGTGACTGGGTCGGGGAGTATTGAAGATAGGAAAGGTCAAAGGTTGAGGTGGCAAATGACCTGAGATGGCGATTCATTGCCAACTTGAAAGGAGAGAAGAAGTGGGATTGAACATACTGAGGAAGGACGTTCCACAAGCGGGAGGAACAAGGAGTATGGGTGAGCAATGATCCTGTATTGTTGGAGTTTAACAGGTATGGGGCTGTGGGAATATTGAATGGGACTGAGGAGAGGCCACCAACCTGTTGCGCTGAGAAAGCTGCTTCTGCTTCTTTGTGATAGATGCCAATGATGTTGAAAGCTTTGGATTCTACGGCATCCGGGAGTGATATGTGTGAAGCCGGTGGTACCAGCCCATATAGGATTGCAGTACGGTACTGTATACTTGAGCTACAGATAAAGGCCTTGTAGACTGTGAGAGGTCAGGTTTACCAATGAAGAATTTGGCATAATGGAGAATCAATGGTGTTGGAGACCAGCTTTGACATACTGTCTGCCAAGGTGAGATGGTGAGGGCCAGAAATTTGAGTAGACTATATTTTTCCAGTGGTTGATTATGCAAACGAAATAGACAGGTGGGTTTGTTGTTCATCCTTTTGGAGAGATGGGGTGGCGAAGGAGAGGTGGGAGGGGCAAATAAATTGAGAAGGAGAATAAGGGTGTAAATAATAAATTATTATTATTAATAATAATAAATAAATCAAATGTAATAATAAATTGATGGAGTACTGCTCTCCCCTCTGGGCTCCTGCCTCACGCCGAGCCCCGCTTCACGCTGTAGAAACCAAAGCATTCAGAATCATTGGAATCTCCTGCAATGAAGCTGATTCTGAGGGCCTTTCACTCTCTCACCGCAGGCAGGTTGGTGGTCTTTGTCTTCTACCGACTCCTCTCTGGCCGAGCCCCCCCAGCTCTGTCTGTGCTGTGTCCCCTAAATATTCCTGCAGGATGCACAAGAACTGCCAGCAACCCTCTTCTGGTGAAACTGCCAAAATCAAGACTCTCTGCTCACCTTCACTCTTTCATTCCTCTTTTTTTCCTGCATCTGGAACAAACTCCCACACCCTTCAATCCCACTCCTCCCTCAAGGTCTTTAAAACAGCTGTTCACCACCATCTCTTCTCTGCCCCCATCCAAAACGTTGATCTTTTCTACCCCCGTTACAACAACACACAACAACATGCATTTTAAGGCCATTTTCCCTGCTAGAGCGGGGGTTAGCCTTGTGGTCCCCATGACAATCTTCTCCATCTTGCCCTATTTTCTGCATCTCTCCTTGTTAACCCCCTTGCCCGCATTTCTTCTTCCACCATCTTTAGCCAAGTCTTTCTCGGTCTTCCCCGTCCTCTACTTCCTTCTACATTCATTTCCATCACTCATCTCAACCAGTCACTTTCATCCTTCCTCAACACATGACCAAACCATCTCATCCTGTTCCTCTTCACAGCATCAATCACAGGCTCTATTCCCATCATCTTTCGCAATTCATCATTTGTCTTCCTCTCTCTCAACGACACTCCGCACATCCACTGAACCATTCGCATTTCCACCCTTTCCAGCCTTCGGTGCTGCTCTACATTCATGACCCATGTCTCGCTCCCATAAATCACAACACTTCTCACACATGCAGCATACACATTTCGCTTCAGCTTCAACGACACTCCCCTCCTACCCCTGTTAATAAACCGCAAATCCACCTTTTCAAATTCCGTTTTCTTTCCTGAAATTCCCTGTAGTGCCCATCTTGCTTATACCGTGTACCCCTCCCCATCCACCCCCATCCCTCTCCCTTCCACAGATCTCCCAATGTCCGTGTTTTCTACTGTTGCCGTGCTGCCCTTTCTCTGCCCCTCTCGTCTCCCGCTCCCTTTATTACATGTTTTATGTGTGTTTCAGGTTTCTGTCGATGTTTTTATGTGTTTTATGTGTTAGCTCTTATACAAGCCTCGACTCTGAAAACAAACAAAAAAAAAGATAAATACAAAACGGAGAGAAATGGCACATTGAGAGCAGAGGGATAAAGGAATGCAGATGAGAAAAAAGTCTGAACTTTGAAAAGTTGACAAGGAAGAGGTGAGAGGGTTCTGATTCAACACATTCCCCCCGGTTAAAAGGGTGGAACAGCTTAAAAGACAGGAGACCAAAAGTTCAACAATGGGTTTATTGTAAATATACATTTAAATTATTCATTCTAAAGTCCTAAATGTTTAGCCAATTGTAAAATGCAAATTTATCATCAGTTTTACTTTACTTATCACATGGCAAACATTGTTACTCTTGTGGCTGATTTGAGACCACAGAAGATGCTTCCTGTGCCACAGACGTTATCTTGGAGAACTTTTTGTTTTGTACCTTAAGGAGATGAACAGTTAATGAAACATGGAATGTTATGTTGTTAATCATTCTCTTGCAGAATCCAAAAGGAACTGGCTGATATTACGCTGGATCCACCACCGAACTGTAGGTGAGTTATGCTCATAGACTCGTAGTTATGTTAACTAGACTCAGCGGCGTATTGGTTAGAACACCCTCTCTCAGTCTCGGAGATCGGTGGTTCGAACCCCGGCCAGGTCATAACCATAAGACTTTAGAAATGGTGCGTACTGCTTCCTTGCTTGGCGTTCAGCATTTGGAAGGATAGAGCATGGACAAACAACACTGGGAAAGCAATGGCAAACCACCCAGTGTAACCCTTGCTATGAAACTGCTTCAACAGCACCATTGCTCTGCAAAGACTATGGTACTTCCTTTTATGTTTGTAATATAATCGCTTTGGGTTTGCTTTTGAAAGGTCATTTAGCAGTCATGCTTTTCATGTTTTCCAGCAACCTTGCAGCCATACCAAACTTTTTGCCTTTTTCAGTTGCATTATTTTGGTGAAAACCATGTTTACCTCTGCTAGTGAAGGTGGACAGAGGTTACAATTTCACCAATGCCTGTCCGTTTGTTTGTCTGTGAGCAGGATATCACAAAAATGTATGAACGGATTCGGCCAAAATCTGGTGGACAGGTTCGTTGTGTGACGAGAACAAATTGATTCGATTTTGGTGAAGATCTGGACCCGGATATGAGAATTTTAAAATAGGTTCTTCACCATTGAGAGCGAGAGAGCCAATACGATATATAGCACGATATCTCGAAAAGTTATGGACAGATTCATACGAAACTTGTCGGACAAGAACAAGCGAAGAGATTTTGTTTCAGGTCCGGATTCAGGTCCGGCCTATCAGTGGGATACACAACGTAAACAAACGGTTCAGCCTGGCGTAGGTATGCGCTCTCCTGAGTGCCGTTCTACTTTTTAATGTATTGATCATCTATGACTCTATCCAAGCAAAATAATTTGTTCTACACAGCTTTTAGATTTCTGTATTCTTTATATTGCATGTAATGCATCATCTGATATAATCTTTGACTTTGTCTGTCCAGTGCCACTCCCAAGGGGGACAATATGTACGAATGGCGTTCAACAATCCTTGGACCCCCCGGTTCTGTTTATGAAGGAGGAATATTTTTTTTGGACATCTCCTTTTCCACAGACTATCCATTCAAGCCACCCAAGGTAGTATCAATATTTATTTAAAAGTGAAGAGTGTTTGAAAAACTTAAAATCCTCAATTGCCTTTTTGTGTACAGTGTTGAAGCCTGTGGAGGAGCTAGAACACAGGACAGACTAGGACGTAACGGAATGAAAAGAACAATAGAAAGAGATGGGGAAGCGAACACATCAGCAGCAGGGATGAGGAACAAAATAGAGGGAGATTTGAATGAATAAGGGATGTGGGGAAGAATGAGGGCACTGGGCGGGGGGTGAAGGGAGTAGAGGGGGGGAGGGAGGTTGGTCTAGGTGGATACAGCTGCAAACTCTCAATCACAGAAGTTGAAGGAAAAACTGGAAACTTTAAAAGAGGTAGGCTTGGGGAGTGTTGATAGGGGTAGTAAAGATCATGGTTTTGGATGGAGATGATCTGAGATGATGGTGAACAGCTGGCTTGAAGCCATGGAAAGAGGAATGAGATTGAAGAGCTTGTGGAAGTTGGTTCCACCAGCGAGAAAAAAAAGAGGAACAAATAAATGGAGGTGTGCAGTGATCCTGGAGGTAGTTTCACCAGAAGGGGGTTGATGGTGGACCCTGTAAGCCCTGCAGAAACCTGGGGGGACAAAGCACGGAAAGAGCAGAGGGTGCGAGAGCAGAAAGAAGGCGCCCTACAATCTCCCCGCAATCCCTCACACGTCCCTTTCCTCCCCTTCTTCAAATCTCTTCTGAAGCTCCTTTTGAGCTCCCTTTCATTCTGCCCCTGCTCCTCCTATACTCCCTTACTCACGCTTCTCATTCTTGTCCTTCCCATTTCCCTTCCTCTTCTCAATGTAAATTTTTTTCACTTTACCCTTGCTACTCTATTCTATACATACATCATATAAGTAAATGGCTCTTTTACAAGTATTGACTTCAACTGATGTTACCTTTCATATCCATAATTTAAAGGTATCTTATCCTGTGTATTGCCATTAACAGATATATTTCAGTTATTTATAAATCATTTTAATGCTTCATTTTAAAACAGAAAATTTGTTTCATTTTGTCACCACAATTGTTGTACACCATAAGGGCCATTGCCACCATTCCAATGACACACCCCACCCTCTTCTCCTACACACCCTATAAATCATAAAGTATGCATGAGGGTTGTGGGGTGGGAGGGGGACCTGGCGCTTACGTCCAAATCATAATTGTTAATTATACTATCTATTGTTTTAATTAATTTGCTTTAATTTAATATTTTCAAGGAATTATAAATTGTCTGTTCTAGTTCATTTTGAAACTGAATTTTAAAAATTTTTTTGGAATGAATGAATTTTGAACCTGAAACTTTTGAAACACCCTTGTTTTATATTTATCACCCTATGAAAAACATGAATGAAGGATTCAGCATGGAACTGTATGGATGGGCCAAAAAGGTGACAATGCTCTTTTGATCATACTAAAATACGCAATTTGGTGCCTGACCTCGATACATTCGGTTGTTACTTATCCAATCACAACCAATCTTGATGGGGACTAAGGGTCATACGACGGAGGTCGTAGCGATTTAACTCCCTCCCACCCCCCACCTTCCCAAGGGGGATTTGCACCCTGGACGAACTCCGTGTTGAGGTGTATGTTCTTGAAGCCTGTATATATCTATTAGGTGTATATCTATTAAGATAGCTTATTGTGGCTTTTTTCAAAAGCCGCTTCAAATAACAAAAGTTAAACACAACACCAAAGATAATAGCATAATATTAATGTTATTAAATATATATATATTAATACTAATAATATCCTCTCTTCCCAAGGGGTTTCCTCCTTGGACAAACACTGTGTTAATGTGTATAAATAGCTTATCATGCCATGTCGTGGAAAACCCGAACTGGAAGTAAAATATATAAACCACAAACGAGTATAATTACCTTTTGAAACAGTCGCTAATACCGTTTAACATTAAACTGAAAGGGAGAAAACCCAGGCTGTGTTCAGTTACCAAGCAGCTAGCTGGCATTTGCCAAGCCAGCTGTTCCTTATCAACGGTTTTCAATGGAGTGCTTGCTTGAAAGCCTAAGCCATTTGGCGAGCACTCTACAAGAAACTTCTTAACTGAACATACGCCCGATGTTCGACCCGAGATCTACTGTAATCCATATACCCCAGAGAGGATTGACCCTTCCTGCTGCTCTCCGAGGGAACGGGTGTACCAGCATGAAAAAATATCTGATGAAAATACTCAAACAGGCACAAGTAACTTGGACGTAATCCACATTAAACTTACAAAATCAACTTATAGTTAAATTAGATGTGAAAATGTTATGGTTAATTTCGACAATTTGTCGGACTGTCATTAAGGCCGCATGGGAGCACTATATTAAAGTTGGCCAGGGTGCTAACTCTCACTCACGCATGCACGCACACACACACACACACACACACACACACACACACACACACACACACACACACACACACACACACACACATATACAGTCACGTGAAAAAGTAAGTACACCCCATGTAAAGTTTTGCCTTTTTCAAAATATTTCAACATACAGCTATTTGATCTTCATTTCAACAATATTGACAGATAAAGGTGATATAATGCAACAAATATCATGAAACATTGACATTTGGTTGTCCATTGTATAATTTAAATAATCATAAATGCAAATTTGGCATGTGGAAAAAGTAAGTACACCCTTGGCTCTAATAGGTGGTATTGCCCCCTTTGGCAGAAACAACCTCAAGTAGACGTTTCTTATAACTGTCTACAAGTCTCTGACATCGACTGGGAGAAATTTTTGCCCACTCCTCCATACAGAATTATTTCAGATGTGTGATGTTTGAGGGGTTTCTTGCATGCACAGCTCGTTTCAAATCCCCCCACAACATCTCGATGGGATTTAGATCCGGGCTTTGACTTGGCCATTCCAGAACCCTCCATTTCTTTCTTTTCAGCCATTTCTTGGTGGATTTACTGGTATGTTTTGGGTCATTGTCATGTTGCAAGGTCCACCTACGGTTGAGCTTCAACTTTCCGACAGATGGCCTCACATTATCCTCAAGCACCCTCTGGTACAATGAAGAATTCATCGTGGATTCTATGATGGTGAGCTGCCCAGGCCCTGATGCAGCAAAGCTGCCCCAAACCATAATATTTCCACCACCATGCTTTACAGTTGGTATCAGGTTCTTGTGGTCAAATGCTGTCTTTGGTTTTCGCCAAACATGTCTTCTGGTACTATGGCCAAATAGCTCTACCTTTGACTCATCTGTCCAGAGCACATTGTTCCAGAGTGCTGGTCTTTGTCTAGGTGTTCATTGGCAAACTTTAGTCTTGCCCTGATGTTCTTTCTGGACAGCAAAGGTTTCCTCCTGGCACACCTCCCATGTAGATCAAATGTGTGCAGCCTCTTTCTAATGGCAGACACGTGCACTTTGCCATCAACAGTGGCAAGAGCTACCTGTTGGTCCCGTGATGACATTCTGGGGTTCTTAGAGACTTCTTTCAGCATCTTGCGGTCTGCTCTCGGGCTGAACTTGCTGGGGCGGCCTGGCCTGAACAAGTTGGCAGTTGTATGGAATCTTCTCCTCTTGTAGTTGATCTTCCGGACAGTCGAATGATTGATTTCAAATTGTTTGGAGATCTTTTTAAATCCTTTCCCAGACTCGTAGGCATCTATAACCTTCTTTCTGAAGGCCTCAGAGAGCTCTTTTGATCTCGGCATGGTGACGCTGCATACTTCAACAACAAAGAGCAAACCAAACTAAATGTCTGAGGTTTAAATAAGACAGGTTCCTCCAAGATCCTCTCCAACGATGTTCTCATCATTTTCACCTGAGCTGGTGCACCTGATTCTAATTTTAGGTATTTGAAGTAGTGATAAATGTAGGGGTGTACTTACTTTTTCCACATGCGAAATTTGCATTCATGTTTATTTAAATTATACAATGGACTACAAAATGTAAATGTTTCATCATATTTGTTATATTATATCACCTTTATCTATCAATAATGTTGAAATGAAGATCAAATAGCTGTATGTTGAAATATGTTGAAAAAGTCAAAACTTTACATGGGGTGTCCTTACTTTTTCACGTGACTGTATATATGTATATATATATATACCTACACACACACACACACACACACACACACACACACACACACACACACACACACACACACACACACACACACACACACATTAGATCTTCCAGGGAGACAGCCTCTCACCCCTCCCCCCTCCTGTTCTGCCTGGCTCTCAACCCACTGAACAACCTCATAAACAAGCAAGGGCACTGATATAACTTTCAATAAAAGAACATGCAAAGAGACAGCAAATGTGACACATCTATTGTATATGGATGATTTTGCACCAAACGGCAAAAAAACTGGCAGAGAAACTGATATTGGTGAAGCAGTACTCCGACGACATTCAAATGGAATTTGGCCTTGACAAGTTGTGAAATTAAACTCAGACCTCTGGCAAGAATTGAGGCTTTATTCAGCTATTTCTCAAGACAATCCTACAACACAAAAATACACTTTATTAGTCCCATATAAAGGCAACCAGCATACATCTCATTCTAAATCCTTGCAAGCAAGCGTTTACATACCTGGTACATCTCAATAGTATACCGCACAGGGATACAGCATGTCACCTCCCAGCGCACCGAATGGACACAGTTTATATAAGCTCCCTCAAGGTCATTTCTTTTCAGCGGATAGTGTTTGAAACAATATAACATTTTTCATCACATTCTCCCTCCGTTTAAAAAACAAGCAAGCCATAAAGCAATTAATCAAGCAATTCATAAAGCAATTCCAAATAATATAGAGCAGTCTAATAATGCCGGCAGTAATTCCTACCAACCGAGACGCTGCGGTGGCTGACACAGATGACCTGAACGAGTGCGATATATCCCCTCCCTGTCAGTTCCTTCACTAGCCGTAAGGGGGAGTTCGTCCTCTCCCGATAGGATTCTGTGCGGACTAGCCGTCACCGTTCGAATCGGCGAACTAGGTAACAAAGTATCATCTCCGATCACCCCGTTCTCAACCTTCGGCAAATCATACGAATTCAATTGATCGGGCCCTGCAAACCCATTCGCTTTCGTGTCTCTCTCATTCAGCATCTCTCCGCAGGGTGCGAGGTGTCGGACCAATACCATAGTCCCTCGTCGGTCCTGTAATCTGAAGTGCGCATATTCTGGGTTTGCTTCCAAGATGTGTATGCGATCTACCATCAGCTCAGGATGCTGATGCATTGATTGACATGGGAAGCAGTGACAGTTTTGTCAGCCACACTCTGGTTCGAAGTCACGGATGGCCCATCATACCGACATGGTGGCCTACCTGAGTCTATATGGCGTCCGCGTCCCTGTGTCAGAACACCAAAGGAATCTGTGTTGTAAATCTGGTGGCCAACGGGGTGATGTATACGGATGTTAAACTGTTAGTACTGCCGGCATTACAGCTTTGGCGAGCCCGCGCGGAGCAGTCGTGGTGAGCGGTTCGGTTCTTGACATGAATGCCCCCACCAGAGTCACCTGCTTGGCTTTGCTCGAATGGCAGACTTTGGCATAATGGCCTTTCCGGCCACAATTATGGCACACCGCATCTCTTGCCGGGCAAAGTGTCCTCAAATGTCGTCTATTTCCACAGAAATAACATTTTGCCATCGGTTTAGCAGGATTTACTGTAGCCGTCGCTATAAGCTTGTTGTCCTCTGTATCCGAACTCACAACGAGCGATTCATCTCGGCGGGTGTCGGTCCGTGTGGAAGCGCTGTCCGCGGAGATATCGGCCTCCGGGTGCTTCACGGCAGCAGCTGCACCAGCCATCATTTAGGGCCGCCCTTAGGTTTCTGATCTAACCTGGGCTAGTTGAAGTACCCGGGCCTGGTCATATGCGACTTGTAGAGAGGTAGTCTCAGTCTCCAGCAAGTGTTGCCGAATACAGGCGACTGCAGTCCTGTTATGAAGGCATCCCACATGAGGTCGTCGATGACCTCGACGGCTGTTCTCTCAGGCAGCCCACATTCTTTGCCGAGCTGTCGTAGAGCCTGTACATATTGCTCCAGGGACTCCGTAGTCTCCTGCCTCCTGGTAGCAAGAAGATGGCAGGCATATATCGGACTCTTTGGTTTCACATAGAGGGCGCGCAAAGTGGCTGTGGCCGCCTTGTATGTCTCACAATGATTTAAATAATCATAGACCATGTTCGACGCTTCAGTATTCAAGGAGCGAGACACAAAAAAGGAGTACATGGCCATACGACTGCCAGTCAGTATTCAAGCAACTCTCACAAAGGAGTGAGCCATGAAAAAAAAAGAGTTGGACAGATTGGGAGTCGAGAAAGAAGGTTTATTTGAATGGCTAAAAAGAGGTCAGCTCAATTGGGATGGAGAACAAATCTTAATAAATGCCTAAGACCAAGGACACCATACCAATGGGTTGAAAAAGATGGTAGGACTGAGTCAATCAGACAAGTGTAGGTTCTGCAAGGTAAAAACAGAAAGAAAGAGCCACCACTTATCGGGATGGAAAAAACTCATGTCAGAGCAGCTGTGCACCGAAAGGCACAACAACGTATGTTGAGAAAGCTGAAGAGCAGCGAAGTTGTACCAGGGATAGTTGGAGCAACGGGAAAGATAAATAAGAACCTTACAGTGATCTTAGCAACCATCCCTGGGAATATTACTACAAACGAACTGCAGTTGGAAGGTGTCCGATGATTGGCGACGATCCTGAAAAGATCCCTCAGAACAAAACTTTAAGAACCAGAAAACTTCACAACTTGGTCCATGAATCATGACACCTTACAAAAACAAAGGTGGAAACTTTGAGACCTGGGAGAACTCCATTACACCTTTTGAACCCCACATATGGAGATAACAACAACGAACGACACACACACACACACACACACACACACACACACACACACACACACACACCCTCTCCCTTTTGGACAAGACTAATTACAGGAAGCCATTGTGCTTTTCATGTAGAGATGGCACATAATGAGACAAGGTTGGCAAAACGATGCCATGACGACTGAAAGTGGTGAATAAGCTCACGTCCTGTCTTGGTAACTGTATTTATTGGTGTAACTTGAACCATGTAATTTACTGTACTGTTTGCTGTGATGAGTTCACCACAGTATCACCCTGCTTATATTTGCCATCCACATGCTGTGTTGTTGGAATCCCGATGCATTTCAAGCTTTACCTTACATTTCCATTTTGCAGGTAACGTTTCGTACTCGGATTTACCACTGTAACATCAACAGTCATGGCATGATTTGCCTCGATATTCTCAAAGACAATTGGAGTCCTGCACTTACCATTTCGAAAGTCCTGCTGTCCATTTGCTCCCTGCTCACCGATGCCAATCCTGGTAGGCTAGGAAAATATGCTGGTCATTATTTATGTTGCTCATTCTCATATCCCAGTGTCTTTGCTTTTTATTTTCCTGTTTTCATTATCTCTTTGATCTAATCTGTTTTTGTTATTAAAGAATTGTTATTTTTATTAGTTCCCCTCTGATTTAACCAGAGGAGACTGAAGGTTTGCCCTCCATCTGTCTGTCCGTTTATCTGTCCCACCTGTGGTTTTCCAGACTTTTCCCTCATACCCTTTAAGGTATTCAACTGAAAGTTGGTACATGGCTCTATTATGATAATTTACAGAACAAGTTTGAGGTTTGGGGTGTTTCATGAATTTCCACGGAATTATGCCTTCCTTGGACTTAGAAACTATCACATATTAGACATGGGTCAGTTTTCCAGACATTTCCAGGCCAAGGGCCTCTCACTCACTCACCGCAGGCAGGTTGGTGGTCTTTCCGTCTTCTACCGACTCCTCTCTGGCCTTACCCCCCAGCTCTCTCTGGGCTCTGTCCCGCAAATATTCCTACAGGTCGCACAAGATCCGCCTGCAACCCTCTTATGGTCAAACTGCCAAAATCAAGACTCTCTGCTCACCTTCACTCCTTCATTCCTCTTTTCTCCCGCCTCTGGAACAAACTCCCTCACTCTCTTCAATCCCACTCCACCCTCCAGGTCTTTAAAACAGCTGTTCACCACCATCTCTTATCTTCCCCCATCCAAAACCTTGATCTTTTCTACCCCCGCTAATTTCACCCCAATTCCACTTTTTTGAAATACCAACTTCTGTCCTGGAAGTCCTTGGTGTCCTTGTGTTTTATACTTCTCCCTCCCCCCCCCCCCCCTTCTCACGCCTCCTCCCCCCAAGCCCTCTCCCTTCCACACATCTCCCTGCTCTCAAATGTTGTGTTTGTGTGCTTCCCCTTCTCTCCCCATCTTGTTTTCCGCTCCCTCTTTTTATATATTTTGTTTGTCTGGTTGATTTGTTTGTGAAGTAAATGTTAGCTCTTTCACGAGCCTCGATTCAGTATACAAAAAAAAAAAAAAATTCTCCCTTACCCTTTAACATATTCAACTGAAACTTGGTACATGGCTTTATTATGATAAGTTACAGGAGAAGAGTAAATGTAACACCATGATTTAAGAAAGGATCCTGAGAAGAATTGGGGAACTCACACCTGTTCGTTTGACTTCAGTTGTGGGGAAGGTGTTGGAAATATTAATTGAAGAATGGATAGAGAAACATCTTACTATAATTCACCAAATGTCCATCTGTTGTCTGTCTCTGTCTGTTCAAAGGTACCGTAAAAACTGCTGAACCGATCACAAAGATATTTTGGGTGGATAATCCTGAGATCTCCAGGAGTAAAATAGGCTATTTAGTTTTCCCAATTTCAGCTTTAGTCTCCAGCATTCTCAGGTTTGGACTCCAGCATAACATTCGCGTTCGCATAACGTTCATTGTTCTCATTGGGACGATGTTGTTTTCCCGGGTGCCGCACAAACGGCTGCAGCAATCGCTGCATAGCTGCACCGATCGAACTCGGTGACCTCGGACAAAGACCTTTTATAAGGACACGGGTTGAATCCCTGCTTGAGAGAATTCTAACCCATTTCAATTGAAGGAAACACGTATCGGGAGTACATACGACATAGCGATTGTGAACACGATCAGTTTAATCTCCACATGAGAGAACTCCACATAGCTATTCGGGCGGTGAATACGCTAACAGATCGCTGTCTCCATCGATCTTGCCAAGGCCATAACAGCTATCGGCTCAAAATCCTTTTAACTGTTGATTTGGAAGTTTTTACAATGAAGGAAACACGTATCGGGAGTACGTCTTCAGTATCAAGCTTAAATCTGTCACGGCGGATCTGAAGAGCGGAATGCTTGGAGAAGTGGTGGGCTACTTTGGCATGAAGGAGGATCAGAAACGTGGACTCCCACACTGCCACATCCTGCTGATACTTGCTCCCGCATGACGTTATTTTCCCGGGTGCCGCACAAACGACTGCACCGATCGAGATTTAATGGATGTTTATATAAATCGTTTAAAAGAAAAAAAGCCTTCAATTTCTGATATTTAACCTTTTCAATTGGGCCTCCCAATTGAAGCCCCTCCCATAGGGCGGGTACCGTTGCTCGTTTGAATAATTCCAAGTTAATTAAAGGTAGTCAGCATGGGTTTATAAAGGGAAATTATGTTTAACAAATTTATCGGAGTTATATGAGGTAGTTTCTGATTGGGTGGATGGGGAAAGTGTAGTGGATGGAGACTTGCAGAAGGCATTTGATAAGCTGGCCAGGTAGCTAACTGGATTGGAAACTGGATTAGTGATAGGAAGCAAGTAGTGGGGAACCTCAGGGATCAGTTCTAGGACCATTATTATTCGTAATTGGCCTCAATGATTTGGATAGTGGAGTTAAAAGTAGGCTTTCCAAATTGACAGATGACACTTATCTTGGAGGTAAGGCGGATAGCAGAGTGGGGGTGAATAGATTCAGGAAAGTCGAGATACTTTCATAAATTCGGCAAAATATGGTTAGATGCAGTTTTACAAAAATAAATGCAAGTGTCGGAGATTGGTAAGAATTAAAATACAGATTACACAATGCAAGAGCAGTCTTGGAGCATGTCATACGGGAGATGGATCTGAGGGTTGTAATATATATTGGGGGTTTGGGCAGACAGCACAATGCCACACAGGTATAGGTAAAGCTAACAGAGTTTTAGGTTGTATCCGTAGGGGGGTAAATTATAAATCAAAAGAGGTAGTGATAACTGTATAGGAATTTAGTGTGGCCTCATCTAGAATATTGTGTGCCGTTTTGGTCACTACACTGAGGAAGGACATAGCCTGCCACAGAGAGGGTTATGCATACGGTTACTTCATTGATTCTCGGCCTAGCTAGACTCAGCTATGAGGAGTGGCTGAATGAGACAGGACTTTATACATTAGAAAGGCGTTGGTTATGAAGGGATATGATGGAGATGTTTTTTCAGTAGAATAGACAGTGATAGGACCATTGGCCGTAGCCTGAGAGTAAAGAAGAGGAGACAGTAATAAGGAAAGGGTGCTTCAGTCAGAGAGTAGTTGTTATTGACTAAAATGGTCTTCCTGGAAAATTAGTGGCAGCAGAAAGATTAGACAGGTTTAAATTGGAATTAGATAGGCACCCAGATGCATCGGAGATACAGGGATATTGGCAGGACTTATAGGTAGCTTGCATGTGGATGGGTGATGGTAACTGGTATTGGTGTAGTGCAGGCTTGATGTTCCAAATGGCCTCTTCCTGTGCCAAAGTTCCTTGTATATCCTTGTATCTCTCTGTTTTCCAGCTGATCCTCTTGTGGGAAGCATTGCCAAGCAATACTTGACCAACCGCGGCGAACACGACAAGACTGCTCGCCAGTGGACCCTACGCTATGCCACGTAATATGTGTAACCCGGGCCTTGTTTCATGGATAGCTTTGCTTTTCCCTTGTATAACCCCCTTGTTTTGCAATGATTTAAAATAATCAATTTTTTTTTTTGCGTCAATTATTGAAGATCTTGGTTTAGCGATAGGAAGCTAAATTGAATGGGGTTTTTTTGCCACATAGAACTTGCCTAAGTGAACCAAAACAATGCAGTACACCATATTTTATTTTTATTTCATTTAAAGGAAAGTTTTGCTTGTCTGCAAAATTGTAAGTTTCTTTGGTCATGATCTGAAATTCGTATTTTTAGAATTCTTTGTAAATTATGAACATTTATCACGTTTTGTTTTTGTTTTTAAGGGGGGATGGGGGTTGATCAGCTGTACCTCCGTGAAACGATCCAAATTCCTTACAACGTGCCTTTATTTCCAAGCTGCCTCCTTGGATTCTGAGGATGCACAAGTTTAAATGATTGTAATGTAACGGATGATAAGCAAATATAGTTTTACCTCAAGCAAAAAAAATACTGCATTGTACCGCTTTTCTCTTTCCCACCACAATAATTAGCATTTTCCTTCCTCGTTGAAAAACTACTTTCAGTGAACTTGCTTTTCCCTTGAGTTTTTGAAAGGTTTGCTCAAAATTGAGTGCCTCTTACTTTCACTTGCAGCTTTAACAGTTTGATTGTTCCACTGAAATCATGTTTTGCTCCTCTTGTTCTGCACCCATTTTTGTGGAAACTTCTATCGCCCATCGAGTGATTAAACCGGTATAATCTCCTTATAATTTGATTAAAATTTGAGCTGAGAATAGTTTGCCATTTACACTATAAAATAGGTCTCGTATTGCAGTAAGTGAAAGTAATAATTGTTCAAGTATCTACTGTTATGAAATTTCATTTTTGGATCTCGTGGGATGCCAAGTGCAGAGAGAACACCAAGCAAGTGTCTCAGGATGGAAATTGTGTAATTTCATTCGTTCGTAAAAATGTTATAGGTTTTTCCCTGTGCTAAACTAAATGGCATTTTGATGTTTTTTTAATATTTATATATTATAAATATATATTTAAAAGAAGCGTGGGCTTTTCTGGGTTGAATTTCCTGAATTGGTAGCATTACTATGGGACAAACTGCTTTGTTGTTGTTGTTATTGTTGTTGTTTAGGGACTTAGTATATGCCTCCTGGATTTTTTAATATTTCTTTGGTGGAGGTGTTCTGTATCTGCATTTGATACACAATGAAGGTGAAGACTAGTTCTTTCTCTTTTTGTACAAATTGCTAAAGAAAATCATCTTTTTTTTCTTTTCTTCCAAAGTTTCATTGGATCAGCACTCATTCTCAAAAATAGAACAGCTATTTCCTCGGCAGATTTTGAAACCACGTGGCTTTGTTAATACGTCACATCCACCAATTTTTTTTATTTTTTTATTCTGATAGATGCCAATTTTATTTCTTTTGTTTTAAAAGTGACTTATGTATGAGTGCTTTTGAACTTCTAAATGTTTTTTTTGGTTCAACTTCTTGGTTGAATTTCTAAATGTTTTGTTGGGTTCAGCTTCTTGGTTGAAATTATAAATGTTTTTTTTTTTTGGATCAACTTCTTGGATGAACTTCTAAATGGTTTTTTTTTCGTTCAAATGAGGTGAAAAAAGTTAATACTTTTAAATAACATATTAGTTTCCGTTTGTTGGCAGCTGTTCCTTTTTGGAAGAAGTAATGTCATGAAGAAAGCATGATTGAAATCCTTTAAAGGTCCAATTTTCCCGAAGTCTGGCACAGACTTTGACGGAGCTTAATAGCAAATAACGTTTTGTTAGACACAATCATGACTGGTCAATACCTTTAAAAAATAAAATTTGCTTCCAACTTGCTAATGGAAATACTGTACATTAGATCCCTTGATCATGGTAATTATTTCCAGCTTTTCACACTTTATACAGGAGTGCAAAAGTCTCGTTCCATTCCAGTATAACAAGATAAACACAAAGGTTGCATTGGAATCAACTTTTATTCTTTACACAGAAATGTGACGTTGTTTTTGATTAAAGCATTATCTTCCTGTAAATTTTTGTTGTTCATGATTTTCGCATCTCACACAAGTGCTGTTTCTGTGACTTGCCTTTACTCGAATAACGCTTTTCATGATGTTTGTATAGTGAATATTATTAACTTTAAACTTGGTTTTAAATATGGCCTGTATGCAAGATTTTTTTGTAGTTCACTTGAACAGATGGAAATGTCATCGTCATTCGTGTGCAGCACGCAGCTGTGGGTTACCATCAGTTCTTGAAGGGGTATGGCAGTGCCACTGATGTAGTGCCCACCTGGAGGTTACAGCAGCAATTTGGAGATTGGGCAGGGTGCCTGCGATAGCTTGCCAACTCTTCGGGAAGTACACCGTAGGATCTTTAACATCCACCAACTAATGCCAGCAAATGGGAGGCCCAGTTTATTGTCCATCTGAGGGATGACACACAGCACTGGATTTGGTGGCCGGTGACCAGGCGACTGCCTAGGGCGCCGGGGTCAGGGGACGAGGGAGTCGACTGATGGGCTTGGGGTGCACCTGCCACAAAGCTCCAACAAGGAAAATTGATGCAGGAGGATGGATGTCAATCAGCCATCATACTTATGCCACACCAACACCAGAATAAATAAATCCATCAAGCTAACGACTACATGTCATTGAAGGGGAGGAGTGGAGAGGAGATGGGAAAAGTGTGGCAGGCTCAGGGACATCACCAGGCTGATAAAATGTAAAAAAAAAAGTGCTGACAAATCCTACCAATATCTGTGTACCATCTATCTCCAATGCTTTGAGGTAACTATCTAATTCCAAATTGAACCTTTCTACTGTTTCTGCTGCCATTACCTTTCCAGGGAGACCATTCCATGAATGAACTACTCTTTGAGTGAAAGACCTTTGCCTTAACACCATCTTTAACTCTCTTCTTTACTCTCAGGCTCCATCCCTGGTCCTATCGATTCTGCTGAAGAACTCTTCTGCACTTTTGTCTATGCCCTTCATTATCTTAAACATCTCGATCATATCTCCTCATATCCGCCTCCCTTATAATGTTTCACACTCTGCCTCCTTAAGCCACCCCACATAGCTGAGTCTAGCTATGCCCAGAATCAATCTAGTAGCCCTGCGCCAAACCCTCTCCATCTCAGCTTTGACCTTCCTGAGATGTAGTGTCCAAAACTGTGCACAATATTCTATACAAGGCCCCATTAAATTCCGATACAATATTTAAATCACCTATTTTGATTTATAATTGAACCCCCTATGAATACAACCTAAAACCCTGTTTGCTTTACCTTTAGCTACCTGGCACTGTCTTGTCTGCCCCTTCCCCCCCCCCCCCCCCCCTAAAATATATATTACCGCCCTCAGGTCCATCCCCTGTGTGCTTACATCACGTGATGTCTATTTTCATTATTCTTAGCCAAACACAACCTTGCATTTCTTTATGTTTGACTCCATCTTCCAATTTTTTCCCCAAATCTATGAAAGTATGTAGATTTTCCTGGATATAATAACTACCCCCTCTGTACTATGTACCTTACCTCCAAGCTTTGTGTCATCTACAGATTTGTTCTGATTGGTTTGAAAATATCTGTCAAATAGAGAGCAATACAGATGTTATGATTCCACTGATTCTGACACATTACTTGTAAAATGTGGACTTCCCCAAGGATCCATATTAGGATCTTCTTCCCCAAGGATCCCCCTTCTGTTTTTATTACCCTCGCAGGAGGAGAGGGTATTGCATTTGGGTCCGTTTGTTACTTGCCGGATAAGATTCTGGCAAGTATGTTGGTTGGTTGGTTTGTCTGTTTGTGCGCAGTACTACGTCTACACCGTTGCACATAGCATCGCCATACTTTACACACATATTTTTCTTGCCTTGGAATAGACTGTGCCCAATTTTTAACTCTCTCAGCCCAAAGCCTCCATTATGATGTCAAAAATCGATAATTCCACAAGTACAAAACTTCATCCAAGCAATCAAGATGCAATTTCTTGAGCGCCATGCCGGCACAAACGGGTGGGTGGAAAAAAAGGATGACGTCATCGGTCACGTGGTTCGGCCGCCATCTTGGAAAAACCGAAAAAAATTACACCTCTATATCTCCGAAAGTGCTGAATAGAAAAAATTGAGACATGGCTCATTGTAAAGAACTCTCCATGGGGAATAAAATATGTCTGATGATGTCATAGGTGCCTCAATTATGACGTTATAATTCGACAAGGACAAAACTTCATCCGATCAAGATGAAATTTCTTGAGCATAATCTAGGAATAAATTAGTTTAGAAAACAAATAATGATGACGTCATCGGTCACGTGGTTCGGCCGCAATATTTGTCCAAAATGGCCGATAAAAAAGTACATTCCGGCAAGTCCTCGGTCTCTGACCGATCTTTCATGTTTGTTTGTCTGTGCGCAGTACTACGTCGACACCGTTGCACATAGAATCGCCATACTTTACACACATATTTGTCTTGCCCTGGAATAGACTGCGCCCAATTTTTTAACTCTCTCGGCCCAAGGCCTCCATTATGACGTCATAATTCGATAAGTACAAAACTTCGTCCAATCATGATGAAATTTCTTGAGCATAATCTAGTTGCCCTGGAATACACTGTGCCCAATTTTTAACTCTCTCAGCCCATAGCCTCCATTTAAAAGAAAAAAAAAAGGCCTTCAAAGCCTTCATCCAATAAAAAAAGAAGAAGCCCAAAGCCTCCATTATGACGACATAATTCGATAATTTGACAAGTACAAAACTTCATCCAATCAAGGTGCAATTTCTTGAGCGCCATGTCGGCATAAACCGGTAGAAAAAAAAAATGACGTCATCGTTCACGTGGTTTGGCCGCCATCTTGGAAAAACCGAAAAACTTTTCACCTCTATATCTCCGAAAGTGCTGAATAGAAAAAATTGAGACATGGCTCATTGTAAATAACTCTCCATGGGGAATACAATATGTCAATGATGATGTCATAGGTGCCTCCATTATGACGTCATAATTCGACAAGTACAAAACTTCATCCGATCAAGATGAAATTTCTTGAGCATAATCTAGGAATAAATTAGTTTAGAAAACAAATGATGACGTCATCGGTCACGTGGTTCGGCCGCCATATTTTTAATTCCGGCAAGTCCTCGGTCTCTGACCGATAACTCTACAGGCCCAAAGCCTCCATTATGACATCATAATTCGATAATTCGACAAGTACAAAACTTCATCCAATCAAGATGCAATTTCATGAGCGCCATGTCGGCATAAACTGGTGGGGGAAAAAAAAATGATGACGTCATCGGTCACGTGGTTCGTCCACCATCTTGGAAAAACCAAAAAACTTTGCACCTCTATATCTCCGAAAGTGCTGAATGGAAAAAATTGAGACATGGCTCATTGCAAAGAACTCTCCATGTGGAATAAAATATGTTAATGATGATGTCATAGGTGCCTCCATTATGACGTCATAATTCGACAAGTACAAAACTTCATCCGATCAAGAAATGTGTTGAGCATCATCTGGGGATAAATTGGTGGAGAAAAAAATAATAATGACGTCATCGGTCACGTTGTTCGGCCGCTGAATACAATTAAACCACCACCTGCACACCTCTTTTTGCTGTATGTTCAAATTTAACAAAGATGTTCATTCCCATTCCACACGACACCACTGCCTGCTCTCACTACCCACTCACCAATGCCTGCTCTCGCTACCCACTCACCAATCCCTGCTCTCGCTACCCACTCACCAATGGCTGCTCTCGCTACCCACTCACCAATGCCTGCTCTTGCTACTCACTCACCAATGCATGCTCTCGCTGCCCACTCACCAATGCCTGCTCTCTCTGCCCACTCACCACTGCCTGCTCTCACTACCCACTCACCAATGCCTGCTCTCTCTGCCCACTCACCAATCCCTGCTCTCACTACCCACTCACCAATGGCTGCTCTCGCTACCCACTCACCAATGCCTGCTCTTGCTACTCACTCACCAATGCCTGCTCTCTCTGCCCACTCACCACTGCCTGCTCTCACTACCCACTCACCAATGCCTGCTCTCGCTACCCACTCACCAATGCCTGCTCTCGCTCACCCTCTTCACCAATGCCTGCTCTCTCTACCCACTCACCAATGCCTGCTCTCGTTACCCACTCACTAATGCCTGCTCTTGCTACCCCTCCTCACCAATGCTTGCTCTCGCTACCCACACACCAATCCCTGCTCTCGCTACCCACTCACCAATGCCTGCTCTCGCTACCCCTCACCACTGCCCGTCCTCGCTACCCATCACCACTGCCTGTCCTCGCTACCCCTCACCACTGCCTGCTCTCGTTGCCCCCTCACCACCATCTGCCTTCGCTACCCCTCAATCAAAGGAACGCAACACGGAGCATGTTTAAAGTCTTTAGTATGACTTGTGTGTGGTCGGATTGGAACCAATGACCTTCCAGACCTATATCGGATGCTCCAACCATTCCACCACCGAATATGTTTGGGAAAAATCCATTGTTGGGCGCACATGTCTCGGATTGCAGGAGAGTTACAAGCTTAAGCTGCCATTGTTGTTCGCCACCCCAATTTTGTTTTGGCAATTACACCATTCATTTGTTATCTCTTGGAAGCATTTTCTTCTGGTCACATATGACCATTGAAGCATGATGTGAATTTTGTACTTTATGACCACCTGGGTGTTTTTTGGTATTTTCAATTTCTTCATTTCCTTACTTTGTCTATTTCTCCTTCCTCAATGCTATGGTTTTAGAAAGAGATCGGCCGTCCAGCAAGTAGACTGGGAGCAGGTTGTCTTGTAAGGAGGGATAGAGGTCATATAGCAAAGAACTCCTTGATATTACCTAGCAAAAGTGCTATTTCACAGGTGTCAAATAATAGGAATGTGTGAAATTAATGGTTTGCATTATGTAGACTTTTTTTTTTTTTCCTAATTGGCTATTGCTTTTTCAGAAACAGGCCTTAGGTCTCGACCATGAAGGTTTGTGTGTTACAATTCCATGTGTTGGGGATTTTGGTGTGGGGCATTTTGACCATAGGGTGAGGCTTTTGGTTTAAGATGTAATTGAAGGAACTGCGCTCCAACGCGAGTCGAAAGAATTGACGCGACCAAAGACGGAATTCGTCCGAGTTGCTTTATTGAAACAAAACAGCTCAGGTATTCTGACAAGCCCGTTTATCGGGCAGCAATATATATACACATTTATGTCGGGAAGTTTGCCCGGCAAAAGCTATACCGGGCACGCCCGGGTGTCAAGGGCGAGCCTTGGAAAGGCGAGTCTGGACCTGCCCGGGCGTGTTTGGCTGCGGCCTGGCAAGTCGAGGCTGGGCGTGCCCGGGCGCTCTGGGCAAGCCCTGGAAAGGCGATAGCGGGCATGCCCGGACTCTCTGGGCGAGCCCTGGAAAGGCGATAGCGGGCATGCCCAGACGCTCTGGGCGAGCCCTGAAAAGGCGATAGCGGGCATGCCCGGACGCTCTGGGCGAGCCCTGGAAAGGCGATAGCGGGCATGCCCGGGAAAGACGAGACCGGGCGTGCCCGGGAGGTTCGGGAGTGCCCGGGAACAGTGAGTCCGGGCATGCCCGGGAGAGGCGCGTCTGGCCGTGTTCTGGCCGGTGCAAGGTGATTGTGTGCATCCAGCGGTAACCGCTACACACGCCCCTCCAGAATCGACCTGCACCGGCAGGGTCAATTTAAGGGGGGTCCGGATGACCCTGCTGAAGCGACCCCTGGAGGGTCGTGGGGAGGGGTCCGACGTGGTGGTGGGTGGTCGAGCGGGGGGAACTGTGGACGGGGGGCGGCCTCGCCGCGGAGGAAGGGCCAACCGTGGTGGTCGGTCGACGTCCATGTGCGCCGGTTTGAGGCGGTCCACAGAAATCCGGTCCGGCCGGTCGACGATGAAAGACTTGTCGCCCCGTCGCAGGACCCGGAAGGGCCCGTCGTACGGCGGCCGGAGTGGCCCCCGGTGCGCGTCATGACGCACAAAGACGTACTCCGCTGTGCGAAGCGCCGGGGGGACATAGGACTGGGGGCCACCGTGGCGGGACGTCGGCACGGGGGCAAATCGTTGGGCGGCCTCCTGGAGGTCCGAGCGCTGCCGAGCGGCGGACCAGGGACTGGTAGCGTCGGGCACGAATTCGCCCGGGACGCGGAGCGGCTGGCCGTAGACGAGCTCGGCGGAGGACGCCTGGAGGTCTTCCTTGGGGGCCGTGCGAAGGCCCAAAAGGACCCACGGCAGCCGGTCGGCCCAACCGTCCTGAAGGCCGGCCATGAGTGCGGCCTTCATGGAGCGGTGAAACCGCTCGCACAACCCGTTGGCTTGGGGGTGGTAGGCCGTGGTGCGGTGCAGCGTGACCCCCAACGAACGGGCGACCGCGCCCCAAAGCTCAGACGTGAACTGTGGGCCGCGGTCGGACGAGATGTCCGCTGGTGCGCTGAAGCGCGCGACCCAGGTGGCGATGAACGCCTGCGCCACGTCGGCGGTGGTGGTGGAGGCGAGGGGCACGGCCTCCGGCCACCTGGTGGTCCTGTCCACCATGGTGAGCAGGTGGGTGAACCCCCGCGAGGGGGGCAGGGGACCCACCAGGTCCACGTGGACGTGGTCAAAACGCCGTTCAGGCACGGCGAAAGGTGCCAGCGGGGCCTGGGTGTGGCGGTGGACCTTGACCCGCTGGCAGGCCGTGCAGGCGTTGGCCCAGTCGCGGATGTTTCGTCGAAGGCCGTGCCAGACGAAACGCGCCGACACCAGCTTCTGAGAAGCTTTCCGGCCCGGGTGAGAAAGGCCGTGGATGGAGGCGAAGATGCGGCGCTGCCAGGAAACGGGCACGATGGGGCGAGGCTGGCCCTGGGAGACGTCGCAGAGCAGGACGGTGCCCGCGAAGGGAATGTCGGCCAGGCGGAGGCCCGTGTCCGCCGCACGGAGTGCCTGCACCGAGGCGTCGGTGGTCTGGTCGGCCGCCATGAGCGCGAAGTCCACGCCGAGGAGGACCGCGTTCGCGCTGGCCCGAGAAAGACAGTCGGCCACGGCGTTGTCTTTGCCGGCGACGTGCCGGATGTCCGTGGTGAACTCCGACACGGCGGAGAGGTGGCGCTGCTGGCGGGCCGACCACGGCTCCGTGACCTTAGCCATTGCGTAGACCAACGGCTTGTGGTCGACGAAAGCCGTGAACGGGCGGCCCTCCAGGAGGTGTCGGAAATGGCGAACGGCCAGGAATAGCCCGAGCAGCTCGCGGTCGAACGTGCTGTAGTTTAACTCGTTCGGCCGGAGTTGCCGGCTGAAAAAAGTGAGTGGCTGCCAAACCCCGTCCACCCATTGCTCATGGATGGCGCCCACCGCGTAGTTGGAGGCGTCCGTAGTGAGGGCAATGGGCGCGTTGAGCACCGGGTGAGCCAGCAGCGTTGCGTCGGCGAGGGCCCGTTTGGCGCTGGCGAAGGCCGCGTCCATGGCCGCGGACCAAACAATGTCATGCTTGGCCGGCTTGCCCCGGAGGGCCTCGTAAAGGGGCCGCATGAGCTGAGCAGCGCGGGGCACGAATCGGTGATAAAAATTCACCATGCCGAGGAACTCTTGGAGGGCCTTGATGGAACGGGGACGCGGGAACGTGGTGATGGCCTCGACCTTGGTCGGCAGCGGCACGGCCCCGGTCTTGGTGATGCGGTGGCCCAAAAAGTCAACGGTCGTCGCGCCGAAGTGGCATTTGACCGGGTTGACAATTAAGCCGTGCTCGCTGAGGCGACCGAACAGTGTTCGGAGGTGGAGGAGGTGCTCGGCGCGGGACGTGCTGGCGACGAGGATATCGTCCAGATAGACGAAAAGAAACGGCAGGTCGCGGAGCACGCCGTCCATCAAGCGCTGGAACGCCTGGGCCGCGTTCTTGAGGCCAAACGGCATCCGCAAAAATTCGAACAGGCCGAACGGCGTGATGACGGCCGTCTTCGGGACGTCGGCCGCCCGGACAGGTACCTGGTGGTAGCCCCGTATCAGGTCAATTTTCGAAAAGATGACCCGTCCCGCCAAACGGGTGGAAAAGTCCTGAATATGCGGGATCGGGTACCTGTCAGGGGTGGTAGCGTCGTTGAGACGGCGGTAGTCGCCACACGGGCGCCATCCACCCCCCGGCTTTGGCACGATGTTCAGTGGCGAGGCCCACGCGCTATCGGAGCGCCGCACGATGCCGAGGTGCTCCAACGCGTCGAACTCGGCCTTCGCCACGGCGAGCTTGGCCGGGTCGAGGCGGCGGGCCCTGGCGTAGACCGGCGGGCCCGTAGTGGGTATGTGGTGCTCAATCCCGTGCCGCACCGCGACGGCCGAAAGTCGGCCGCGTGAGGGCCGGGAATTCCGCGAGCAGGCGAGCGAACTCGTTCGCTGCCGGGAGGGCGCACGCCAGTTCGGTCGGCACGGAGCTGCTCATCGTGCACGCCAGGGAGCTGAAGGTCTCGGCGTTGACAAGGCGACGACGTTTGACGTCGACCAGCAGCCCGTGCGCGCAGAGGAAGTCGGCGCCCAGCAAAGCCATGGGGACGCAGGCGGTCACAAAAGTCCATTGAAAACGCTGGCTGCCGAAGCAGAGGGTGACGACACGTGGGCCGAAAGTGCGTATGGCCGAGCCATTAGCAGCGACCAAAGAGGGGCCGCAAACGGCGTCCCGCCTGTCCTGCTCGGAGGCGGGTATGACGCTCAGTTGGGCGCCGGTGTCACACAGGAAACGCCGCCCAGACGCTTTGTCCCGAATAAACAGCAAGTTGCCCGAGTGGCCGGCGCTCATGGCTGGGAATGAACGCCGGCCCGGCCGTTTCCCGACCTGCCGAAAGTGCACGGGGGCCGGCACGTCCGAGCCTTGTGTCCGAACCTGGCATGGTAATAACACCACGCCCGGTCAGGTGGAGGCCCCGGCCGTCGTGTCGGAAGCGGGCGGTGCGGCGTGGCGGCCGCCAGTTGCACCGGCAGTTCGGCCTCCAACCGCGCAGGGCGCTCGGGCGTCGTGGGCGTCGCCTTGGACGGCGGCGGGCTCCAGGTAACCGCGCCGATGTGCTGGCCCGCCGAGGAGATCTTATCGGCTTCCCTGGCGAGGGCGCGGGAATCCGTGATCAACGTGCCAGCCAGGGCGAGGCGTACCGGGTGAGGCAGCTGGCGAAGGAACAGCTCGCGGAACAGAAAATCCGGAGAGTGCTCACCGAGCAACGAGAGCATATAGTCCATGCGCTCTGACGGGCGCGTGTCGCCGAGCTCGGGCAGAGCGAGCAGGCGCCGTGCGCGTGCTGCCGGTGAGAGGGCGAAAGCGTCGAGGAGGAGTGTCTTCAGCGCGTCGTATTTGTCAGCAGCCGGCGGGTGCTCGAGGAGGCTCAAGGCGCGGCCCGCGGTGGCGGAACCGAGCGCCGCCACAACATGGTGGAAGCGGGTGTCGTCCACGGTGATGCCTCGCAGGGCGAACTGAGAGTCCGCCTGAGCAAACCAAACAGCCGCGTGAGCCTCCCAGAAGGTAGGCAGTTTAAGCGTCACTGCCGTATCCATGTCGGTAGGTCACCAATGAAGGAACTGCGCTCCAACGCGAGTCGAAAGAATTGACGCGACCAAAGACGGAATTCGTCCGAGTTGCTTTATTGAAACAAAACAGCTCAGGTATTCTGACAAGCCCGTTTATCGGGCAGCAATATATATACACATTTATGTCGGGAAGTTTGCCCGGCAAAAGCTATACCGGGCATGCCCGGGTGTCAAGGGCGAGCCTTGGAAAGGCGAGTCTGGACCTGCCCGGGCGTGTTTGGCTGCGGCCTGGCAAGTCGAGGCTGGGCGTGCCCGGGCGCTCTGGGCGAGCCCTGGAAAGGCGATAGCGGGCATGCCCGGACGCTCTGGGCGAGCCCTGGAAAGGCGATAGCGGGCCTGCCCGGACGCTCTGGGCGAGCCCTGGAAAGGCGATAGCGGGCATGCCCGGACGCTCTGGGCGAGCCCTGGAAAGGCGAGAGCGGGCATGCCCGGGAAAGACGAGACCGGGCGTGCCCGGGAGGTTCGGGCGTGCCCGGGAACAGTGAGTCCGGGCATGCCCGGGAGAGGCGCGTCTGGCCGTGTTCTGGCCGGTGCAAGGCGATTGTGTGCATCCAGCGGTAACCGCTACATCTATATTATAATAGCCGTAGATGATTCTGTCTGTCTGTCTGTCTATCTGTTGGGTGTCTGTCCGGGGTGTGGCTTACTCGGTTTGCAGAGTAGCTCCACCCATAGCTCCACCCATTCTGGGAGTGGCTATAAACAAATATCCACCATTTTATTAACTCGCATAGCTTTGAGTCCTGTTTTGTAGGCCCGTGGTGTCTTGCTCTCCCCCAGTTTTATTTCAAATCAAATTCGATAAATCATTTCATTTTTCACAGTCGCTAACATAGTTTTAGACTCGGTTGAAAAAAAACGGGAAGAAAATCCGATGAAAGTTGCCGTTTATAGAACGAAATGAATTCTCAAAGGCCTGTAACTTCAAGGCCATTGAGTCTCTCTCACGCCTTTATCTCCAATCTAACTCACCATATGATTTCATTTTTATCGATGGTTTTACTTTTAGACTCGGTGTCAGCAATAATTGAGAACAATCCACACACGCGGGAAAATGCAGAGATATATTTTTTAAAATCGTGTCATGGTGTATCATACACCGCCCAACATGACACCGCCGGCAATGTGTCGATATATATTAAAAATTCGCTTTTGCTTTTCCGTTATGATATATTACTATTTCGTTTGATGATAGTCGTCACAAAAACGTCAACAATGATGCCGACATATATTTCTTCGTTTTTATTTCATTCAACATATTAGCCGGAAGTAAAATATGTTTCAGGAAATTACCGAGAGATATTTCTTCGTTTTTTTTATTAGTTATGTGCGCATACACTTTAAATAGGTTTATTTGAAATCTTTAATTTTCCACAAACATTCCACACACGCGGGAAAATGCAGAGATATATTTTTTTAAAATCGCGTCATGGTGTATCATACACCGCCCAACATGACACCGACGGCAATGTGTCGATATCTATTTTAAATTCGATATATCATTTCATTTTTCACAGTCGCTAACATAGTTTTAGACTCGGTTGAAAAAAAACGAGAAGAAAATCCGATGAAAGTTGCCGTTTATAGAACGAAATGAATTCTCAAATGCCTGTAACTTCAAGGCCATTGAGTCTCTCTCACGCCTTTATCTCCAATATAACTCACCATATGATTTCATTTTTATCGATGGTTTTAGAGTCGGTGTCAGCAATAATTGAGAACATTCCACACACGCGGGAAAATGCAGATATATTTTTTAAAATCGCGTCATGGTGTATCATACACCGCCTAACATGACACCGACGGCAACGTGTCGATACATATTAAAAATTCGATATATCATTTCATTTTTCACAGTCGCTAACATAGTTTTCGACTCGGTTGAAAAAAAACGGGAAGGAAATCCAATGAAAGTTGCCGTTTATAGAACGAAATGAATTCTCAAACGCCTGTAACTTCAACTTCAAGGCCATTGAGTCTCTCTCACGCCTTTATCTCCAATCTAACTCACCATATGATTTCATTTTTATCGATGGTTTTGGACTCGGTGTCAGCAATAATTGAGAACATTCCACACACGCGGGAAAATGCAGAGATATATTTTTAAAAATCGCGTCATGGTGTATCATACACCGCCCAACATGACACCGACGGCAACGTGTCGATATCACGGAGGTATATAATAAACTGGAGAGCCAATGACGGCTGTCGGCTGAAGCTAGCGGAAGTTGCTTGGCGGCCATATTGGGAAGCCGATTGTGTCTGAACGCTCGAGAGATGAATACGATCCAGTCATCAAAGCTTTCGCACTCACTCTTCAATTTTATTCTGCTAAAGGATACGACTATGTTCGAGAGACATTCGACTTGGCACTGCCAAGTCCATCCACAATCCGGAAATGGTACAGCGCAATTGATGGTTCACCTGGTTTTAGTGCAGTTGTATTCCAAGCACTAGAGAGCCGGTTTAAAGCAGAGAAGGAGACTGGCAAGAGAACACTGTGTAGCCTGATGTTAGACGAGATGGCCATCATGAAGGCAATTGACTTTTTAGGGGACAAGGTATTGGGGTACGTCGACATCGGAAACGGAGTCCAAGATGACAGTGCTCCCCAGGCCAGCAACGCACTGGTTTTCATGCTGGTTGCACTGAATGACAGTTGGAAAGTGCCTGTAGCATACTTTATGATAAATGGATTGTCGGGGAAGGAACAGGCGAATTTGGTGACACAATGTCTACTAAAATTGCATGATATCGGTGCAGAGGTGGTTTCCTTAACTTGCGATGGACCGTCCGCTCATTTGACAATGTTACGTGAGCTAGGTGCCGACATCACGCCGCAGAATGTGAAACCAACATTTCCCCACCCAGCAAATCCCGAAAAGAAAATTTGTGTTGTACTCGATGCATGTCACATGCTTAAACTTGCAAGAAACTGTCTTGGATCCATGAAAATGATGGAGGATGGCAACAAAAAAGTCATCGCGTGGAAATACATCCAGGCACTCTTTGATCTGCAGAAGAGGGAAGGCTTGCGTCTGGGAAATAAGCTCTCCCGGAAACACATCGAGTGGAAGAGCAATGTCATGAAGGTGGACACAGCCGCTCAGACATTGAGCACTAGTGTGGCAGATGCAATTCGGTTTTGCAGGGACACTTTGCAACTATCAGAATTTCAGGGCAGTGAGGCTACCTGCCAATACATTGAAACATTGGACAAACTGTTTGACATTCTAAATTCTCGCAATCCATTGGCACGAAACTACAAGGCACCACTCATGACATCACGAGAAGGACTTTTCCTGCCATTCCTGGATACTGCCTACAGTTACTTGTCCAACATCAAAAACATGAATGGTCAAGTTATGACCAATACGCGTTTGAAAACCCCCTTCATTGGTTTCATGATCTGCATAGAGAGTGTCAAAAATTTGTATTTCACATATGTCAAACCTGCCTCATCTCCCCTGCGATACCTGCTCACGTACAAAATGAGCCAAGACCACATTGAACTTTTCTTTGGAGCGGTCCGCATTGCATGTGGAAGTGGGAATAACCCAACGGCCCGGCAGTTTGTTGCCGCATATAAGCGCCTCTTGATGCGACATGACATCAAGTCTGCAAGTGGGAACTGTTCTGCACAGGACTCAACCAGAATCCTGAATGCGGCTTCCTTCAAGTGCGTTGCAAAGCAGGCTGTGCCTGACGAGAGTCACGACATGTTGGTGGCCAGACGATACGACCTGGAGTTGAGATCGCCGGCAAAAGAGGACCACGACTATGCGGATATTCCAAATTTTGAGCAACTTTCCATCTTTACAGAGTCATGTGTTGGCTATATTGCCGGCTATGTGGTGAGGATGGTGAGGAAGACTCTGAAGTGTAGCCAATGTCTTTCTGCATTGACCAGTAACAATGAAGAATGGCAAACCACACCAATGTACAGCCTGATTGTTACCAAGAACAGGGGTGGCCTCATAGTTCCCTCGCACAGTGTTGTTCGTGTCTGTGAGGCGACTGAACGCTGTGTCAAGAGGCTCCTGGCTGTAAGCAATGGCAAAATGCCTCGTGAAAGTGGGATAAGAGTGGCAATTTCCACTTCTGTCCTTTCTGAGGTCGGTCGGTCTACATTTGCTTCCTTGGATCGGCACATGTTTGACTGTGAGGCAGACAGCAACCATGTGTTTGCTTTAATACATTCTGTATCACAATCATACAGCAAGATACGTTTCCATCATGTTGTGAGAACACTCGATGATGACATGAAGGAAGAGCGCATCAGGAAAAAATATTGCAAACTGGTCCTGTTTGCTCACCAGTGAGGCAACACCAGAGCAAGCTGAAATATAAGAGCGACCTCATCTCTACATGGTGTGGGTGTGTTTTGTGGGTTAACTGTGAATTGTGTGGGTTAACTACATGACAGCGTTTCATGTCATTTATGTGACTGACTCACTGTTGATGTGTTGCTGACCCATGTCAGTGTAGAATAAACTCTGGTTATCATTATATCTGCGTGGTTTCTAACATCTCGGTAATAGAAACATACACATCTTAGTTACAATATAATGACTGAATTAAGTAACATCATATAACATGACAACAAATCAGATCTTTATATTGAGGAATATTATAGAACAAGCCAAAGAATGGCAAACGACGATGTACCTCAATTTTATAGATTTCTAGAAAGCTTTCGACTCCTTGCCCAGAGAAAGTCTGGGTCATAATGAAGAAATACAGCATACCTGGAAAATTAGTGAACCTTGTAAAAGCCCTTTACCAAGACTTTCAATGTGCGGTCGTCGACCAAGGTGAAACAACAGAATGGTTCAAGGTGAAGACAGGAGTTAAACAGGGGTGTAACATGTCAGGATTCTTATTCCTACTAGTGGGTGATTGGGTCATGAGAGGACGATAAAGAACACCGAGCGGTAATTTTGGGCACTTTTTTTTCAAACAAGCTCTAAACCATTGGATTCCCCAGGAAAAATGCGTCTAGAACCAACTTCAAACTTAATGAACACCATTTCCTTAAAGAACGGGATTCTGAGCCCGAATATCAGTTCAAATATTAGTATTCTATATTAATTAAATAGTCGGCGGTCCTAAAATTCGCTCCAGCTGCATCATCAGTGCGCCACGCCTTTGCTTTGACAGGCTTTGTTTACAAAACGATCGGCTTCCCAATATGGCCGCCAGACTATTTCCGGTGGCTTCACGGCGGCTAATGCTGCGAGGTGGCCAATTGGCTCTCCATATTATATACCTCCGTGGTCGATATATATTAAAAATTCGCTTTTGCTTTTCCGTTAAGATATATTACTTTTTCGTTTGATGACAGTCGTCACAAAAACGTCAACAATGATGCCGACATATATTTCTTCGTTTTTATTTAATTCAACATTATTAGCCGGAAGTAAAATATGTTTCAGGAAATTACCGAGAGATATTTCTTCGTTTTTTAAAATTAGTTATGTGCGAATACACTTTAAATAGGTTTATTTGAAATCTTTAATTTTCCACAATATAATTTACTTGCCATTTATCATTTGATGATTACGAGACAAATTCCTCTTGAGGATCGTGACAATTCATGCGCTGCGTGGAAAGTGGAAACTTCTATTTCCAAAATGAATGAGACGATCGATGAAGAACGCAGACTTGAACAGGATGCAGCAAGAAAACGAATGAGACGGGCGAACGAGTCCATCGACGAACGTCAATGCAAACTTGCGGGGTCACCCGTGGGAATCCCACGGGCATGGATGTGTGTGACATTTCGACATATTGAGTTAGATGCTGCACATTCATTTTTACAAAATGGTTACTGGCAAGTCATCAGATCCAGAAATGGTGTAAAAACCACCGTTTAGAGGCCATTTTTCCCCGCAAAGCGGGGGTTGGCCTTTTCGGGGACCGTGGTAGTTGTTGTTTTTTTGTCCCCTTTTTTAAGCAATGTTTTACGGCCGGATGCCCTTCCTGACGCCAACCCTTTTTGCCGCCTTCAACGACAAACAGGGAATTACCAGTGAACTGGTACTCAATTAGCCGACCTCGGAAGGATGACAGGCTGAGTCAACCCCCCTGGCATTAATTCGGCGATCGACCGAGATTCGAACCCAGGATCCTAAGCCGGCACCCTAGCCGCTAGCCCAACACCAGAAATGGTGTCATGAACACAATTTATTTACGCACAAGCACAAAAGCAAGACGGGCCGATTTCCGATTCCGACGGGCCGACGGGCGAGACGGGCCGATTTCCGATTCCGACGGGCCGATTTGGAGCAAGAAAAAGAACGAGACGGGAGAAAAAGGAGAGAAACGAGACGGGGAAAGCCGATTGGAGAGGCGAGTGAGGCGCGATTGGAGAGGAGTGTGAGGCGCGATTGGAGAGGAGTGTGAGGCACGATTGGAGAGGAGTGTGAGGCGTGATTGGAGAGGAGTGTGAGGCACGATTGGAGAGGAGTGATTGGAGGGGAGTGTGAGGCACGATTGGAGAGGAGTGTGAGGCACGATTGGAGAGGAGTGTGAGGCGCGATTGGAGAGGAGTGTGAGGCGCGATTGGAGAGGAGTGTGAGGCGCGATTGGAGAGGCGTGTGAAGGATTGGAGAGGAGAGGAGTGTGAGGGATTGGAGAGGTGAGGGATTGGAAAGGAGAGGGATGTGAGGGTTTGGAGAGGAGAGGAGTGCTAGGTGGAGAGAGGAGAGTGTCAGGTGGAGACAGGAGAGTGTCAGGTGGAGACAGGAGAGTGTCAGGTGGAGAGGAGTGAGGGGTCACATATTATGTGAAACAACTAAATTCACACCATTTCTGGATCTGATGACTTGCCAGTAACCATTTTGTAAAAATGAATGTGCAGCATATAACTCAATATGTCGAAATGTCACACACATCCATGCCCGTGGGATTCCCACGGGTGACCCCGCTAGTAATGTTATATTTCACTTACATAACTGATGCAATGTACAAACATCATTCCTGGTATCCTGGAGGTTGGAGCAGCAATTTGTAATTTCTTCATGGTGCCGGAGATAGCTCGCATTGAAGGTCAGGTGAATGTGAATGACTAGTTCAAGTGAATGACGAAATGCCGTGATGGTTTCTACTTTCTCAACGTGAAATTCTCGGATCGCCATATGCAGATTCGCCACGGTCCCACGATCGATGTTTCTATACGTGAACGTACCCGTTTGTTTGCGTATGTTTTGCTCGAAACAAAACATTGAAGGTCACCGTGGGATCTTTAACGTCCACCGACTAATGCTGGCGGACGATATGCTTAGTTTATCGTCTATCCGAGGGACGGCACAAGCACTGACGAATTGCCCCACTTGCGAAATACCTGGATGACAATTTATAGCTGAGCTGAGCTGAGATTCAAACTTAGGGTCGACAGCTCAAAGAAATGTGCATACCCCTGTGCTATCCAACTAGGCTTAATAACCTCATTGAAACATTGAATGTGAACGTTTGCTCTAAGCACTAACTTGGCATTCTAATCACGTGTATCATGTATGCTTTGACTGAACTAAAACTTCAGGAAGACTTGCAAATGAAACTATAACGAGCGATCAAAAATTGCATACCCTCTCCCAGACTTGTTTTGTAGTACGTATGTTATAGACATACTCACATTCTAATTGTACATCCAACATGTAAAGCTGCTTCTAACCACTGACTGATATCAATGTTCAGTACTTTCCGGGTGTCGTATGAAGCTGAAGTTTGGCGTGCCAATGGACATCGAAGCCGGTACACCGGGAAAAATCTAAGAACCATCGGAAAGCGTTGGTAAATGAAAATTTACGTAAAAAGTGTAAACGCGTCTGTAAAAAAAAAAAAAAAAACCTTAATGTATATCTAGCAGCAGGTCGGTGATGCTTTCTTATAAACATAAATCTTCTATCTATTATGTACCTATGTAAGAAGCACGCACGGTATGTCATAATACTTACACGATGTGTAAGCATGTCCCACGAGTAGTTAATGGAGGTAAGGCCGAAAAAAATATATTGCTAGTCTCTAGTCAGACCAAAGTTCCAGAATTAATGCGGCGATGCGTTTTTTTTTTTTTTTTTTTTTTTGAAAAGCATGGATTGCACATATAGAGGTGTTTTTTGTGTCCTCATGCCTTGCGGTCCTCGTCATCTGCTGTGGCGCCGTCCAGAGAGAAATTAAAGACAGCCAATGGGACTTGTAGGCCTTTTTTTTTGTAAATAATGAACACAAGCTTAAGTTATTTTAAAATGTATTTATTCTGAAAATCATTAAGTTCTTCAAGCATATTATAGACTGCCATTTCGATCTCGAGATCGCCTCGCCGTACCGTTAAACATTCCAATGCGTCGATCGCGTCAACACTGCGCATGCGCAAGTGGTCTAACAGGCCGATGGTCTCCCACGATATCTTCTCCCTGTCCACCAGATTATCACAGACACTTACTACTTCATGACAAACGAGATAGGATCCAGGGCTAACTAACGAGACCACCCACAGCTCTCTCGGCCTTCTGGTTGCTTCACACGAACCCGACAAAGAACGTCTTCGTTTCAATAAATGACAATATCCAGCCGATAGAGGCTTTGCATCGCGTGGGCGTCGTCCATGGCAACCGGTTCCGGCCGCCATCTTGGGTGGCATAAACAACATGGCGGGAAAGCTGTCGTTTCGTCAGACGGACCTGTCAGTTTACGCCCGTAGCTTGCCCGTTGAGGCGTTTTCGCGGTATTGCGAGAAACCGAGGCTGTGTCATCTGCCTGTGGACCCGTGTGGACCCACAAGTACGCCACACGCACTCCACGGTCCACACACACTCCACACGTACGCCACAAGTACGCCACACACACTCCACACGTATGCCACAAGTACGCCACACGCACTCCACGGTCCACACACACTCCACACGTACGCCACAAGTACGCCACACACACTCCACACGTACGCCACAAGTACTCCACACACACTCCACAAGTACGCCACACACACTCCACACATACGCCACATGTACGCCACACACACTCCACAAGTACGCCACACGTACGCCACACGTACACCACAAGTACGCCATACGTATGCCAAACACACTCCACACGTACGCCACAAGTACGCCACACACGCTCCACACATACGCCACACACACTCCACACGGACGCCACAAGTACGCCACACACTCCACACGGACGCCACAAGTACGCCACACACACTCCACACGTACGCCATACACACACCACATGTACGTAACCAAATGCCTAATCCTGCTTTTCACTTCACGAGCGAAGGTAACAACCTCATGAGCCATATTCTCACCTGAAAGCTGCAGTCAAGGCAGCTATGAAACCGTTTTTGCGTCGTGTCGTCCGGATGAAATCGGGCTGTACATCCGACAGCACAACAACTCTTTACCATCGTGTAGGGAGCAATTTATATGTGAGACGAGTTTCAAATTGCCGCCATGACGTATGGTGGCAGAAGCAATGTTTTGCCACCCAAGCGGTCACGTGACTAAGAGGATGACGTCACATGCAACTTCCCTATTGGATTCATGACGTCACGGCACACAAAACTACTCATATCTTTGGAACGGCTGGTTGGATTTGGACAAACTAAACGCAGTTTTGTAGGGGAGAACCGTGCGCGAACGTCGATACCAAATTCGAAAAAAAAATTGTTGACGCGCAGGGTCAAAATCGATGCGCGCGCTGACCAGAGACCGGAAATTTTATTTTTCTCGGCCTAATGCTTGAAAAAAGATAACATCTACTACTGGCTACCATGAGGTGGCGTTTGTGGCTTGCGTTGACACATTCTGTGCAGACAGACAAACATATGGACCCAAATGAAATACCCTCTCCTCGGGCGAGGGTACCAAACCTTGCTTGGGCCAGAGGTTGATTGTTTGATAAGGAAACAAATCTCAAATAGCAACCATACAACAACAACAACAACAACAACATGCATTTTAAGGCCATTTTCCCCGCTAGAGCGGGGTTAGCCTTGCGGTCCCCATGACAATCTTCTCCATCTTGCCCTATTTTCTTCATCCCTCTGTAGCGGTTACCGCTGGATGCACACAATCGCCTTGCACCGGCCAGAACACGGCCAGACGCGCCTCTCCCGGGCATGCCCGGACTCACTGTTCCCGGGCACGCCCGAACCTCCCGGGGCACGCCCGGTCTCGTCTTTCCCGGGCATGCCCGCTCTCGCCTTTCCAGGGCTCGCCCAGAGCGTCCGGGCATGCCCGCTATCGCCTTTCCAGGGCTCGCCCAGAGCGTCCGGGCATGCCCGCTATCGCCTTTCCAGGGCTCGCCCAGAGCGTCCGGGCATGCCCGCTATCGCCTTTCCAGGGCTCGCCCAGAGCGTCCGGGCATGCCCGCTATCGCCTTTCCAGGGCTCGCCCAGAGCGTCCGAGCATGCCCGCTATCGCCTTTCCAGTGCTCGTCCAGAGCGCCCAGGCACGCCCAGCCTCGACTTGCCAGGCCGCAGCCAAACACGCCCGGGCAGGTCCAGACTCGCCTTTCCAAGGCTCGCCCTTGACACCCGGGCATGCCCGGTATAGCTTGTGCCGGGCAAACTTCCCGACATAAATGTGTATATATATTGCTGCCCGATAAACGGGCTTTTGTCAGAATACCTGAGCTGTTTTGTTTCAATAAAGCACCTTGGACGAATTCCGTCTTTGGTCGCGTCACTTCTTTCGACTCGCGTTGGAGCGCCGCTCCTTCACCTCCTTGTTAACCCCCTTGCCCGCGTTTCTTCTTCCACCATCTTTAGCCAAGTCTTTCTCGGTCTTCCCCGTCCTCTACTTCCTTCTACATTCATTTCCATCACTCTTCTCAACCAGTCACTTTCATCCTTCCTCAACACATGACCAAACCATCTCAACCTGTTCCTCCTCACAGCATCAATCACAGGCTCTATTCCCATCATCTTTCGCAATTCATCATTTGTCTTCCTCTCTCTCAACGATACTCCACACATCCACCGAACCATTCGCATTTCCACCCTTTCCAGCCTTCGTTGCTGCTTTACGTTCATTACCCATGTCTCGCTCCCATAAATCATAACACTTCTCACACATGCAGCATACACCTTTCCCTTCAGCTTCAACGACACTCTCCTCCTCGTCAGCGACCATGGGGGTAAGAAAAGGATGAAGTGGCGATGTTGGTGGTTTTGTAGATTTTATTTTAGTCTCACTATTGTGTGGTTTGGTGTAATGTGTCATATAACCGTGGAGAGCACCTCAAACTCTCAAAAGCTCAATTTCTCACCTTTTCTCATATACAGTACATGCTCTGATTCTGAAATCAATTGCATGTGCTATTTGACCAACATGCATGTTGTGCTGACATTTCCTTCCCATTTCGTCTCCGAAACACTGAAACACCAGAGTCACCTTGTCCGAGGGTGACAACAGACTTGCTGTTATTGCCATTCGAGTTTACCCATTATAGTGGGGCAACTTAGCATAACAATTGTGCATTTTGTGAGGAAAGCACCAAATTTGGCACACGACTAGACTATCATATTATGAAAAGATCTGGATATTGGGCAATCTCAGATTCAGAGATTTGATTTTTGCAAGATTTCGATTCGATTGGGATCGAAGAGAACACCTTCTTCGTCTTCTGTACAGTGAAGTTGCCAGCCCTGAATTCTCTGGCTACATCTGGGTGCTTCATTGGGAGTGCAACCATGTCCCTCAGGTGAACAGGGACCCACCTGGCATAGTGTGTGTGGTCTGAGGCATGGAACCATGGGACCAGTTCCGTCAGGGCATCAAGGTACATCGTGAATGAAGCCTGCCGCAGAGAACGCACGTAGACCAGTACCAACATCTCTAGTTCCAGCACAGTTGCCCAGTACTGAAAGTTGGGAATGTCTTCTCCTCTCTGGTGACACCAGTCTTCGAACTCAGGCAGGTCTACTGCATCATCAGCATATGTCATACAGTGGCGTTCATACGCACGGTGTTGCAGGATGTGCAGTGCCGCTGCAGTGATTTGATGAGCTCTTCTTATGCGGGTGACATGGGCAGCTCGCAGGAAGGAGTCGGCCGTCCCTGGCGTTGCAATCTCAGCTTGCAAATCTGCAAAATCTGCAAATCTTGCAAAAATCAAATCTCTGAATCTGAGATGGCCCAATATCCAGATCTTTTCATAATATTGTTGCGGATATGAGATTGGCCTCCATCCATATCCGCTTGTAAATATTCCCCTATTTCCTCCATACTTCCCAACTATCCCCAATCCCCCATTCCCTAGTCCCATTTCCTGTAAACAACACTCTGTAGACCCGACCTCCCCCTATTTCCCCCATTAAATGTCGCATCCAGGTCCACCGCATCTCACGTAGACAACTATAGGACATCTTGCTAGTTATTCTTAGTTCATGTCAGTTAAGGACTCGTTTCCATTAATTCTGACTCTTCGTTGCACCAGAATGTGATTGTATGGCACCGTTAGGAAGTTTAGGACCTCCCAATACCTCCCCGCAGCTCTTCCTCATGGTACAACAACAACAACAACAACAGCGGCGGCGGCGCAGGGAGTGTGCGTCTTCACTCCGGCTTGGTTGGTAGGGGGTGTTGAAAGGGCACCAAGCCTTTCCAACGAGCCGCCATCGAGCATGTGCTCGACGGGGTTACCACGTAGGGGCTCGCTGTCAGCTCCTCGTCAAGGGCGGAGCCCGGTAACCCCCCGCACCCAATAGAAGCGGCGGACCGATCCCATCTAATGGGCGGAGCCAACGAGCCGAGGGCGTGTCACTCCCCGCTGAGCATGCGCAGGAAGAGGGAGGTGACGTCAGATGCGCGGAGAGCTGAAGGAGAAAGGACGCACCCTCCGAGCGCCGAGAGACCTCCCAAAGACTGAGCTGTATCCTGTCCCTGAGCCAAGGTGCACCTTGTGCTATCAACCGACCTGTCCTTCCCTGCCATCAATCCCTGTGTAAGTCAGTCTTGTTCCGTTTGTCTGTGGTCTGTCGGGGATAAGATAAGACTGTAACTAAGTGCCCATCTTTTCTGTGCTTTACCTCATACCTTGTAATCTACCCCTTTTCTCCACCACCAATTATATCCTCCTCCGGAGGTCTTGAGAACTGTACCCCTTGTGTCGTTTCATTTATCCCAGTCGTTGTGTCTTTTCCATCATTGATTTAGCATAGCGCGACCAGGTCAACGTCGGGTGGAATCGGGTGAGTTGGGGAAGAATCGGGGGAATTGTTAGGTCGTGGCAATACCACCGCTCGGTAAATAACATCAAATCCGCGATCCGTAACAATATGATAGTCTACTAGTGTGCCAAATTTGGTGCTTTCCTCACAAAATGCACAGTTGTTATGCTATATTTAGCTTAGCTGCCGGACTATTATGACACCTAACAGAGGTAACATACTGTTACGGACCGTGGATAAGATGTTAATTTGCCGAGCGGATGGCGCCGCGGCCTTAAAAGTTACCCCGACTAACCCGATTCCTGAACGTTGGCCAAAATCGCGCCACAGATATTCAATATGGAAAAGACAAAAGCGACACGGATGTGAAGGAGAAGAAGAAGACAAAAAGGTTTTGCAATACGAATATAATTTATTACTATTTACAACCAAAAGAAACCAAGGAAGAAGGAAAGATAATAAAATAAAGACAGAAGGAATCAAGGAGACACAGTGCAATGCTAGCTTACCTACAGTCTTAATTAACCCAGGGACAAGACAAACAGAACAAACTCACGTACACGAATGAGGAAATTGCAGGCAGGAATGACAGGAGGTGGGTGGCTGGAGGGGGAGGAAGGCACGGAGCTGGCTGGAGCTTGATCCCGCACGGGACGTCGGGCTGGACCTCGACGGCCGCCGATGCCACCGATCCTGTCGTGTGCGTGCTGTAACGGGTCGGAGCTGCTTGGTAGAGCCAACGCTGCTGGTGGGGGGTCTGGCGTGACGGGTTGTCTCTCCCTCTCTCACAAACTCCAGGACTCTCTTCAGGCTTGTCTGTGTTCTGATCTCCTCCCTCCTCGACTCTCTCTGGGGGCGTCTTCCTCGGGTTATATAAGCCCCACCCTTGACCGTTTTGCGAACCTCCCCCAAACGTTCTTTCTCCGCCCTCTTAAGCCAACCCCTCGTTCTGGGTTGGTCGGCAAGGGCTGGTTCACTCCTCCCCTCTATGACGAGGTGGGGACACGCCCTTCTTCCCCGACCTTACCTCGTGGCCAATGGTGGTTTTGGGGCGATTCGAGCTAGCCCCAGCCAAAGGGCAGCAATGGTGAACGACGAAAACCGCCCAAATGCAGTTGGCAATTGCAGCAAACCTGGCAAACTTGGCACTTTGAAGATGCCATGTCGGAGGGATCTACTTTATTTAATGCAGTGCAATGGAGTGTCAATTAATGGAAGACACAGCCTTACACTAATACACATAATAAGGATATAACTACTGAGCAGGGATATATGGTGTCCTTCGTGTATGTTTTATGGAATTAACTACGGGAACGCCCTTTGACCTTTATACACAGACTGGAGGCAGGAGGGTCCAGAATAAAGCAATAATAAAAAAAACACAATAAAAAAACACAATCCTCATATCCACAACACTGCACCCTCCTCCTCTTAGGCACATCCCAAGCCTCTTACCTTAACTTTTAGTGTGGCAAGTAGGTGTAGTTCCCTCTACATTTAACCTGACCCTGAGTGTGACAGTTTTAAAACATAAATAAATATGTCCCGCTGCTCCATTGCACCCTACCTAACAGACTCACGGCCACAGCTAACCGAATTGCGGAATTGTCTTCAAACTATACATTTACGGTGGGGGCGCATTATTTACAATGACTCTACTTTATTTACAATACTAACCCAGGACCTGTGATTGTTCTTTTGGGGGGGGGGGGGGAGACAGTCTGCCCTGCATCGATGCACCATGAAAGCACCCACAATGCACCAATACACCCTCCAGCACCAATCAGTGCACAGTCACCACAGTTCAATAAAAAATAAAACCAACAAACCCTGCTGGTGGTCTCTTGCTCTTCGGCTCCCTCTGCTGGTTAATGCTCTCTTCCAGGTGTTGTCATCTTCTTTGCTGGCGGCCTATTTGGACATAAAATTTGCACAAAACGTGTCCATTTCTTTTATTTATGGCCCACAGGGGGCCGACTATGTATGGTTCACCTGTGGGGCATCGGTGCCCTGTGGCCAAGGTCCGCCAGCAAGATCTTGGGCCTTCATGGCCGGTTCTAGCAGAGGGGCCATGCCCCAACCCACGGGGTCCACAAGTGGTGCTCAGCCACAGACATGTGGTCCATAAGGTGGTGCATCGATGCAGACAGCTGTGGTTGCGAGAGGTTCGGGCGCACAATGGCGGACTCACGCACGCTCCCCTCGGCGCCCAGTGGCGCACAGTCCTCATGTGGGAGACAAGGGGGGAAAAGACAGATGGGCGAGGGGTAAGGTCTCAAGGGTACACATCAATACAGGCAATGCAAGGCGAGGTGCGTATGGAGACGGAGCGGAGAAAAGATCGTCCCTACCATACGTCACCCGCCCTGTCACCTACTCTACCCTTGCCCTTACCCCATATGTACAACAATCTACACATTTACAAATTCGTCACTACTGTCACGTCTTCCCCATATTTCCCCTACACCAAATTCGTTCCCACAATCCCTCTAACCAAAATTTGCCATCACCCAATTCATCATCAATCCTCATAAGGAGGGAGAGATGGAACAACAAGCACAATGTCACACCCACGTCATGATGCGTCTCACATTCCAAACATTTGCATCAATAAAAATAATAAAAACAACCTGGCATGGTGTGGAGTACCATCATTACCTCAGGTGAGTGGATGTAGATGGTGCGAGGAGATTTCCATCCTAACTATCCTCTAAATGACATTAACACACTTTACACTACCCGGGGTCTTTCCCTGCCAATCCATTGGCCAACTTACACTATGGGTTCTAAAAACCAATTCCCATTGACCAAACTGTGGTGCTTCATCAATTTGGGGTCTCACTCCCCCGATTCATCTCCCGGTGCCCTTGCACAATTTCCAGACTGGGTCGTGCAGCTCTCCCAGCAGGTCTACCCACCTGCACACCTCCACCACTGTAGTTGCCACCCGAGCTTACCTAGCTCCTCACCCTAACCTATCTAACTGGGGAAGGCCCCTCCTGGCTCTGTCACCCCTCGGTGCCCTCTGGCACTGGGCTACCCGGGTCCGTCCTCCGGATCCTCGGGCCCCATCCACAACAACTCTACCGGCTCCCAGAGCCCACCTGCGGCCTCACCTGGCCGACATCCTGACAGTGGCGGAGTGCCCAAACCAACTACACACACTAACAGGCTACACGCCCAGCCATTTCCACATCACTAATGCACCCATCCAAATACCATTCTTCCACCACGCACCACAGATGCCAATATCCAACCACAATTTACCTGTACCCTCTACCTAACACTTACACTACCCTCCCCGGGTATTCGTGATGGGGGTCCATCCTTCCCCCATTCACACCTTTGCACCATCCACTCCACTCCACAGTTTCCACCATACTCACTCCACGACCATCCATTCCAATACTCCATATACTCCAGACCATTTATTCCATACACCTACAGTTGCACACCTGTGCAATCACCTGGTGCCACCTGCACCCTCCTTCCTTCCTGGACCATTTGGTCAGCACCACTCACATCACTATCACTCACTCAAACACTGCTCCATCCACCTGTTCAGTTGCACACCTGTGCAATCACACTACAACTCACAATCATTTACTCATACCCTGCTCAATACACTTGAATACACCTCCAACACTCACACGGCATCATCTGAACTACCTGTTGCCCTGCTAACTTAGTGCTCCCCGTCTTCCCTTTAAACTAAGCACATACCACGTCATTATCATCCACACTAATCTACCTGCATCCCCACTCCAGGTATCATTGTCACTACCTAACCTTAACGTTACCTATTGTCAATCTCTAAGTCCCTACACATTATCCAAACCCTCCCGGGCTAGTTTTCACTGCCAAACCCCATAAACCTATTGCTCCTTTGCCCCCGCTGTGAGAGATGGCAAAGTTGCCATCCCACCACATCGGGTATCTCTCACTAACAATTTTGCACACCAAATTCCAGCCAATCAAAAATTTGCCAATCACTAACAATCATCTGCCAATCATCACTCTGCCAATCCTTTGCCAATCATCAAATTTTGTTTTTCTAATTTCGGGTTCAAAACACTATCCTCGTCACACGTCTACTCACTAGTGCCTCTCGGTGCGCCAATTCATCTCCAAAGCTCGGCTTCGCAAAGCCGAGCAATGAATGCGGGTTGCTTGGTGCCGGCGGCTGGATGCGTCCGGCATTCGGTGCAAGGACGGGGGCTTACCCGGGCCGAGATCCCACGCACCATCTCGGCACGGAGCCGTCCAATGGCCCGATTTCGACCTGCCGGAACGCCTCAACCACAAAGGGTTGTTGTGACGACCCTTCCTACAGGGCCGCCCGCTCCGCTTAGTGGAGCACGGACGCGGCCGTTCAAAGCGCGGCCCGGCGTGGATCTCGCACGGCGGTTCTTTCGAAACCACCGCGGATCCCCGCGGCACGCAAAGCTGCCCGGTTCGCACCGAAGGCCCGATTCGGCTATACGTCGCTCTAACCGCTAACCCGGTTAGCGTCGATGCTCCATTCGCATGCTTACACCCCGCAGCCCGTTCCTTGCTCACACATCCAGCCGTCTCCATGCTCTTTGTCATTGCACCTTCCCTGGCACACACAGGTACACTCAATCCGCTTACAGACTTTGTCACACACCTGACCACCGCACACCTTTGCACACACTCGTCGTTCGCACACCTCACCAACACACCTCTTCGCGCCCCCTTCTCGGTCACCTCCTCTGTGACAACCACAGGTGTGCTCTCACTTGCACAGCCAATCACGTGCTTCACTACCAATTCCAGTGTGCATTCCCATACGCGCTCTACCATTCCAGGTGCGCATCCTTCCATTCCAGGTGTACATCCTCTCTCACCTGCCACAACCAACTCACGCTCCGTGTCACTCTCACTACTCTCACTTCCACACTCGGTCGCGCACTCACCCTTACTTTTGACAGCGCACTCTTTCCTCATGCACCCGTCCGTTACACACCTTTCTCGTGCATCCTCTTGCGCACACTCTCCCGTTACACCCTCTGTAACACTCACCACAGATGTGCACTCTTTCGTTACATCCTCTGTAACACTCCCCAGTCCGCGCTTCCATGTGCCCCCTCGCACACGCGCTACGACCAACTCACTCTCGACAGCACACTCACTCCTTGGCGCGCACTTTTTCCTCACACACCCCATAGTCGGACATTCTCACACACCTCCTCTTTCACACACCGTACCTGTCACACACTTCACCAGCGGCCTCTCACGAACACCCGGGTCCAAATCAACCCCCAAGCCGACTGAAGCTTACCTCACACCATATACATTTCCGCGTATATCGCCACTCACCTTGGCACCTCGTCTCCGCACCTCCGCACCTCCTTCGCCACCTGCAAACTCTTTATTTGGTTAGTGAGCACAACATCACGATTTGAGCACCGACCTTGTACATATTCCATCACCTCCTCCTTTATCTCCCTCTTAGTTTCCCTCCATCTCTTCTTAATTTCAATCACCCCTTCTTCCACCTCCTCTAATTTTTCCTTTACCTCCTTCATTTCCCGGTGCGCCCCCTCTATCTCTTCCTCTAACGCCACCTTGACCGTTTCTATGTGCGTCCTCACCTCCCGGTCCTTCGTCTCCATTACTTCTGTCACCTCGTCCAACCTCGTTGTCAGTCCCTCACGTACCATCTGACATTCCCTCTTCGTCGCTATCAAGTCGTCTTTTAGTTCTTTCTGAGTCGCTTTTAACCCTCCTAGTACCGCAGTGTTCCTTTGTACCTGCTCCACTAACTCCGTCTGTCCCACCGTCAGCTGTTCCACCTCCTGCGTCAGACCCTCTATTCCCCCCTGTAACCTAGCCGTATTATTCCTCACCTCTTTCTCCATACGCTTCTCACCTCGCTTTATCTCCTCGCGTACCCCCGAGACCTCCTCGCTTACACCTCGTCGTATTTCCTCCTTCATCTCCTCCATCTCTTTTGTGGATGCCGCCCTCATCTGTCCTAATTCATCCCTTTGGGCATCTAATTTGGTTTCTACCTCGATTTTCACCTCCTCTATCTGCTCTCCCATTTGTTTAATTTCCCGGGCCGATTGCTCCCCTATTTCCCGCAATTTGTTTTCCATCTTGTTTTCTAACCTCTCTAACCCATTTTCACCCCCTCTATCTGATTCTCCTGGGCAGCCATTCTATTTTCCACCCCCGTTAACCCATTTTTCACCTCTTTTATCCCGTTGTCTAACCCCTCAAATTTATTGTCTAAACGTTCACTGGTACCCCTTGCTTTGTCCCTCATTGCTCCCATTTGGCCCCCCATTTCTCCCATTTGGCCCCCCATTTCTCCCATTTTGGCTTCTAGCCCCATATTCGCCATTAGTATGGCTGCATTAATCTGCGCCATGAGGTCCCGCACATCAATTCCCCCTATTTGCGCAGCGGGCGCGGCTACCGCGCGCTCGTGCGAGCTGCCACTTTGTGCGTCTGATACCACGTGCGCGAGAGCGCCATTTTGTGCACCTGATACCTCCTCAACCACCTCCTCATTGCTCTCCTCCATTTCCTCCCTCTCGTCCTGGGTTACCCCTAACCCCTCTTCTAGCTCACCCACCTGCATCCAATCGCCTTGACTATCCATGGCACGATGTTCAATTTAAGATTTTACAAAACAAATTTCGGCCCACTCGTAATTTGAGCGCACGAAGCGCTTCAGGTCCGTTCTCGCTCCTGGCACCAATTGTTACGGACCGCGGATAAGATGTTAATTTGCCGAGCGGATGGCACCGCGGCCCTAACAGTTACCCCGACTAACCCGAATCCTGAACGTTGGCCAAAATCGCGCCACAGATATTCAATATGGAAAAGACAAAAGCGACACGGATGTGAAGGAGAAGAAGAAGACAAAAAGGTTTTGCAATACGAATACAATTTATTACTATTTACAACCAAAAGAAACCAAGGAAGAAGGAAAGATAATAAAATAAAGACAGAAGGAATCAAGGAGACACAGTGCAATGCTAGCTTACCTACAGTCTTAATTAACCCAGGGACAAGACAAACAGAACAAACTCACGTACACGAATGAGGAAATTGCAGGCAGGAATGACAGGAGGTGGGTGGCTGGAGGGGGAGGAAGGCACGGAGCTGGCTGGAGCTTGATCCCGCACGGGACGTCGGGCTGGACCTCGACGGCCGCCGATGCCACCGATCCTGTCGTGTGCGCGCTGTAACGGGTCGGAGCTGCTTGGTGGAGCCAACGCTGCTGGTGGGGGGTCTGGCGTGACAGGTTCTCTCTCCCTCTCTCACAAACTCCAGGACTCTCTTCAGGCTTGTCTGTGTTCTGATCTCCTCCCTCCTCGACTCTCTCTGGGGGCGTCTTCCTCGGGTTATATAAGCCCCACCCTTGACCCTTTTGCGAACCTCCCCCAAACGTTCTTTCTCCGCCCTCTAAAGCCAACCCCTCGTTCTGGGTTGGTCGGCAAGGGCTGGTTCACTCCTCCCCTCTATGACGAGGTGGAGACACGCCCTTCTTCCCCGACCTTACCTCGTGGCCAATGGTGGTTTTGGGGCAATTCGAGCTAGCCCCAGCCAAAGGGCAACAATGGCGAACGACGAAAACCGCCCAAACGCAGTTGGCAATTGCAGCAAACCTGGCAAACCTGGCACTTTGAAGATGCCATGTCGGAGGGATCTACTTAATTTAATGCAGTGCAATGGAGTGTCAATTAATGGAAGACACAGCCTTACACTAATACACATAATAAGGATATAACTACTGAGCAGGGATATATGGTGTCCTTCGTGTATGTTTTATGGAATTAACTACGGGAACGCCCTTTGACCTTTATACACAGACTGGAGGCAGGAGGGTCCAGAATAAAGCAATAATAAAAAAAACACAATAAAAAAAACACAATCCTCATATCCACAACAATACTTTAATATACATCGTGGTTCTTTGCCCTAGGATTGCAAAAACAATTCTCAATTCTTTGCAATCATCAGAAACTCAAAGTTCATATTAAGTATCCCCAGCAGCATCATGCATTGTATCGTTGCACGAGCTACAAACAATGTTACATCATGGTCCTACGCATAAAAATAGTCTCTGGCAAAAAGTAGGTTGTGAGGTGCATCGGGCAAGCGTGCCGCATCATCCGCACGTCTGTATCCTAGCAGGTCCATGACTTTACCGCAGTAGGCCTGCACTTCGGCGACATCGTCTTGTGACAGCTTTTTTTGCCAGGCATAGAGAGCAGCACGTGCATCCAGGGAACCCACCTGTAAAAATAAAGTCAATTTACTTTTACCACAATAGCAAAGGATGGTGCTCAAGTGTGCAAATTGTTCCATACAGTTAAATATGCACTTGCTTTCCTCATTTCTCCCAGGCTAGTTTTTTTTTTTTACCCCACGCACGCCAGGTGAAAACCAGGGTTAAGCATTTGGTTCACGTGTGTGTGTGTGTGTGTGTGTGTGTGTGTGTGTGTGTGTGTGTGTGTGTGTGTATGTGTGTGTGTGTATGTGTGTGTATGTGTATGTGTGTGTGTGTGTATGTATCTGTGTGTGTGTATGTGTGTGTGTGTGTGTGTGTGTGTGTGTGTGTGTGTGTGTGTGTGTGTGTGTGTGTGTGTGTGTGTGCGTGCACAAGCATCCGTTTATGATTGACGAACAACTTCATTTCAATCGAAGTTTATATTTTGAACACGAATCAGAAAATGAATCTGTAGTTTAGCAGGACATTGGCTCTGAATCCGGCCCGATCGAACATGCGCAAAGAGGAGTGAGATTTTTAAAAAAAAATTTTTTTTTGCTATGTCTGCTTGCATGGCTGTCAAACAAAATGGGAAATCATTCCAAACAGGAAACTTACTGTTTTTAAGGACGTCATAAAGGACACAAACAACAAGCATGAAGAACTAATGTGACGCGTTATTTCGGATGATGTAATGGACGCTGGCTGCGTCAATGGCGGTAAACCTCCAATTTATCTTTTTCTACAACCATCAAAATCTTTATTTTATTTCAATTTAATTATATACTTGAACAATGGAGAACACAAATTGTCTTTTTGCCACTTAAATAAACCTCCCGTTTAGCAGTACTTGGACGAAATACGATGGCGTTTTACATCATCACAACCAATCAAATTTGCTGCTCGAAGACTGCGCTATGTAAGGTGTTCTATGAACTCTCTAGTTTTGAAATGTAAAAGAAGTGTAAGATCTAATGTGTTGGTCAAATCTAATAAGTATATTTGGAGTATTGCCAGAAAATAGTAAAAGCAACAATCTTTTGCAGGTATTTTGAACAGTAACATTGCTGTGTATCTTACTATAATTCACCAAATGTCTGTCTGTCTGTCTGTCTGTCTGTCTGTCCGTCCGTCCGTCTGTCTGTCTGTTCCCAGGTACCGCAAAAACGGCTGAACCGATCACAACGAAATTTTGGGTGGGTAATCCTGGGACTCTCTGGAGTAAATAGGCTATATTGTTTTCCCAATTTTCCAATTTTTCTAATTTTCCAGTTTTTCCAAACACGATGGAATAATATTTACCAATATGAAGTGATGTGGCTTTTATTTAAATTCTACAAATACTGTTTAGATTTTGATGATTTGCGTGTGATATGATTTAACGGATGTTTATATAAATCGTTTAAAATAAAAAAAAGCCTTCAATTTCCGATATTTTGCCTTTTCATTTGGGCCTCCCAATTGAAGCCACATCCTTAGGGCAGGTACCGTTGCTAGTATACAAAATTGATAGTTACAATACACCGGGAACACAAATGCCTTTTAACTTTTTGTTATGCTTTTATGTTATGTTGGTCGAAAGACAAAGTAGCTTTCAGACTTACCTGGAAAGGATCTCCTTCGTCTCCATAGTGCTGTCCGCGCACCATGGCAAAGGCGAAGTTGAGGAGATCTGGAGTTGGAGTGAGGCCTAGGAAATTGTACATGGCAGAAAGTGCCTGCTTTGGCCTGTGCACCACATCTTCATATCTCACCAGCATGTAACGACCACGGAGCCACTCAGGTTGTTGCAGAGCCAGCTCGAGTGATCTACGCTGACCTTCGCAAATAAGTCCGAGAGCCGCCAGAGCGTTCAGTCTGGTCGAGCCACGGCTGCGGTGACGTAGCAGTTGCGGTGCCTGTATAAATCCTCCAGGAACTTCTGGTTCGTCTTCCCGAGGTTGCAAGTTGCTGTAACGGAGGACCTGCAGGCTCTCTCTGATCAGCCCTTCCTTGGATTTTAGTCGCGAACTTGCAACAGCTCGAGGATCTCGAACAAGATGTATGACCTGTGAAGTATGCATGGGGAAGACAATCAGATTAATGAGTTTAGAAAAGTGTAACACATTCTAATGTTGAGCCACATTGGTTAAATGCAACTTTGTGTGGGGTCTAACATCGGCTATGTGGCAACGGCCTCTCGCGGAGGTGTGAGGAGCCGATGGGAGGAGTGGGGGGTGGGGGGGCATAAATTCTTTATGTAAATGTGTACCAAGTAGCACCACCTAGTGGTGGTCGCAGAGGGTTTTACAATTTCCTTCTTTAACTGAGAAACACTGAGGTTGAAACACTCTTTGCATGGGTAAATTTGTCCTCCTGCCCTTCTCCCCTTTCCCCCAAAATGGAGGGACCTGTCAGCCCCCTCCCCCACCCCCCAACCCCCAAAAGATGTATATGCAGTATATCTCTCTCCCTCCCTTCCATCCCATTTTCCCCCTGCCCTACCCCCTACCCCTCCCTCCCTATCATCCCATACCCCTTCTAGCAGCAAGAGACATGACGACTAATTGGTATGTTAGCGAAGCTATGGATAGGCTTTTCTAGTTACTATATAAAACAAAAAATTAAATTGGAAAATATTTTATTTTAAAAGAGAAAACGTATGAAGGAACTTCTGATCTTCTGATTCTGATTTCTCAGAAAAAAGAAACTTTAGGTTAAGTAATATGAGGATTGTACCAATGGTCTGCACTGAACAGACCAAATGACAGTTGCACATGTATATTTGAATTAAAGTTTGATTTGGCCAATAATGGAAGGAGCGCAACACTACCACTCGCGAAGGCGGAAACCACAAACCTAAAGATTAAGATGGCCAATAAATAGCTAAACAACACAAGTTTTAGCCCCATAACTTCACCCTTATCCTGAGAACATGCGGTAAGTAATATGGCAGATTTCACGAAATACTCCAGTCCAAATATTAGACTAACTTGAAGAATGTTTCAAATGTTGTGAAAAACATGTTAATAAAGGCCAGACGCCAGTTTGGCTTCATGTTACAGGTTGTCTGCTCTTCCATTAGCATTATGCTTTTCAAAAGTTCGCCAAGCGAAAGACAACCAAATATGTTAAGACAGACAAGGCCAGAAACGACATATTTCCTCACAACAAAGCTAGTATAATGTAAACAAACAAACCAAAATGTAAACTAAAAGCAATCACAACACACCCCATTAAGCTACACCAGTGGTGGACAACCGATGCTCATCAGAGGGTCACAGGTCTGGCCCTCAAACTCAAGACCAAACAATTACAAGGTAGGCAGCTGTAAAATGAGTGGAAGTGAAAAACCACAATGCAAAAACGAAAATCACAATAACTGTCCGGAAAAAATGAATGAATAAAAAAAATGAATGAATGAATGAAAATGTACTCGATGAATGAAGTGAAATGAGCGAGTAAATGAGTGAAAGTGGTAGGTAGATGTGTTGCAAGTGACCTGTGGGCCTTGTTGTACAATGGCCACTACTATTCTATACCAGACTATATAATCACACTACCTCCTTCACATTAATCAGTCATCCTGACTTGGTATAAACATCAGGTCATAATATAGTGATACCATACGTTGTTATGAGCTAGGGCTTCATCATTTTAGCTACACTCATCTATGGAGCAAAATATACACATCTGTATTCCCATTGAATGGAAACAAAGCATTATTATCTTGTATTCCTCCCAACAAATGAACCCTGATCATCTCAGAGAAACCTTCCATCCTCTCTAGTCTCGTAGGAAGAGGGGGGTATCATGCACCCCCCGGAAATATACTTCTAATCAGCGTTTCTAGATTGGAAAAATTGTGTCGAAAATGATGAGCTATGTTAAAAAGTTGTCAAAATGTCCCACGTATTAGTTTTATGCAAATTAGTGCCGCCATTATCGAAAAATCTAGTTTTACTATATCTCAACCAATATTGCAGATAACTGAACAAATAAGGTGTCTAGACCCATGTTTTGAGGGTCAAAGATCTTAATAAAACTATTCCTGAAGTGGACACATGTATCTCTGGCATGCTATTATGCAAATTAGTCCTGCCATTACTGCCATTTCCTATTTTCGTAAATGTATTCAATACCTCCGTTAATAGTTCTGCATCTTCGTCGATGCCAACTGATGTTGCTGGATATTCAACCTCCAAACCAACAAGGTAAGAAGTTAACTCAGCTACACACACACACACACACACATGTGGATGTCAGTTTCTGCATGGAATCAGAAACAAGCAGCATCACAGCTGAACTAGCTGGCACCATGTTAGATATAGCTAGCCTCTTAAAATCTACGTAGGTTTCTTGCTTAATTGTTGATATCATTGCTGGTATCACTAAAACATTTGTTAGTGCCAAACATTGCTTCATGGAATCTGCATGGAATCAGAAACAAGCAGCATCACAGCTGAGCTGAGCTAGCTAGCACCATGTTAGATATAGCTAGCCTCTTAAAATCTACGTAGGTTTCTTGCTTAATGGTTGATATCATTGCTGGTATAACTAAAACATTTGTTAGTGCCAAACATTGCTTCATGGAATCTGCATGGAATCAGAAACAAGCAGCATCACAGCTGAGCTAGCGAGCACCATGTTAGATATAACTAGCCTCTTAAAATCTACGTAGGGTTCCAGCTTAATTGTTGTTATCATTGCTGGTATAACTAAAACATTTGTTAGTGCCAAACATTGCTTCATGGAATCTGCATGGAATCAGAAACAAGCAGCATCACAGCTGAGCTAGCTAGCACCATGTTAGATATAACTAGCCTCTTAAAATCTACGTAGGTTTCTTGCTTCATTGTTGTTATCATTGCTGGTATAACTAAAACATTTGTTAGTGCCAAACATTGCTTCATGGAATCTGCATGGAATCAGAAACAAGCAGCATCACAGCTGAGCTAGCGAGCACCATGTTAGATATAGCTAGCCTCTTAAAATCTACGTAGGTTTCTTGCTTAATTGTTGATATCATTGCTGGTATCACTAAAACATTTGTTAGTGCCAAACATTGCTTAATGGAATCTGCATGGAATCAGAAACAAGCAGCATCACAGCTGAACTAGCTGGCACCATGTTAGATATAGCTAGCCTCTTAAAATCTACGTAGGTTTCTTGCTTAATTGTTGATATCATTGCTGGTATCACTAAAACATTTGTTAGTGCCAAACATTGCTTAATGGAATCTGCATGGAATCAGAAACAAGCAGCATCACAGCTGAGCTAGCGAGCACCATGTTAGATATAGCTAGCCTCTTAAAATCGACGTCGGGTTCTTGCTTAATTGTTGTTACCATTGCTGGTATAACTAAAACATTTGTTAGTGCCAAACATTGCTTCATGGAATCTGCATGGAATCAGAAACAAGCAGCATCACAGCTGAGCTAGCGAGCACCATGTTAGATATAGCTAGCCTCGTAAAATCTACGTAGGTTTCTTGCTTAATTGTTGTTATCATTGCTGGTATCACTAAAACATTTGTTAGTGCCAAACATTGCTTCATGGAATCTGCATGGAACCAGAAACAGGCAGCATCAGAGCAGAGCTAGCGAGCACCATGTTAGATATAGCTAGCCTCTTAAAATCGACGTCGGGTTCTTGCTTAATTGTTGTTATCATTGCTGGTATAACTAAAACATTTGTTAGTGCCAAACATTGCTTCATGGAATCTGCATGGAACCAGAAACAGGCAGCATCAGAGCAGAGCTAGCGAGCACCATGTTAGATATAGCTAGCCTCTTAAAATCGACGTCGGGTTCTTGCTTAATTGTTGTTATCATTGCTGGTATCACTAAAACATTTGTTAGTGCCAAACATTGCTTAATGGAATCTGCATGGAATCAGAAACAAGCAGCATCACAGCTGAGCTAGCTAGCACCATGTTAGATATAACTAGCCTCTTAAAATCTACGTAGGTTTCTTGCTTAATTGTTGTTATCATTGCTGGTATAACTAAAACATTTGTTAGTGCCAAACATTGCTTCATGGAATCTGCATGGAACCAGAAACAAGCAGCATCACAGCTGAGCTAGCTGGCACCATGTTAGATATAGCTAGCCTCGTAAAATCTACGTAGGTTTCTTGCTTAATTGTTGTTATCATTGCTGGTATAACTAAAACATTTGTTAGTGCCAAACATTGCTTCATGGAATCTGCATGGAACCAGAAACAAGCAGCATCACAGCTGAGCTAGCTCGCATCATGTTAGCTATAGCTAGCCTCTTAAAATCTACGTTGGGTTCCAGCTTAATTGTTGTTATCATTGCTGGTATCACTAAAACATTTGTTAGTGCCAAACATTGCTTCATGGAATCTGCATGGAATCAGAAACAAGCAGCATCACAGCTGAGCTAGCTCGCATCATGTTAGCTATAGCTGGCCTCTTTACATCTACGTAGGGTTCCACCTTAATTGTTGTTATCATTGCTGGTATAACTAAAACATTTGTTAGTGCCAAACATTGCTTCATGGAATCTGCATGGAACCAGAAACAAGCAGCATCACAGCTGAGCTAGCTAGCACCATGTTAGATATAGCTGGCCTCTTTACATCTACGTAGGTTTCTTGCTTAATTGTTATCATTGCTGGTATCACTAAAACATTTGTTAGTGCCAAACATTGCTTCATGGAATCTGCATGGAATCAGAAACAAGCAGCATCACAGCTGAGCTAGCTAGCACCATGTTAGATAGAGCAGCCTCTTAAAATCTACGTAGGGTTCCAGCTTAATTGTTGTTATCATTGCTGGTATCACTAAAACATTTGTTAGTGCCAAACATTGCTTCATGGAATCTGCATGGAATCAGAAACAAGCAGCATCACAGCTGAGCTAGCTGGCACCATGTTAGATATAGCTAGCCTCTTAAAATCTACATAGGGTTCCAGCTTAATTGTTGTTATCATTGCTGGTATAACTAAAACATTTGTTAGTGCCAAACATTGCTTCATGGAATCTGCATGGAATCAGAAACAAGCAGCATCACAGCTGAACTAGCTGGCACCATGTTAGATATAGCTTGCCTCTTAAAATCTACGTAGGTTTCTTGCTTAATTGTTGTTATCATTGCTGGTATAACTAAAACATTTGTTCGTGCCAAACATTGCTTCATGGAATCTGCATGGAACCAGAAACAGGCAGCATCAGAGCAGAGCTGAGCTAGCTGGCACCATGTTAGATATAGCTAGCCTGAGTAGCCTCTTAAAATCTACGTAGGTTTCTTGCTTAATTGTTGTTATCATTGCTGGTATAACTAAAACATTTGTTAGTGCCAAACATTGCTTAATGGAATCTGCATGGAATCAGAAACAAGCAGCATCACAGCTGAACTAGCTAGCACCATGTTAGATATAGCTAGCCTCTTAAAATCTACGTAGGTTTCTTGCTTAATTGTTGTTATCATTGCTGGTATCACTAAAACATTTGTTAGTGCCAAACATTGCTTAATGGAATCTGCATGGAATCAGAAACAAGCAGCATCACAGCTGAACTAGCTGGCACCATGTTAGATATAGCTTGCCTCTTAAAATCTACGTAGGTTTCTTGCTTAATTGTTGTTATCATTGCTGGTATAACTAAAACATTTGTTCGTGCCAAACATTGCTTCATGGAATCTGCATGGAATCAGAAACAAGCAGCATCACAGCTGAGCTAGCTAGCACCATGTTAGATATAGCTAGCCTGAGTAGCCTCTTAAAATCTACGTAGGTTTCTTGCTTAATTGTTGTTATCATTGCTGGTATAACTAAAACATTTGTTAGTGCCAAACATTGCTTAATGGAATCTGCATGGAATCAGAAACAAGCAGCATCACAGCTGAGCTAGCTAGCACCATGTTAGATATAGCTAGCCTGAGTAGCCTCTTAAAATCTACGTAGGTTTCTTGCTTAATTGTTGTTATCATTGCTGGTATAACTAAAACATTTGTTAGTGCCAAACATTGCTTAATGGAATCTGCATGGAATCAGAAACAAGCAGCATCACAGCTGAACTAGCTGGCACCATGTTAGATATAGCTTGCCTCTTAAAATCTACGTAGGTTTCTTGCTTAATTGTTGTTATCATTGCTGGTATAACTAAAACATTTGTTCGTGCCAAACATTGCTTCATGGAATCTGCATGGAATCAGAAACAAGCAGCATCACAGCTGAGCTAGCTAGCACCATGTTAGATATAGCTAGCCTGAGTAGCCTCTTAAAATCTACGTCGGTTTCTTGCTTAATTGTTGTTACCATTGCTGGTATAACTAAAACATTTGTTAGTGCCAAACATTGCTTAATGGAATCTGCATGGAATCAGAAACAAGCAGCATCACAGCTGAACTAGCTAGCACCATGTTAGATATAGCTAGCCTCTTAAAATCGACGTCGGGTTCTTGCTTAATTGTTGTTATCATTGCTGGTATCACTAAAACATTTGTTAGTGCCAAACATTGCTTCATGGAATCTGCATGGAATCAGAAACAAGCAGCATCACAGCTGAGCTAGCTAGCACCATGTTAGATATAGCTAGCCTCTTAAAATCTACGTCGGGTTCCAGCTTAATTGTTGTTATCATTGTTGGTATAACTAAAACATTTGTTAGTGCCAAACATTGCTTCATGGAATCTGCATGGAACGAGAAACAAGCAGCCTCACAGCTGAGCTAGCTGGCACCATGTTAGATATAGCTAGCCTCGTAAAATCGACGTCGGGTTCTTGCTTAATTGTTGTTACCATTGCTGGTATCACTAAAACATTTGTTCGTGCCAAACATTGCTTCATGGAATCTGCATGGAACCAGAAACAGGCAGCATCAGAGCAGAGCTGAGCTAGCTGGCACCATGTTAGATATAGCTAGCCTCGTAAAATCTACGTAGGGTTCCAGCTTAATTGTTGTTATCATTGCTGGTATCACTAAAACATTTGTTCGTGCCAAACATTGCTTAATGGAATCTGCATGGAATCAGAAACAAGCAGCATCACAGCTGAGCTAGCTAGCACCATGTTAGATATAGCTAGCCTCGTAAAATCTACGTAGGGTTCCAGCTTAATTGTTGTTATCATTGCTGGTATCACTAAAACATTTGTTTGTGCCAAACATTGCTTCATGGAATCTGCATGGAACCAGAAACAGGCAGCATCAGAGCAGAGCTGAGCTATCTGGCACCATGTTAGATATAGCTAGCCTCGTAAAATCTACGTAGGGTTTCATCTTAATTGTTGTTATCATTGCTGGTATCACTAAAACATTTGTTCGTGCCAAACATTGCTTCATGGAATCTGCATGGAACCAGAAACAGGCAGCATCAGAGCAGAGCTGAGCTAGCTGGCACCATGTTAGATATAGCTAGCCTCGTAAAATCTACGTAGGGTTCCAGCTTAATTGTTGTTATCATTGCTGGTATCACTAAAACATTTGTTAGTGCCAAACATTGCTTCATGGAATCTGCATGGAACCAGAAACAGGCAGCATCAGAGCAGAGCTGAGCTAGCTGGCACCATGTTAGATATAGCTAGCCTCGTAAAATCTACGTAGGGTTCCAGCTTAATTGTTGTTATCATTGCTGGTATCACTAAAACATTTGTTAGTGCCAAACATTGCTTCATGGAATCTGCATGGAACCAGAAACAGGCAGCATCAGAGCAGAGCTGAGCTAGCTGGCACCATGTTAGATATAGCTAGCCTCGTAAAATCTACGTAGGGTTCCAGCTTAATTGTTGTTATCATTGCTGGTATCACTAAAACATTTGTTCGTGCCAAACATTGCTTAATGGAATCTGCATGGAATCAGAATTGGTTGTGACTGAAGTGCAATGCCCCCTTTGTGTTTCAGGTTGAGGTGCGTGAGCTCCCCACAATCTACAGCAACCAGGAAGAGACTGATACAAGGGTGGTATTGTACCTCCATCATGCTGTGCCCTCGGATACAAGAATGCTGTGGTCAGAACACCTGACACAGATATCTTCATGATTCTTCTCCACCATGCTCATGCCATCAAGCTGACTGTATACCTGGATACGGGGTCAGGGAAACATCGACAACTTCTCAACCTCTCTGAGCTTGCAGAATCCCTGGGAGAAGACTACTGCGCCACTCTTCTTGGGTTCTATGTGTTCAGCGGAGAAGACTGTACCAGTGCCTTCAAAGGGAAGGGGAAGGTGGGGCCCTTGAAAAAGCTGGAGAAGAACCCCAGGTTTCACAAGGCGTTTAGTCAACTCGGTGACTACTGGACTCTCAAGCCTGAGGTGCTGAGGCAGTTGGAGCAATTCACCTGTCTGATGTATGGACAGAGTTGTGTCTTCAGTGAACGTCGTCCGTGCCAAGTTGCTACGCAAAATGGTTGGGGAAGACAATAAACTCACTTCCAGGTGTAAGGTCGACCTGGCTCGACTTCCTCCATGCCACTCTGCTCTGAAGCCGCACGTCCAACGTGTGAACCACCGTGTCGCCTTGTACAAGCGAGCTGATGAAGCTATTCTGGAAAAGCCAAAACCCTATGATGAGGGGCAAGGATGGATGAGGACTGATGAAGGAGTGTTGAAACCAGTATGGTCCTGCGGTCCTGTCCTACCAACCTCGCTAGTTGATCTCCTGGACACTGGAGAGCGTGAACAGGAAGAGGAGGAGGACGAGGAAGGAGAGGACGAGTTGGACTCTGACGATTTCATTGAAAACGATGATGAGTGATTCATAGTGGAGAAGCATTTACCTGACTGTTTATCTGGAATGGGAAAGAGAAGAGTTCTATTATGATGTTTGACCCTTGTACTACAAAATAAATAAACATTGGTTAAAAACACAACATCTGTCTAGACACCTTAATTGTTCAGTTATCTGCAATATTGCCTGAGATATAGTGAAACTATATTTTTCGATAATGGCGGCACTAATTTGCATAAAAATAATACGTGGGACATTTCGACAACTTTTTAACATAGCTCATCATTTTCTACACAATTTTTCCAATCTAGAAACACTGATTAGAAGTATATTTCCGGGGGGTTCATGATACCCCCCCTCTTCCTACTGGACTACTCACTCTACCACATAGTCCAACAAATGTGCAGATTCACGTTTAACCTTATGCTCCCTCCAAATTGTCTGCCCATTGCTTCAAGAACTTGAGTAAACTCCCTTCTTTGTCCTTTGTCCCACTCTCCCTGATGGTGATCCTCAAATGGCACTTCTGACATAATTTGTAGACAACACCTTTCAAAATCCAAATGACTCATTTTCAACCAGAAAATCCAGCTCAATTAGACACAATGTACATAATTCCACTGCCCACATATAAACATCAAATACTCAGGATGTATTAGTCACATTAGAACCCAAGGCCTGTCGTATTAATGTTTCTCTTCTTCATTATCAGTGATGTAGTCAATTTGTCAGTTCCAAGGGTTAATTATTTAATTCTGAATAACTCAGCCTCAGATTATTCTCACCATCATCAAACCACTCAGGATGCACTGTAGTCACATTGGCACTTGTATCCACTTGGCATAGCAAGCCTTCCTATTGAATGTGCCACCTTCTTTGGCCATTCAACTTCAGTATTAGTCTCCACCACTTTATTAGGTTTTTATTATTATTATTATTATTATTATTATTATTATTACTCAAACAGGAAACGTATACTGTTTTTAAGGCCATCACAAAGGACAAAAACAACAGGCATGAAGAACTAATGTGATGTGTTAGACAAGGAGGTGTAAAAGACGCTTCATCAACGACGGTAAACTTCTGAACTTTTATTTTTTCTACAACCTTTAAAATCTTTATTTTATTTCATTGAGTGAGCTATAGACTTGAACACGAGAACACAAATCGCCATTTTGGCACTTTTAAAACCCTTTTGTGTAGCAGTAGTCGGACAAAATATTACGGCATTTTACATCATCACGGCCAATCAAATTTGCTGCTCGTAGACCCCGCCCATGTCCTTGTTTCTCAAGACTGCATGGGGTAAGGTGTTCTATGAACTCTACTTATTCTTGCAAGGGCACAGCATGCCACTGATGCAGTGCCCCCTGTAGGTTAGAGCAGGAATTGTTTTGATGAATTTGGCTCGGGTGCCAGATAGCTCACTCACACGGTGAATACTTAGCTTTATTGTTTTTTACAATCCCATATGGAAGCAGTCTCCAACTTACCTTCTGGATGCAGCTGCACATACTGACCCTCGTCTCCTCCCCAATCGGTTTTAGTGTTGTTGTACACACTCACGTGGTGCACAGCTCCAGAACACAATCGTCCCTCTCTGAACCTCTTGCAGCGATCCAACACATCATGCTAACAACGCAGATTTTCAAACCCACATTCATTAACTTCCAGAAATCATTCTGGAATAACCACGCACTCATTATTATTCTTCTTCTCCACCACCTCATACCCTATGGGAGCCTCCACAAGTCCACCAACCCAGAGCATCACTGGCCCAAACACAGTTGTGACATTCACATGGACCTTAATAGCAATCAACTCTGGTGCGAGTGTTACAGATGCGAACAGGTCTAAGCTTCATTCCCAACTCAATTGTTTCACCCCCTGTTCTCTCATCTATGGAACCTTCAGCCTGAATCCGTCAGTTTGTGCTCTTCCCTCCAGTCCTGCAAGACTGCAGTCGATCGCCACCTCATGCTGTCTCCCATACTCACTCCTTAGTTTATGTACACTCGTGGACCCATACCTCCTTTTTCACATGCCTGACACTCCACTCCATTGGCTTTGGTGCGTGTTCTCCAACTTTTCCCCTATGACAGTCTGTTGACCCTCTAATGCTATTCACTCCTCCATGAGCATGAATAAACTCCTGTATCAACTTGGCAGGGTTTCTTCAGCTATGACACTGAGCCAAAGACTTGCTCTTGTAAATTACATCCATTTAGTATTCACATGATTGTAAATGGACTCTCTGTTGTTACTCCGAACACTTTCTCCATTTCAAAAAAGTACATGTTATTTTGGAATCACATGTATCAGAGTCAGATATGACTTCAGAGGGAGGTGAACTTGTAACGAGACTACCGTTCTCAAAAGTAGGACGATAATGGAATTCAGTAGAGCACATACCTCCACCAGGCTGAACAGTTTACGATTCTTGAAAATCAGCTAACATCAAAGCATTACACAAAAAAGGTGCAAATACAGATCCTAGCAACTACAGACCAATCAGCCTTCTCCCAATTATCAGCAAGGTCGTGGAATCCATCATCATGGTTGACATGAAATCCTTCCTTTTCTCCAATAATCTAATTTTAGATCACCAAATTGTTTTCAGACCAGGTCACTCCACCTTGGACATGTTGCTTCTACTCATGCAACAATGAATGGAGGCCCTCAATATCAGACATGAGATCAGGGTCGTCTCTCTTGACATATCTCGAGCTTTCGATACAGTCTGGCATCCTTGCTCTCCAAACTGTCTGTCTATGGAATCCAAGGTCAACTCCACTCTTGGATTACTGACTTCCCCCACTCTCGTATCCAACGAGTGGCTCTCAACGGAACCCTTTATTTTCCTCTCCCTGTCAAGGCTGGAGTACTTCAAGGCAATGTTCTCCACCCCATCATATTCCTCATATTCATGAATGATCTCACTGACTCACTGGAAAATGAATGTATTTGCTGATGACTTCACTCTCTATCGTGACATCCCTCATCCTTCTGACAGACAGCCAGCAGCCTCTTCCCTCTCCTCAGACCTTGACAAAATCACAAACTGGCCAAACTCTTGCAACATGTCTTTCAATCCCGAGAAATCTCCGTGTGTGTCTCTGCCTCTCTTTCTCTTTCTCTTTCTCGCTCTCTCTCTCTCCCCCTCTAAGGACTGTTCTGCCGACCCTCCCATCTACTTTCTCAACAACTGCCTCAAAGAGATCCAGCCACACAAACTCTTTGGTCTCACTCTCAGCTATGATTTCTCTTGGGCAAGCCACATTTCAAATTTGACCTCGAAAGCCAGACGCCGACTGGGAATCCTTCATCGTACAAAGTCCTTCCTTGGCACACCTGAACTCCTATCCCCCTACAAGGCCTTCATCCACAGCTTGATAGAATACTGCTCTCCTCTCTGGGCTGGCTCCCGTGCCTCACATCTTGCTCAGCTTGATGCAGTGGAATCCGAGGCTTTCAGGATCATTGGTGTCTCTCGCAATGAAGCTGCGTTTATAGGCAGTAGGCGGTAGGCCACTTGGCCATTGCTGACAGGTCAGTGGTCTTTCTGTCTTCTTCCGCCTGATTTCTGGGCTTGAACCTCTTCCCTCTCCATGTTCTTTTCCCCTTCCTCCACTCCCTCCCACCCCACCACCCCCACTATCCCCCGCCAAACATCTGCAAGTTGCATGCAGTCCACCAGCAACCCCCTCCTCATCAAACTGCCGAAATCCAGAACCACTGCTCACCTCCACCAATTTATTCCTCACTTTTCCCACCTGTGGACCCTTTCACATTCACTTCGGGTCTTCAAGCCAGCCCATTCACCACCATCTCTGGCTATCCAAAAGCATGACCTTTTCTACACCTGCTAAACCACTCCCACCCCTCCCAAAACTTTCCTTACGTATCCATCTTGTCCACCCCTTACGGCTTACATTATCCCCTAACCCTCATTGTTACGTACCTGCATCCCTTGATTGTACATTTCCACCTACCTTCTTCCTCATCGCTGCTATTTGTTTCCCCTTTCTCCTGCTGTTCCCTTTGTTATGTTGTGTCCTGATCTTTTCTGTCATAGTTCTTCCACGAAACGAGACCATGTAAAAACAAAAATTGGAGCCCACTGGTAGGCCGGATCTGCATCACCAAAATCGAATCGGCTTGGTATTGTCACCTACCAAACTCACCCATCAAGGTTTGTCATAATCCGTCCAAAGGTCTTTGAGATATCACACTATACAGTATATCGTTTTTGGTCCTATCTCTCAATGGTGAAGAATCACTTAAAAATAATTCGTATCTGGATTCAAATCTGAATCTTCACCAACATATAATCAGCTCTGATACACCGAACATATCCACCAAATTTCGTCTAAATCCGTCCATAACCTTTCGAGATATTGATGACACACAAACATAGGTGAAAACATAACCTCCGTCCACCTTAGGTGGCGGAGGTAAATATTAGGTAGGCTACCATAGACCAATCTGTACCAAGGTTTCATTTGTTTTCAAAATAAATATATGATGCCCCTTCCAGTTCAATTAAAAACAATAAAGTTCAATACATTTTAGAACATTAAAATCATTTAATTTTGTTAACGGGGAGCAATGTGTTTAGAATCTTCCTGAGCCTCAATCAAAGATCCCCGTACCTTCATCTGGAGCCTCGGGTCAGTGATCAGAGTTTTGAGGACCTCAAGGTCCATTATCCGTACAGTTTTGATCACTACAGCAGCACGTGTAGCACATTCTGATCCCACAGCATTCATGTCTCGTGAAGGACACGTTCGCTTGCATTCCTGGTTTTGGATTAAATGGTTTAAAGAAAGATGGGTGCACATAATAAAAAGACAGAAATTGACTTGGATGAAATCAAGTGATTTGGATATGAGATGAGTGTCGAAAATAACCTTGGTATTAACGATACTGGCATGCCATGAATCCGTAGCGTGCTCGCACAAAGGACGAGAGCAAAGTGCACGGGAGTTTTCCCAGTGGAACAGGTCTCTGCTAGTGATGTTGGGCTCAGCCTTCTTGTACATATCCAAAACCTGTGGGTTGATGTGCAAAAAAAAAGCAACGCGTGAAGCTTGAGAGATAGGCATATTTAAATACGAACACCATTTTAGGATTATTGGTAGAAGGGGGTGAGATCAGCATGAGAAACAAGAATGACCGCACTGTGGTCACAACCTGCGACAAAATCCAGTAACGGGCCGATTTGGAAACGCACATTTAAAGCACTTTGGGAAGATGAACAGCGTGATTGGGAAACACATTTAATGCACTATTAAAATATTAACTTGACACCTCTTATCCATGTCACCCTCCACCACAGTTAATCAGAATGAGCTTAATCGTCAAACGGTTACGGATTGTTTAACCTCGATATAGAGCTGTTCAAAAACTACGTAACGCCATTTTTTAGTGAGGTGAGTACCGTGCGTGCAGACAGGCTTTATTGATTCAATTAAAATAAACTAAACGTTTTAAAGGCGGTAGAAAAACAAAACAAAACATTGAATTGGTCGTTCACTGCCGTTGATGCACCCTCTTTAACACCACCTTATTCAACACATTGAATTAGTTATTTGTGCCTGTTGTTTTTGTCCTTTATGGCATCCAAAAAACAATACTTTTCCTATTTGAAATGATTTTCAATTTTGTTTGACTGCCAGACTGACAGACAGACTGAAGCAATTGCTTTACCACAGGTGTGCATGCATGCTCAGGAAGAGACTCCATACAATTTGCCAAATTCAAAGCCAGAGAACTGCCAAACTGCAGCTTCATGTTCCGATTCGTGTTCTACAGTGTTCAAAATGTCCAAGTCTGTGTTCTGGTAGACATAAAACTCAACTGAAATTAAGTAGTTCCTTGATCATCGACTGACGATCAACAGACAGATGTGATGGTCAGACAGACAAAGTGAACCAATTGCTTAACCACTATGCAAGCTGGGTAACTGACCCAGGGTAGAGGGGTGGGGCTGATAACTCCTGGAGGGGTGTGGGAATAACAACAAAAACAACAACACACTTGCAACAAATTAGTGTCTGGAATACACCAGCAAGGCGGAGCATGACATTCGTCGACGTAGTGCAGTATAGAAGAAACACTTGACGAAAGATACATTATTGTAGGAACTAGCGTGACTCGGCGCGCTCCGCGTGCCTCACCACACGTCGTTTCAGAGGGGTAGGCATCTTTGACCATTTCGGTGTCTTTTGGGTTTCGTGGTGTTTTGGGTCTTCAGGGCCATTTGGGTCTTCAGGGTCTTTTGGATCCTCTGGGCCTTTTGGGTCTTTTGGGTCTTTGGAATGTTTTGGGTTTTCTGGGTGTTTTGGATCTTTGGGGCGTTTTGGGTCTTCGGGGCGTTTTGGGTCTTCGGGGCGTTTTGGGTCTTCGGGGCGTTTTGGGTCTTCGGGGTGTTTTCGATCTTCAGGGTGTTTTGGGTCTTTGGGGTGTTTTGGGTCTTCGGGCTGTTTTTAGTCTTCGGGGTGTTTTTGGGTCTTCGGGGTGTTTTGGGTCTTTGGGGTGTTTTGGGTCTTCTGGGTGTTTTGGGTCTTCGGGGTGTTTTGGGTCTTTGGGGTGTTTTGGGTCTCCGGGGTGTTTTGGGTCTTCGGGGTGCTTTGGGTCTTCGGGGTGTTTTGGGTTTTCTGGGTGTTTTGGGTTTTCTGGGTGTTTTGGATCTTCGGGGTGTTTTGGGTCTTCGGGGTGTTTTGAGTCTTCGGGGTGTTTTGGGTCTTCCGGGTGTTTTGGGTCTTCGGGGTGTTTTGGGTCTTCGGGGTGTTTTGGGTCTTCTGGGTGTTTTGGGTCTTCGGGGTGTTTTGGGTTTTTGGGTATTCAGGGTCTTTTTGAGCCTCAGGGCCTTGAAGGGTATTTTGGGTGTTTTGGGTCTTTGGGGTCTGAAGGGTCTTGGGGGAATTAAAGGGTCGTCAAAGGTCTGGGGGTTCTCAGCAGTCTTAACGCAATTAAGAGGGTGGTAATTTTATTTGAAGAAGAAGAAGACGTTATCGTCGCATATAAACATAGCGACATACATAACCATGTACGTTTGCTCTATTATAATAAGAAGATGTAGAGGGAGATGAAGATACATTTTTGTAGAAGGAGAGTCGAAGTAGAAACAAAATACATTTCCCTTTCCAAGAGGAGCTTAGTTTCTGTATGAAAGATTCTATAATAATGAGTTATTATCGGCAGTGAAGATGAGCGAGAGTAAAGCATAGTTGGGAATGTACTCGCCACACTTTGGGTTCACAGGCAAATTAACAAACAAGATATGGAATGTGTGAAATACCCTGTTGTGATGGTCACCACAAAATAGATAATATTGTCTTTGAAGTCCTATTAAAAATTGTGCTATTTCAATAGAGTGGGATTAATGTACACTAGCAACAGTACCCGCCCTACGGCGGGTCTTCAATTGGGAGGCCCAAATGAAAAGGTCAAATATCAGAAATTTAAGGCTTTTTTATTTTAAACGATTCATATAAACATCCGTTGAATCATATCACACGCAAATCATCAAAATCTAAACAATACATGGCTAAACAGTACATGGACGATCACGTACCACGTACGTCTCACGTCTCGCTCGCTCTCATGTTGTCCCGATAATGATCCTTCCGCAGGTTCACCTACGAAAACCTTGTTACGACTTTTACTTCCTCTAGACAGTCAAGTTCGCTCATCTTTTCGGTGCACCGGCACGAGCCGAGAACGGCCCGTGCAGGGTCTGATCCGAGGATCTCATCAAACCGTCCGATCGGTAGTAGCGACGGGCGGTGTGTACAAAGGGCAGGGACTTAATCAACGCAAGCTGATGACTCGCGCTTACTGGGAATTCCTCGTTCGTGGGACACTGTCTCAAGCCCCAGTCCCCATCACAGATGGGGCTCAGCGGTTTACCCAAGCATGACGGCGAAGGGCAAGGTACACGCTGGCCCGTCCAGTGTAGCGCGCATGCGGCCCCGGATATCGAAGGGCATTAAACGTTCATTAAACATTAAACGTTCATTAAAGGATTACGAAACGAAAAACATTACGAAATTACGTTCACACCGTCACGTCAAACACTACTGTGAACACATACATCGTCACAATGAGAACATCGTCACAATGAACGTTATGCGAACGCGAATGCTATGCGGGAGTCCAAACCTGAGAATGCTGGAGACCAAAGCTGAAATTGGGAAAACTAAATGCCTATTTTACTCCCAGGGGTCCCAGGATTACCCACCCAAAATATCTTTGCGATGGGTTCTGTAGTTTTTACGGAACCTTCGAACAGACAGATGGATATTTGGTGAATTATAGCAAGATAAGAGTAGAGTGCATGGAAAAGTGACAAGGATATTGAAGTGATACTTTTCCACGGATGGAAGAGCAATGTGACAGAGGGAACAAAGCCAAGATAATGGTGGTGGTGAGATGTATATAATGGTAACGTGAAATGTAAGTGCATTGCTTGATTGATGCCCAGGAGGGAAGTCCCTGGAGGAAAGAAGGAAGTTCCATAAACAGGAGAAAAGATGCACAAAGCAGTAGAAGTGGGTGGAAAGCTGGGATTGTTAGAGATTCACTCGGAGCTAGGGAAACTGAATTCAGCCCAAAATATTTATCATCGTGCAACAGAATCGTCATGAAATACCCAGCTGACTCCATAATGATCATTTTGAGAGGGGGTGATGTGCCTGCTCTACCTGGTCTGATTCGCAAGTGGAGCTAATGCACACTGTGTATGATGCCTAAATGCCCTCATGTCCACCTATAATGGCCACGAAACAAAGTAAACTGACAGAGAAACCGATAGCTTTGGATAAGACACAGATGTGATGGGCTAAATGGTCTATACACTATGGAGATGGCGCAAAAAACAGGAGAGAACTGGTTCGGCACTCGATAGAGTGCACATCTCCACCAGGTTGAACAGTTTACGTTTTGGATCCCACTGATAGGCCGGATTTGCATTCGGACATGAACCAAAATCTAATCGGCTTGTTCTTGTCACCGACCCAACTCATCCACCAAGTATTGTAATAACCCATCCACAACTTATTTTTTTATGGCGTAGCCCATAGGGCAAAGCCGTCTAGAACAGTGTTTGGCCGTTTGTATGTATGTATGTATGTATGTATGTATGTATGTATGTATGTATGTATGTATGTATGTATGTATGTATGTACAGTCACGTGAAAAAGTAAGTACACCCCATGTAAAGTTTTGACTTTTTCAACATATTTCAACATACAGCTATTTGATCTTCATTTCAACATTATTGATAGATAAAGGTGATATAATATAACAAATATCATGAAACATTTACATTTTGTAGTCCATTGTATAATTTAAATAAACATAAATGCAAATTTCGCATGTGGAAAAAGTAAGTACACCCCTACATTTATCACTACTTCAAATACCTAAAATTAGAATCAGGTGCACCAGCTCAGGTGCAAATGATGAGAACATCGTTGGAGAGGATCTTGGAGGAACCTGTCTTATTTAAACCTCAGACATTTAGCTTGGTTTGCTCTTTGTTGTTGAAGTGTGCGGCGTCACTATGCCTCGATCAAAAGCGCTCTCTGAGGCCTTCAGAAAGCAGGTTATAGATGCCAAAGAGTCTGGGAAGGGATTTTAAAAGATCTCCAAACAATTTGAAATCAATCATTCGACTGTCTGGAAGATCATCTGCAAGTGGAGAAGATTCCAAACAACTGCCATCTTGTTCAGGCCAGGCTGCTCCAGCAAGTTCAGCCTGAGAGCAGACCGCAAGATGCTGAAAGAAGTCTCGAAGAACCCCAGAATGTCATCACGGGACCTACAGGTAGCTCTTGCCACTGTTGATGTCAAAGTGCACGAGTCTACCATTAGAAAGAGGCTGCACAAGTTTGATCTACATGGGAGGTGTGCCAGGAGGAAACCTTTGCTGTCCAGAAAGAACATCAGGGCAACACTAAAGTTTGCCAATGAGCAACTAGGCAAAGACCAGCACTTCTGGAACAATGTGCTCTGGACAGATGAGTCAAAGGTAGAGCTATTTGGCCACAGTACCAGAAGACATGTTTCGTGAAAACCAAAGACAGCATTTGACCACAAGAACCTGATACCAACTGTAAAGCATGGTGGTGGAAATATTATGGTTTGGGGCAGCTTTGCTGCATCAGGGCCTGGGCAGCTCACCATCATAGAATCCACTATGAATTCTTCATTGTACCAGAGGGTTCTTGAGGATAATGTGAGGACATCTGTCGGAAAGTTGAAGCTCAACCGAAGGTGGACCTTGCAACATGACAATGACCCTAAACATACCAGGAAATCCACCAAGGAATGGCTGAAAAGAAAGAAATGGAGGGTTCTGGAATGGCCAAGTCAAAGCCCGGATCTAAATCCCATCGAGATTTTGTGGGGGGATTTGAAACGAGCTGTGCATGCAAGAAACCCATCAAACATCGCACAGCTGAAAGAATTCTGCATGGAGGAGTGGGCAAAAATTTCTCCCAGTCGATGTCAGAGACTGGTAGACAGTTATAAGAAACGCCTACTTGAGGTTGTTTCTGCCAAAGGGGGAAATACCACCTATTAGAGCCAAGGGTGTACTTATTTTTTCCACATGCGAAATTTGCATTTATGTTTATTTAAATTATACAATGGACTACAACAAATGTAAATGTTTCATGATATTTGTTATATTATATCACCTTTATCTATCAATATTGTTGAAATGAAGATCAAATAGCTGTATGTTGAAATATCTTGAAAAAGTCAAAACTTTACATGGGGTGTACTTACATTTCCACGTGACTGTATCTATTATGTTCCCTCAAACGTATACCAATCAGAGCTGAGGATCTGGTCACATGACAGGGTGATGTGATTACGTCTGATGTCATTACGGCGGTACGGCTGCTGACTCTCCACACTCCGACATTTTCATTCCAATTTCGTTCAGGCCGAACATATCATCGAGCCTGTCATATATCACAATCGCCATGCTCTACCTTCACGTTTTTCATTCTGTGTGAAACACAAACAAACCGATTGTTAAAATGATCATCAAATATCGAAAGCATCGGCGTTACGTCTCTTCCAACAAAACGGTACGTATAGGCCTTAGGCTTCATGCCTCACCTTCGCCCGTTTCAGACAAATTAAGCCCAGGTTTCTTAATACAATAGTGTATTGTTTCATTAGTATCGTTTTCGTAATCGTAATAATAATAATATAGTAAATATGACCATGACACTTTAATCCCAATGTCATGAATACAAAGTTCATGGATTGAAGCGGTGTATGGTTCATGAATCAATGATAAAGCGGTGTACGGCAATAACAACCGCAGAAGTTCATGCGTGTGTGTGTAGATTACGATTCATGTATGTGTGTGTGTGTGTGCGTTTGTGTGTGTGTGTGTGTGTGTGTGTAAATCATGATTCATATGTATGTGTAAATCATGATTCATGTGTATATGTGAATCACGATCCATGTGTGTGTGTAAATCACGATGCATGTGTGTGTGTGTAAATCACGATGCATGTGTGTGTGTAAATCACGATGTATGTGTGTGTAAATCACGATTCATGTGTATGTGTAAATCATGATTCATGTGTGTGTGTAAATCATGATTCATGTGTGTGTGTAAATCATGATTCATGTGTGTGCATAAATCATGATGTGTGTGTGTGTGTGTGTGTGTGTGTGTGTGTGTGTGTGTGTGTGTGTGTGTGTGTGTGTGTGTGTGTGTGTGTGTGTGTGTGTGTGTAAATCACGATTCATGTGTGTGTGTATAAATCATGATTCATATGTATGTGTAAATCATGATTCATGTGTATATGTAAATCAGGATGCATGTGTGTGTGTGTGTGTGCAAATCACGATGCATGTGTGTGTGTGTGTAAATCACGATGCATGTGTGTGTGTGTGTGTGTGTGTGTAAATCACAATCCATGTGTGTGTAAATCACGATTCATGTGTATGTGTAAATCATGATTCATGTGTGTGTGTGTGTGTGTGTGTGTGTGTGTGTGTGTGTGTGTGTGTGTGTGTGTGTGTGTGTAAATTACGATTCATGCGTGTGTAAATCATGATTCATATCTATGTGTAAATCATGATTCATGTGTATATGTAAATCACGATCCATGTGTGTGTGTAAATCACGATGCATGTGTGTGTGTGTAAATCACGATGCATGTGTGTGTGTAAATCACGATGCATGTGTGTGTAAATCACAATTCATGTGTATGTGTAAATCATGATTCATGTGTGTGTGTAAATCATGATTCATGTGTGTGTGTAAATCATGATTCATGTGTGTGTATAAATTACGAATCTTGTGCAGGGGTAAATCACAATTCATGTGTTTGTGTAAATCATGATTCATGTGTGTGTGTAAATCACGATCCATGTGTGTGTGTAAATCACGATGCATGTGTGTGTGTGTAAATCACGATGCATGTGTGTGTGTAAATCACGATGCATGTGTGTGTGTAAATCACGATGCATGTGTGCGTGTAAATCACGATGCATGTGTGTGTAAATCACAATTCATGTGTATGTGTAAATCATGATTCATGTGTGTGTGTAAATCATGATTCATGTGTGTGTGTAAATCATGATTCATGTGTGTGTGTAAATCACGTTGCATGTGTGTGTAAATCACAATTCATGTGTATGTGTAAATCATGATTCATGTGTGTGTGTAAATCATGAGTCATGTGTGTGTGTAAATCATGATTCATGTGTGTGTGTAAATCACGATTCATTTGCATGGGTAAATCATGATTCATGTGTGTGTTTGTGCATGTGCATGTGTACGCACCACCACCACTGGTTGCCATCTCCATTCGCAAATCTCTAGGACTAAATGAACAGAGCCTTGTGTGTGTGTGTGTGTGTGTGTGTGTGTGTGTGTGTGTGTGTGTGTGTGTGTGTGTGTGTGTGTGTGCTCGTACGCGGGCGCTAAAACTACTGCCCCCGCCAGATGATTGTATAAATGGGAAACGGCACGAACTCGACTCCTCTTTTCCACGGATATCTCCCATGTTCCTATATTTCTGTGAGTCCGATTTGCATTCAGGAACAGAGCAATTATGACTAATCATTTTGAAATTACCACCGTTTCGTCTAAATGCCGAAGATTATGTTTAAAAGACGATTTGAATCACAGATTTCGTGATAGCAATGGCAGGTTACAAAGCGCCCGCAGCAATCAGAACCAAGTCACTGCATTTCGGAGGGCAGGTTTTCCGATGGACGTTCGTCACCGCCGACGTGCCCATGGCACTGCTTGGCGCGGACTTCCTGTGCGCTAATGGGCTCCTGGTCGACGTCAAGCGCAGATGTCTTGTCCAGGCCGAGACGTTCAGCTCGCTCGCTTGTGCGTTGCCCAGCTCAACGAGCGGCTTGTCAAGCGGCTTGCCGAACGGTTCGGTTCCGGCCACGTTGGTCAGTACGCTTCCGGCAGCGGACGCATTCACCGGCCTCCTCGCCGGCTTCCCGGCCCTCACATGGCCCACCTTCTCGGTGAGGGCCGTCAAGCACGGGGTGGCCCATCACATCCCCACCGTCGGGCCACCGGTCTACGCCCGGGCACGCCGCCTCGAGCCGACGAAGCTGGCGGTGGCAAAAGCGGGGTTCGCTACCCTGGAGCGACTCGGCATCGTTCGGCGCTCAGAGAGCGCTTGGGCGTCGCCGCTGCACATCGTGCCGAAGCCCGGCGGGGGATGGCGACCGTGCGGGGACTATCGCCGTCTCAATGACGCCACGACTCCCGACCGCTACCCCGTCCCCCACATTCAGGACTTTTCCGCCCGTTTGGCGGGCATGTCCTTCTTCTCGAAGGTGGACCTCATACGCGGCTACCATCAGGTCCCCGTCAGGCCGGAGGATGTCCCGAAGACGGCGGTCATCACGCCATTCGGACTCTTCGAGTTCCTGCGCATGCCCTTCGGTCTGAAGAATGCGGCTCAGGCGTTCCAGCGACTGATGGACAGCGTCCTGCGTGACTTGGATTTTGTCTACGTCTACCTGGACGATATCCTCGTCGCCAGCGCGTCCCGCGAAGAGCACCTACGCCACCTCCGCACGCTCTTCGAACGCCTGAGCCAGCATGGCCTGATTGTGAACCCCGCAAAGTGCCGGTTCGGCGCCACCATAATCGATTTTCTGGGGCACCGTGTCACCAGGCACGGAGCCGTCCCCCTGCCGGCCAAGGTGGAGGCGGTGAAGGGGTTTCCGCGCGCCCGCACGATCAGAGGGCTGCAGGAGTTCCTGGGCATGGTGAACTTTTACCATCGGTTCCTGCCCCGTATCGCCCAGCTCCTGCGCCCCCTGCACGAAGCTCTCCGAGGTAAGCCGGGCAAAGGCGAATTTACCTGGACCGAGCAGATGGACACGGCATTCACGGGCGCGAAGCTCTCCTTGGCTAACGCAACCATGCTCGCGCACCCGGCGCCCGATGCACCGATCGCCCTCACCACCGATGCCTTGGACTACGCGGTGGGCGCGGTGCACGAGCAATGGGTGCGTGGAGCTTGGCAACCGCTGGCGTTCTTTAGCCGGCAGCTTCGCCCGCCCGAACGCCGTTACAGTACCTTCGACCGCGAGTTGCACGGGCTTCACTTGGCGGTCAGGCACTTCCGACATCTGCTAGAGGGCCGTGCGTTCACTGCCTTCGTCGACCACAAGCCGCTGATCTTCGCAATGGGCAAGGTCACTGAGCCGTGGTCGGCCCGGCAGCAGCGTCACCTCTCGGCCGTGTCCGAGTACACGACGGACATCCAGCACGTCGTGGGGAAGGACAACCCGGAGGCGGATTGCCTTTCCCGGGCCGTCGCCCACGCAGTCCACCTCGGCATCGACTATGCCCAGATGGCAGCGGACCAGGCCGCTGACCCCGACGTCCAGGCCTTGCGGACCGCCGTCACGGGCCTCTGCGTCACCGAGGTGGCGTTCGACGGCGCGGGCGGGCCCTCTTGTGCGACGTCTCCCTCGGGCATCCTCGCCCCATCGTGCCCGCGGGCTGGCAGCGCCAGGTGTTTGACGCCATCCACGGCCTGTCCCACCCAGGCGCGAGGGCCTCCCAAAGGCTGATCGCCGACAAGTTCGTCTGGCATGGCCTCCGGAAGGCCGTCCGCGGCTGGGCCAGGACGTGCCTCGCGTGCCAGCGCGCCAAGGTGCACCGGCACACCCAGGCCCCGTTGGCCCCGTTCACGGTGCCGGAACGCCTGTTTGACCACGTCCACGTGGACCTGGTGGGACCTCTGCCCCCATCGCGGGGTTTCACCTACGTCCTCACCATGGTGGACCGCAGCACCCGGTGGCCGGAGGCCGTGCCCTTGGCGTCGACAACGGCGGCCGATTTCGCGCAGGCTTTCATCGCCACCTGGGTCGCCCGGTTCGGCGCCCCCTCAGACATCTCGTCCGACCGCGGCCCCCAGTTCACCTCGGAGCTCTGGGGGGCGGTCGCGCAGGGGCTCGGGGTCCGGCTGAACCGAACCACGGCCTACCACCCCCAGGCTAATGGCCTGTGTGAGCGATTTCACCGCTCATTGAAGGCCGCGCTCCGGGCCACCCTCCGCGATGGCGGCTGGGTCGACAGGCTCCCCTGGGTCCTGCTGGGCCTCCGGACGGCGCCCAAGGAGGACCTGCGCGCATCCGCGGCGGAGTTGGTCTTCGGGCAACCGCTGCGGGTGCCGGGCGAGTTCCTCCCCGACTCCACGGCACCATGGTCCGCGCCGAGTGTTACAGCAGCGCTCCGCTCTGCAAGAGACCGCCCAGAGGTTCGCCCCGGTGCCAACGGCATGCCACGGGCACCCACCGACGCACGTCGCCCCGGAGCTTCGCACGGTGGAGTACGTCTTCGTCCGCCACGATGCCCACCGGACACCACTGCGGCCCCCGTATGACGGGGCTTTCCGCGTGCTGGAGACCGGGGCGAAGCACTTCACCCTGGACATCGGCGGTACTCCTGACCGCGTTTCGGTAGACCGCCTCAAGCCAGCCCACCTCGACGTGGACCATCCACCGCCAGTGGCCCGACCACCACGTCAGGGCCGCCCCCCTGCGGGCGGACCCCCGGCACCGCCCAGCCCCGCCGCCACGCCGCCCCCCGGTCCTGCACCCATCCCAGGGGCAGCCAGGGGCATCCCACCTGGCATCCCTGCACCCCGGATGCCGCCGATCGCCAGGGGGCGCTTCGGTCGGGTCATCCGTCTGCCCCGCAAACTGGCCCTCCAGGTGCGCGGGAATTCTGGGGGGGCGCGTGTGGCAGACACAAAAGCCCACTGGCGTGGTGACATTCCGCGCACCAAGTGGGCGGTGGCCACGCCCGAGGGGTAGGCGTAGCCTCATGATATACACCGGGCGCGCAGCCCGGAGCGCGCGAGTGTTACAGTGAGCTCCTGAAATAAAGACGCTTATAAGTTACCGCTTGTCCGCTTCCTCCTTGCTCGCAAGCAGCGCGCGTAACGCCACGCTTTACCATATTGTTTTTCCAAGTTTTCCAAGTTTTCCAATTTTCAGTTTTTGCAAACACGGTGGAATAATATTTACCGATATGAACAGTGATGTGACTTTTGTTGAAATTCCACAAATACTGTTTATTCTTCGTACCAGGAGAGAGTAGATCGACTCCTCACAAACTCTGCCTATATAAACGTGCGGCTCCGAAGTAACACGGCAGCGTGTGCAAAGCGACTGAGAAACAGGTGTAGCGGCCGCTTCCGTGTTACAGATTCGGCACGCACACTTCACACATAAACGTGCAACTGAGAAAGACGTGTGGCGGCCGCTTCCGTTTTGCGGAATTCAATCTTTTTTCAAAAAGGGCGCCATGTACTGTTTAGATTTGGATGATTTGCGTGTGATATGATTCAACGGATGTTTATATGAATCGTTTAAAATAAAAAAGCCTTAAATTTCTGATATTTTGCCTTTTCATTTGGGCCTCCCAATTGAAGCCCCGCCCATAGGGCAGGTACTGTTGCCAGTCACCAAAATCTAAGCAATTCGTCCTCATCATACACACCCAACCTGTCCACAATGTTTCATCTGAATTCACCCACATAGTTTTAAAATATAGTGCTACTTATCGTTTTTGGCCATATCTCTCAATGGCGAAGAATCACTTGAAAAAATAAAAATCAATGTTTTGTATTATTCGGACCTTCACCAAGATTGAATCGATTTGTCCCTGTCACACAACCAAACTGTCCACCAAGTTTCGTCCGAAACTGTCCATAACTTTTTTTAAATATTCGGCTAATTAACCTCAAACAAAGTACAATAATTTATTGAATAACAAAGTAAAATTGAGGATAGGCACATGAGAGCCCCTCGTCGCCATGTCCTGACCTGGAAGTCACAGTGTTGCAGCGCGAAGAGCGCGTCTCGTGCCGCCCCATGCATGGCAGTCGCTCCGCTCGGGTAGAGCGCGTGCCACACGTGCCAAAGCGGCTCAAACACGTAGAACACACTTGGGTGCTGGTTGAACATTTCCCCCACAAAGGATGAACCCGAGCGCCATGTGCTCATCAGCAGCAATTGCTTCTGCTGCGTGCTCTGTTGCAAACACACAACCTTCACGACATGAATGTTATGAGCTTGGGGAGGGGTCGGACATCACAGAGTGTACAATGTTTGCCAAACTTCCATTCAACAATCATTATGCGACAGTACTTTTACTATAATGTTGCAGTGTTGAAGTCTAGCATCTCCTTTTGTCTTCGTTTTCTTCCTCGTTCAACCTGTTGAGAATGCAAACTTGTCTTTTTTGCCATCGACACAACATGTGAATCTAACTGTAAAGACTTTTGAATTATTTGGTAGAATCTATATTTGGTGGTGCTTGATTGGGGTTGTACAATCAGACACCTGCGTCAAATTTTCCGAGCACTGTGAAAGGGCACATTGAAAATACCTGAGGTATGAAGAATGGGGTGACATCAGTTGGAAAAGCATCTATTTGCCAAATGCGATACGAGCTAGGTGTGAGTATGTTCGGATAAAAGGGATGATTATGTAAGAGCTGTCTCATGCATATAGTCCGAGTCCCATGATCCTGGTGAGTGGCAACCAAATGGAATTCTGCCAGAGATGCATGCCATTGGCCTATTCACTGATGAGCCAGTGGCCAGTTTCACTGTTTGACTCGAACTTAAAGAGGTGTGCCATATTTTTTTTTACGGTGAAGGCTCCAATCACGGACGAAATAGACCTTATCGAGGCCAGGGCTTACATAAAATAACTGTATTGATAAATGTGACGAAATATAAACAAAAGAGAGAATGTAAAAGTGAGGAGTGGAAATGAGCAAGAAAAGGGTATGATGTTTCTTTACAAGAAAGAGAGATCGAAACTAGACCGGTAGCTACAGTTTGAGTGAGACGGAAAGCAAGACCAGCAATCCTGACATGGAGAGTGCAAGATGGTTCCGGGCACAATTTTAACGCTTCTAAGTCTGAACGGTAGTACTACGCTGAGTGTTTGCTGTCTACAACCTGGTACCTAACAAAACCGGTCCAACCAGATGGGTGTTTTTTGAGGCACCATCTCCTTACTGGATGGCTGTTGGCTCCCGAAGGAAGCTCATCCGCCCTTTAACAGGTATTTTTTAAAAATCATCCAGAGTGTCACAGTCACCTTCCCACTGACAAGTCAGTGAGGGTAGTCGGCTTAGCCGCCGAGGATCAGACCATGCGGCAGGTAGCACTGGGGTGCATGTTACCAGTGGCAGTCAAGAAAGATATTTAAGGTGGCACAAGAAAGTGAGTAGTACAAGCAGAGGGAACATAGAGCGATAGATCGGGTGAATATTTGTGGGAAACATGGATGTGTAGAGAGTGGAGAGTGACATTGTGAAGATCACTGTTGGAGAGAAACTGCTGAGCACAACATTTGCTTGAGTTGTGTGCTGTGCTGTGCTGCATCACCACCCTGTCTGATGGTGCAGATGCAGCACATGGAAATCAATGTCATATGTTTCACAGCATCACTATTCATTCAAGAAAAAGCAACGGGCAAACAACACCAGAAGAAAAAAAACAGCCCTCAAAATAGAACCAAATTCCACCATCGTGTCAGATATTACAGACACAAAGAGAGCAACTGCAGAAGTAAGTAGGACAAATAAAACAGTTCAGAAAAGGAAACAGACACCCAAAACTAAAAAAGGGAATCCAAAGAATAAAAAACAAATTCAAAATTGAAGACATAGACCTTGAGTATTTGGGTGCTAAAAACAAACAAAATAGAAACGATAGCAAGGAAGATAAAAAAAACTATGAAGAAGGAAACAACAGCAGAAAACAAAACCATATGTGTGAGAGTAACCCAAAGAGATTCGACCGTGAATTAAGGAAATAAAAGCAGAATGTGTCAACTCCTCCTGAAAAAGAAAAGCTGGAAAAATTCTGGAAAGGAATTTTTGAAGATTGAAAGAACCGCCTGGGTCGGATTGGGGCAACGGCTGAGCCGGTGAGGTAGGGAGGGAGGTGTGGTGTCCACATCCTGCTACCTAACTTGATCTGTCAACAAGGAAGCAGAATGGATCCCAAACTTGCAAAAGAAGAAGCAACATCTCGAGGAATCGAGGAAATGAGGCAGGGAGGGAGGTGTGGTGTCCACATCCTGCTACCTAACTTGATCTGTCAACAAGGAAGCAGAATGGATCCCAAACTTGGAAAATAAGAAGCAACATCTCAAGGAAATGCCCCCAGTGATCATTGATGAGCAGAAAATGGAACTGATCCAAGAAGAAAAGGCAGTGTATGAATGGCTAGTAGAAGGGAACACCTTTTCATCCCAAAAACGGAGGAAACCCAACTTCTCCAAAAATACCAGCCAATAACATGCCCACCAACCACATACAAACTGCTGACAGGAATCATTACAGAATTTATGTACCATCATCTAACACAGCAAGAAGATTTAGAGGCAGAATAAATGGGATGTAAGAGAGGTTGTTATGGAACAATGGACCACCTACTACTGAGCAAGGCCATACTTGAAAATTGCAAAATGCGAAGAACTAAATTGTTCACTGCCTGGATAGACTATAAGAAAGCTTTTGACAGTGTCCCACATTCGTGGATGATAAAATGCATGCAAATATACAAAATCAATCTCCAAATAATCAAACTGATTGAGAAAGCAATGGAGCTCTGGAATACTACATTTATATTACAGCATTCAGAAGGAAATATTGAAATACCAGATGCGAAGATACGGCATGGAATCTTCTAGGGAGACAGTATTCCCCCACACCTCCCCGCCCCTCCACTCCCGCTCCCCTTCTGTTTTGTCTGGCTCTGAACCCACTAAGTAACCTCGTCAATGAACAAAGACACGGATACACCATAACAACCAATAGAAGAACATCCAAACAAATAGGAAAGGTGACACCTACTATACATGGATGATTTAAAGCTCTTCACACCAAATGATGAAAAATTGACAAAACAACCAAAACTATTAAAACGGTTTTCCGAGGACATTCAAATGGAATTTGGACTAGACAAGAGTGACAAGTGCACATTTGTATAAGGTAAACCAACAAAAACAGACAACATAAAAATTGATCTTGAAACAACAATACAGCAGTTAGAAAACGATGCATCATACAAATAACTAGGAGTAGAAGAAGGCCACCAAATATGTCACAAACAAATGCGCAAAACAATCGCCAAAGAATACCTATGTAGAACAAAGCTGATCCTGAAAACATACCTCTCCCCAAGAAACAAAATCAAAGCCATAAACCAGCTCTCTAGTATCAGTGTTCCAATATAGCTGTGGATTAATAAACTGGCCCCAATCGGAAATCAATAAGTTAGACATCAAAACAAGAAACTCCTTAACATCCACAAGATGTTTTACAAAAACCAGTGCATCCCGAGAATGTACCTGCCAAGACAGGAGGGAGCAGCCTGATGGAACTCAACCAGGTGCACAGAGCGATGTGTAGGACTAGCTGAGTATGTGAAATGCTCAACAGACTATCGGATGCAATTTGTAAACAAACATGAACACAACAAACCTGAAAAAGTATCCCTAACTCACCTTGAAAATAATTTCCAAAAACAGGTGTGAATAGAAGATGCCGCACAGGAAAATGAAACAGCAACAACTATAGCCCCAACAATTACAAAAACGACAAAATAAATATATAAAAATAAATATCAACAAATATAAACCAACAACTGGGAGAACAGCAAAAAGCAGGAGAATACAAAAAAGATAGACAAAGAAGACTCATTGGAATGGCTAAGAAGAGGTCAGTTCAACTGGGACGGCGAACGAATCATAATAAATTCCCAAGATTAAGGACACTACACCAATGGATTTAAAAATATGGTGGGACTGAGCCAGACGGACAAGTGTAGATTCTGCAAGACAGAAACAGAAAGTACTAGTCACATGCTCTCGGGATGCAAAAAACTACACAACGGCACAAGAAAGTATGCAAAGTGATTCATTGGCATATCTGCAAAGATTTTTACATCCCAGTTCCAGAAAACGAATGGAAACCACGAACCAAGGGCAATCATTGAAGATGAGGACGTCATGCTCACGTACGACCTGATGAATCCATCGAGCGTGAACATAGAAAACAAAGCATTGTGTCTGGACATTGTACTCAGGAACAAAAAGGAAAAGACAGCTTTGATGATTGAGATATCAGATCCTGGTGGAGTGATGCAGTATGTTATTCCCAGGCTGTTTGCATTTGTGTCGAAGGGCTCTGTGACTGGAGTTTAAACCCAGCTTGCCAATCCCTCAGGATTGTGGAGTGTACGGATGGCCTTCTTTCAAGGTTCTAGTATAGTAAAGCAGTAGCAATAGTAGTAGTAATAGTAGTTTCCCGAATGTACCAAAAAGATCTGTTCCTGTATAATCTGATGTCATTAACCATCTCTGCTCACTTTCACTCCTTCATTCCTCTTTACTCCCACCTCTGGAACAAACTCCCTCACTCTCTTCAATCCCACTCCTCCCTCCAGGTCTTTAAAACAGCTGTTCACCACCATCTTTTATCTTCCCTCATCCAAAACCTTCATCTCTTCTACCCCCGTGAATTCACCCCCTTGATCCACTTTTTTTGAAATACCGACTTCTTTCCTGGAAGTTCTATACCTCTCCCACCCACCCACCCCCCACCCCCCTTCTCATGCTTCCTCCCCCCTTCACATGCTTCCTCCCCCCTTCACATGCTTCCTCCCCCCTTCCCATGCTTCCTCCCCCCCCCCAAGCCCTCTCCCTCCCACAGATCTCCCGATGTCCCTGTTTTCTGCTGTTGTACTTGTGTGCTTCCGTCTCTCTCCCCATCCTGTCTCCCGCTCCCTTTATTGTATGTTTTGTGTGTCGGGTTTTTTTTTTTGTGACTGATGTTAGCTCTTACACGAGCCTCGATCTTGTATACAAAAAAAACAAACAAAAAAAAGTCCATGGCACCTCCAATTTTTAATAACTTACGAAAAGTAGGCATAACTGCATATTTACACATTGGGCAATGGAGTGTCAAGAGGGATGGGCGGTACAACGACTGTCAATCAGCCTGATGGGGGCGGGACCACAAAACACATTTGACCGTATGTACTATTTTTTTTACCAAGTACATTATAACATTACCAAGTGGTGTTTCAAAACAGTATTCAGTGTAGAATGAAAGAATTACAATGATCGAAGAGAAAGAAAAGGGAGTATAAGCAGAATGAATGAATGAATGGCCAAAGGTAATGAGACGCGGACGGCTCTTACCGTGTTTGCATTGAAGAGTCGCGAAGCCGATGCACGTTCCGATTCGTCATTGCACGGAGTACCCGGGACAAGCAGCACGCGCAGGCTCAGCACGGCGAACAGGAACGCAAAGCACGGGAGCACGAGGCACGGCAGCCATGATGGCAAGGCGCGACGCCGGGCCATGAATGCGGGACTGGAAGAGGTGCACCTGCGACGTTCCGACATCGGACATGGGTTGTATTTTCACGGCACAACACGGTCAACACCACCAGCGACGAAGATATCGCCATGATGCAGCACAGCATATGATTGAAGAAAACTACACAGCAGACAGTCTGTCCGACATAGACATATATATTATGTCTACAGTTAATTGGAGCAGATCAAGGCAAAAAGCGTTGCACCGTCTCATAATCGTCGGACTGCGGACAAATAGCCGTACGGACATGAAAGCGAGCGATGAATGACAACGACAGCAAAGAAACAAAAGCACATGACGTCATCAGCAGCAGAACAACGTCATGCATGTCAGTGCTGAGTACCTTGTTAATTACTGCTGTGTACTTCCAATTCGCATCTCATCTAATCATGTGCATCTCCTCTAGTCTGGCACGTCATTACACGTCGATCTCACTCTTTCTCCTCCCATATTCGACACGAAGTTGTTCCAAACGTGACGTCATTGATTTCATGTGAACATTTATTAAGGCCCGTACCCTGTGGCTATTCTCGATCAGTGTGCAGATTATACTCAAACTGTAACTGATTATACTGTAATCCTCACACAAAGTACAAAGACTTGTACAAAGATGCAAAGTAATCCTAATACAAAGAGAGAACTCTTTTCGAAAGGAATAATCCACGTCACCTGTCCACGCACCACACCTGATCTCACACTCCCTCCCCGAATATACACCTGCAGTGCTGCCATTAACAAGGACACACTCTTATGGAATGGAGTAAAACCGGTCCCTCTGTCAACAGTTTATATCATCAGCATGAGAGCACCGACCTACAATATTATGGAAGGACAACAGTATCATATCAAACTAGGACGGCACTCGGTAGAGCGAATACCTCCACCAGGCTGAACAGTTTGTTTTGTATCCCAATGATAAACCGGATCTGGATTTGGACCTGAACCAAAATGCAATCAGCTTGTCATGTTTTATATCGCTTTCACCCGATCTCTCAATGGTGAAGAATCACTTAAAAATTAAATAATTCTTGTATCTGAATCCATATTCAGATCTTCACCAAAATCGAATCGATTCTTCCTTGTCAGACACCCAACCTCTCCACCAAGTTTCGTCCAAAGCCGTCCATAACGTTTTGAGATATCCTGCTATGTATCGTTTTTGGCCCCATCTCCCAATGGTGAAGAATCATTTTAAAAATTCTAGTATCCGGATCTTCACCAAAATCTAACCATTTCGTCCTTGTCACATACACTACCTTTCTGTCAAATTTCGTCCAAATCCGTCCACAACTTTTTGAGATATCTTGTTCACAGGCAGATAAATAGACAAACAAACAGAGGGGTGAAAACATAACCTCCATCCACCTTTGGTGGCAGAGGTAATATTATAAAAATGCTTGTATTGTGTTACGTTTTCGAGTTTACCTAATACTGCAATAGATTACCTTGTAAACCCCATATTCCACCTCGTGATTACAAAGGGATATTTGGGGGATTGTCCAACTTCCAAATTGAGAAAATTCTTCATCTATATTTATATTTACTAGCGTGACTCAGCACACGTCATTTCAAAGGAGTTGGCATCTTTGACCATTTCGGTGTCTTTTGGGTTTCATGGTGTTTTGGGTCTTCAGGACCATTTGGGTCTTCAGGGTCTTTTGGATCCTCTGGGCCTTTAAGGGTATTTTGGGTCTTTGAGGTGTTTTGGGTCTTCAGGGTCTTTTGGGTCTTTGGTGTCTTCAGAGGCTTTTGGGTCTTAAGGGTCTTCAGTGTCTTTTGGGGCTTCGGAGTCTTCAGGGGCTTTTGGTCTTAAGGTTCTTTTGGTGCTTATTGGTCTTTAAGGGTCTTTTTGGGTCTTCAGGGTCTTTTGGAATTTCAGGGTGTTTTGGGTCTTCGGGGTGTTTTGGGTCTTCGGGGTGTTTTGGGTCTTCGGGGTGTTTTGGGTCTTCGGGGTGTTTTGGGTCTTCGGGGTGTTTTGGGTCTTCGGGGTGTTTTGGGTCTTCGGGGTGTTTTGGGTCTTCGCGGTGTTTTGGGTCTTCAGGGTGTTTTGGGTCTTCGGGGTGTTTTGGGTCTTCGGGGTGTTTTGGGTCTTCGGGGTGTTTTGGGTCTTCGGGGTGTTTTGGGTCTTCGGGGTGTTTTGGGTCTTTGGGGTGTTTTGGGTCTTCGGGTATTCAGAGTCGTTTTGAGCCTCAGGGTCTTGAAGGGTATTTTGGGTCTTTGGGGTCTTTTGGGGTCTTCAGGGTATTTTGGGTCTTCAAGGGCCTTGGTGGTCTGAAGGGTCTTGGGGAAATTAAAGGGTCATCAAAGGTCTGAGGGGTCTCAGCAGTCTTAACGCAATTAAGAGGGTTAATTAAGAGGGTGGTAATTTTATTTGAAGAAGAAAAAGAAGACGTTTTCGTCGCATATAAACATACATACATAGCGAACCATATACGTTTGCTCTATTATAATAAGATTCCTCTGCAATCGAAGATGGGAGAAGGTTGTTTTCACCCATGTCTGTCTCTGTGAGCGATATCTCAAAAAGTTACAGACGGATTTGGACGAAGTTTGGTGGACATGTTGAGTGTGTCACAAGGACGGAACTCATTGATTGGATTTTAGTGAAAATCCAGATCCAGATCCGTTAATTTATAAGTGATTCTACACCATTGAGAGATGGGGCAAAATTGATATATAGCAGGGTATTTCATAAAGTTGTGCACAACTTTGGAGAACACTTGATGGACGAGTTGGGTAGGTGAACAGAACAAGCGATTCGATTTTGGTACAGGTCCGAATCCATATCTGGCCCGTCAGTGGGATACAAAACGTACACTGTTCACCTAGCGGAGGTATGCACTCTACCGAGTGCTTTTAGTAAGTTTTCCGAACATACACACAGGAAGTACGTTTTTTAGACCCCAAGATGCGCATGAGGTGCTTGGTACCACGCCGTTCGATGAGACAGCTTGTAGTGTGTGGCAGATTTGGAAACTGAACTTCGTCAGTTCCAGTACCTTGCCGAATATAGCAGTTTCGAATGATGAGACCGAGGTGAATGGGATCAGGATGGATGAGATGGAGAGTGAAGAAACCATATCCAGCCGTACCCCAGATGGATGCTTCGGGACCGAGGAGGGCTCAGTTTCGTCTTGGGGACTTGCGGATGGAGATGAGGACCGGTGGTGGTGATGCATGCACGCACACACGGGTCATGGTTTGCAAGTACACATGCACAATTATTGTTTACATGAAGGAGTACCCAGGGCTGGCGCTACCATAAGGCCAACTAGGCAGCCGCCTAGGGCGCAGACATCAGAGGGGCGCATTACTGAACCTTAAAGGGTCACAGTTTTATACAAATTATTGTTTTATGACCGGACACAGTATACCGAGTGCCCTTTAGTTCAAAACTAGGGCATGCCCGTACTATATCTATATCTAAAATTATATCCCCCCCTCTATTTACATGAAATGGTTTGGTCCATGAAATGTTTTGGTCCATTCGCAACGCCAAAGCGAACGGCGAACGCTTTACATGAAATGGTTTGGTGCATGAAATGTTTTGGTCCATTCGCAACGCCAAAGCGAACGGCGAACGGCTTGCGAGTACAGTGACAACCCCCCCGGGGTTTTAATTAGTTTTAAAACGGAGCTTGGCAACCGCTGGCGTTCTTTAGCCGGCAGCTTCGCCCGCCCGAACGCCGTTACAGTACCTTCGACCGCGAGTTGCTCGGACTTCACTTGGCGGTCAGGCACTTCCGCCATCTGCTCGTGCGAGTACAGTGACAATCCCCCCCCCCCCCTCTATTTAGATGAAATGGTTTTTATTAGTTTTAAAACATAGTTTAACGCCAACATAGCGCCAACATAGTTTGCAAACGTGAAATAAATGAATACGCTCTCAAATGTGCCATCCGAGGCAGAGTGTGTCCGCCACGTTCGGCACACGCGATAGCTCGCTGCTCTCTGATTGGTTGAATCGTTTTTTGGACATAGCTCGGTAAGTAATTGTCCGATTAATATGAAACCTTGAAAAGGCACATCCTCGGGTCCCCAGCAATATACCTGGCAAGTTTAAAGTATATCGGACCCGTGGTTGTCGAGAAACAGCGGTCACAGACAAACAAACGTACAAACGTACAAACGTACAAACAAACACACAGAGATTACTGGAATTATAGATAGATGATTTGTGTGCCAAAATATTTTCTTTTGTATTTGCGAAAGATAATAATTAAAGATTGATTATTTAAAATTTTGATTTTGCATATCTAAAACTTATTGCTCAAACCAAAAACTGTTTTGTTTATCTGTAATTTCCATTTACACACTCATAAAGGAACCACTTTCTTTATTTTGCATTGCAAACCACATGTAGTGTCATATTTTTTTTAAAGTAAAACCATTTGCCCCAAAGCGTGGGGGTAACAGGGCCATTGCCATATTTATGGATATTGCGCCTTTAATATTGGTGCTGTTGGCATCTTACGGTACTTATTCTTGCAAGTTAAAATAAATTTAGCAGTTTCAAATTTTCTGCTTTTTATTTTTTCTGCAAGACATCTGTTTTTAATAATCTAAGTTGGCAAATTTTTTTTTTGGGGGGGGGGATGGAAGTAGCTGGCCTTGCCTAGGGCGCAAAATAGTCTGGCGCCGGCCCTGGGAGTACCCATCCCAAGTGACGGGAAAAACTAGCAAAAGTATCCTCCTCTTCCTCCTCTCTCTTTCTCTCAGCCTGGTGTTGGCTTAGTGGTTAGGGTGCCGGCTTGGGATCCTAGGATCCTGGGTTTGAATCCCGGTCGATCGCTGAATTAACGCCAGGGTTGACAGCCTGTCATCCTTCCGAGGTCGGAAAATTGAGTACCAGTTCACTGGTAATTCCCTGTGTGTCGCAAGAGGCGACTAACAGGGTTGGCGGCAGGAAGAGCATCCGGCCATAAAACATTGCTTCAAAAAGGAGACCACGGTGCCCGAAAAAAGACCAACCCCTGCTCTGCGGGGAAAAATGGCCTCTAAAGGCGGTTCTTTCTTCTTTCCTCTCTCTTTCTCTCCTCCCTCTCCTCTCCATGCCACTTCATCCCCTGTCTCCACCTCACTCCCCTAAGAACAAAATTAGTAAAAGCATTACCAGGCCAGTGATGGAGAGAGATTTACTTCCAGGAGCCAGGGCTTGAGGTCAGAATCAATAAGCACATCAAATCCAAAGAGTTCTGCATCACACCAAGAGAAGATTATCAAGTAACATCAGTAGCATTCTGCTGAGGGCATTTTTTCCATAACAAGTGAATCCTCTTGGATTGCGCTGAGGTTCGGGCATGGAATTTCTAGGAGGAAGTATAATTTGTATGCAATGAAAGTACATGTAATATGGGATCGAGTAAGATCGAGTAAGCTTCACCAGTGCGCGTGCGCGAATTTACGTCACGTCGGCAGCGAGAAGGCGTTCCCCAACACGAACCAATCAGGAACTGCCACGCCCACTTATATGATCTCAGAATTCCTGTGACAGGAATTAGCGTTACACTGGCTGGAAGTCAATCGCTAAAGGCGCTTCCTCAGCGCCAATAAACCACATTCACTTAACAACCAAAAACCCAGAACACAAATTCACTTAATCAGGAATTACTTTCATTCCAAATTTAAAGTCAAGAAAAAGAACAACCACACATACTTGCATGAAAGACATAAATAAATACCATGCAATATATTTTTACGCAAATTACAAAAACATGAATAGGGAATGGACAAATCAGTGCAGCATATGGGATTAAAATTTGGGGTCTAGGTATGTGCTCAGATGTGGTAACCAAAAAGGCCAATACTTTCCCACACTGCCTCCTAATTGTTTTTTCCTGAAATATTATCCTCAAAAAATAGATCAAGGAAAAGAAGAAAGTTGTCTCCTTGGATATTGCTTGAGCTTTTGATAGTGTTTCGCTCTGCTAAACTTTTCTACATCGCCATTGGTGGTCCTTTCTTTCTGCTGGTAGTCACTTTATCAATCACAATGATGCCTTCTTGTTTCTTCTGGTGTTCCATAGGACAGTGTAATTAACACTTTATAATAATAATAACAAGCATTCTGAGTATTGCGCTGCAATACATGTCCCCTACCGGCAGTCTGTCGTCCGGAAAACTGTTGGGGAAATTACACGTATTGCACTGTGTGAATTATATAACTACCAACTCACGGTCTGAGGTAACTCGGCTAAAATTATCCGATTTGCACCAAATAAAGTTTATGAATGGTTGCACAGACCCCTACTTCTCACTAAAAGAGGAAAAAGAATGTAAATCGGAGTTAAAATAAGCCCGCAACGTCGCTCCGTGGAGCAGCCTGCATGTATTGCACTATGTGTGAATTATATAATTACCAACTCACGTTCTGAGGTAACTCGGCTAAAAATTATCCGATTTGCACCAAATAAAGTTTATGAATGGTTGAACAGACCCCTACTTCTCACTAAAAGTGGAAACAGAATGTAAATTGGAGTTAAAACAAGGAATATTAACAGCTTTGACTTACCGCACTCCAAATAAGAGTCCAGAAAACTGTTGGGGAAATTACCAAAGTTCAAAGTGCCATAACTTTGTCAAAAATGATCGAAACGTCGTGAAGTTCGAACCTGATCTGTAACTTATCATGAGGAAACCATGTACCAAGTTTGAAATCATTAGCATTAAGGGTTTAGGAAAAAAAGTCCGGAAAGCTGTTTTTTGCGTGACGGACTGACGGATTGACAGACTGACGGACTGACGGACTGACGGACTGACGGATTGACGGATTGACGGACTGACGGACTGACGGAGGGACGGCGTGCAAACCTATAGTCCCCTCCAGTGTACACCGGTAGGGGACTAATAATACGAGTCCTCTCACAAGGAACTTTGACGCTGGAGGAGGCCATTTGGCCCATCAAAGCTTGTGTTCTAATTTCCAACCTGGGGTTGTTTGTCAATGCTCTATCCTTTGTAAATGCTCAGCGTCAAGCAATGAAGCAGCACGTACCATTTTAAAAGTCTTTGGTATTGACTCAGTCGGGGTTCAAACTGCAAGCCTGCCAGACATGAAGCAGATGTGTCACTTTGTTAATTTTTGAACTTTGTCATTGCTCTCAGTCTATTTGAAAGGCAACAACCATTAGTAATTAATTAGTCCTCTACCGGTGTACACCGGAGGAGACTATAGGTTTGCACGCCGTCCCTCCGTCCGTCCGTCAGTCTGTCAGTCTGTCAGTCCATCTCGCAAAGAACAGTTTTCCAGACTTTTTTTCTAAACGCTTAACGCTAATGATTTCAAACTTGGCACATGGTTTCCTCATGATAAGGTACAGATCATCAAGTTCGAACTTCACGACGTTTCGATCATTTTTGACAAAGTTATGGCACTTTGAACTTTGGGAATTCTGATAATTCTGATGATCCTTAACAAAGTGCCATTTTAAGTTTTAATTTCCTTTAAAAAAGATTTTCTCTGCAATAATTGGACCGATTGAGATCAAATTTTCACCATTGGAGGGACGCTGTCTGTAGAATATTTTAATGGTAATTATGACGTCGCAGGTCACGTGGTTCGGCCGCCATATTGTTTTTCGTGAAAACACGAAAACCCCTTTTTCTCTGCAACAGCTGAACAGATCGAGGCCAAACTTTGCAGGCAGAATCGCGTACCCATGACGAACAAAAAAGTCAGCGAGCATGACGTCATGCGTCACATGGTTTCAGAGTTATGACGTTTTTAAGCATGAACGTTTAAAACCGAGCTCCTCCCTCATTTTTGATCCAATCGAGGGGAAACTTCACAGATCTGTTCAGCATGTCAGTCTACTAAAATGTCCTTTTGGAATTTGCGATAGGGCACGTGGTTTGGCAGATATCGTTAATGAAACGAAAATATTTTAAAAATTGATATCTCTTGTTTATTCTGGAGTTCTCCTCAAGCCGCACCGTGCGCCCTCAGCCTCGTCTCGCGAACGTCAACAGCGTGACACAGCACGCGCTTTCTGGAGGGGCGGAGCCAAGCCGAGGAACATATATATCCACATCGATCATTGATCGTGAACCGGAAAATATAATAAATTACTGATATTTAGCGACTCAAAAGGTTTTTTATCAACAACGTATTTTCTCGTGCTTCTGCTGACCTGTCTGCAAGGTGTATAAATCGAAGTCCCGAGTGCGAATCACAGGTGAGCCCGTCCTGAGGTAATTAGCGATTGGGAAAGATTCAGAACCTGTGGGTAAATAACCCTTGGTAATTTCCCCAACAGTTTTCCGGACGACAGACTGCCGGTAGGGGACAGGTATTGCAGCGCAATACTCAGACAGAATGCTTGTTTTTCTCATCATTCAGATCTTTGAATTAATATAAATCATGCTCTTTCCACCCTCAAAGATAAACTTGTTTTTGCCATTTCCTTTGAACCTTTCCAAATAAACCCCCCAAATAATTCGTCCCTTGGCTGAAGCAAGTTATTTTCATGTTGTCCTTGATTTGTTCATATTTCTAAACCATGATGACATATTGACATAACCTCTGTGTTGGACTGGTTGTTCCCATCTGAGCACTTCCCTCGTTATTCTGTGACCGTATAGTTTAATATTGTCACGAGCACGAAGCCCACCCAATAATACTCACGTGCTGTGTTACTTTGCTAATTTCTCTTAATGTTCTTGCTATTTGTGCAGAAAGTGGGCCAATGTCTCTTACGTAATACTATATACTATAGGAGAGATGTTTGTCGGTGTGTGTGTGTCTGTGCGTCCCCATGTTTCTCAGAGATAGCCAAACGGATCTTCGTCAAACTTTCAGAGGATCATCAGTGAGTGCCGGGGAGTGTTTATGCAAAATAAATGTTTTCAAAAAACAAGTAAAAAAAAAAAAAAAAAAAAAAATCACTCTATAGTGCCTAGGCCTTTGTAGCTATGTGAAAAGTAATATTGAATGATCCAAGACCCCATTCCTTAGTGGGTGTAGGGAAGTGTTTAGGCCTCCACAAAAAAAAAAAAGATTTCTTCAAAATGCCAACCGGATTAGAACAACACCGGGCAACACTGGTACCCCCTGCTATTATGTGATATATGGACAAGCTGTTTTATGTGTTATACACAAAAACAGGCTTCCCTAGTACATAATGCTCTTCATTTGTCAAAATCCTTTCTTGAGATGAAATTCTTAATGTTTACAAATCATTAAATTGCAGATTAATAGAATTTGCTTCTCTTTGGAATGGAGCTCTTACTATTCATATCACCTGCATAGTCAGTCAAATCCCAGCAACTGGCCATTATTGGTACTGATTTTGTTATGCCCCACCCCCGAAGGTGGCCGGAGGCATTATGTTTTCGGGTTGTCCGTCCGTCTGTCCATCTGGAATAAGCGTCGTTTTTCTCAGCCACCACATGACCGATTGAGCAAAAACTTTCAGGGTATGAGTGACACCCATGCAGAATGTTTTTATGCTAATTGTGACATCATAGGTCACATGATATGGCAGCCATCTTGGATTAAATACAAATAATTAAAAAACGATTTCTCGGAAACCGCTGAATGGAAAAATTTCAAACTTGGCACATTGTCAAGTACTCCCAATGGGGAACAAAGGCGTGATAATGGTCATGGTCAATACCAGCCATAAATGCTTTAATCGAATGCCTTATCCCAAAAATCTGAAATTGCATGCAAATGACCCACTTGCATTGAAATATTACATTTATGACATCATAGGTCACATGGTTTGGCAGCCATATTGGATTGAAGGAAAATATTACATAGCTATATCTCTGAAACCGCTTACCCTCTCGATACGAAATTTTACAAATGTCATCCAACACCATTGTTGCATATAGTTTGAAAATTATGACGTTCGTTGTAGGCCACGTGGTTTGGCAGCCATCTTGGATAGAGAGGAACGTCAATTCATACTTCCTACATCTTTGAGGTTTCATCGCATTTTACCCGACCTCTGCTACTTCCGGTGTCTTGGATGTTTTCTTCTTATTATTTATTTTTATGCCTCCGCCGACGAAGGTGGCCAGACGCATTATGTTTTCGGGTTGCCCGTCCACCTGTCCGTCCGTCCATCCGTATGGGCTAAACCTCGTTTTTCTCAGCAACCACATGTCCGATTGAGATGAAACTTTCAGGGTAGGAGTGACACCCATCCAGAATGTTTATATGATAATTGTGATGTCATAGGTCATGTGGTATGGCAGCCATATTGGATCAAACGCAAATAATTAAAAAATTATTTCTTGGAAACTGCTGAATGGAAAATTTTGAAACTTAGCACATTGTCAAGTACTCTCAATTGGGAACAAAAGTATGATAATTATGACATCATATGTGAAGTGGTATACCAGCCAAAAATGTTTTAATCGAATTCCTTATCCTAAAAATCTGAAATTGCATGCACATGATCTATGACCCATTTGTATTGAACTATTAAAATTATGACATTAGAGGTCACATGGTTTGGCAGCCATATTGGATTTAACCTGAAACCTTAAAAAAATATATCTTCTCCCAAACCATCAAATTGATTGACTCGAAACTGTACGCGTGTCATTGACTAGGCATGGCGATTAACAGATGATCACAAAAACATCATTGGTCACATGGTTTGGCAGCCATATTGGATTGAAGGAAGATATGAAATAATTATAAATAAAAATATTATCTAACACCACTGTTGCATATGGTTTGAAAATGATGATGTCGTAGGGTACGTGGTTTGGCAGCCATCTTGGATAGAAAAACGAACCTTATCCAATCAACACGAAACTTCACGAACGTGATCCACTACCCATACATATGCAGAGTGTACATTTTTTAAAGGTCATATGTCATGTGGTATGGCAGCCATATTAGCTTGAAAGCAGATATTTCAAAACGTCTCTGAAACCGCTTCACCGATTATTGTGAAACCTGTCATGGCTGGTGAAAATGTGGTACTTGAAAACAGCTGAAGGGATTTAAATCAAACTTGTTTATTTTTAGGACAGTGAACGAGGGCATCTACACACATTGCGGCACTATGCAGAGGCATATTGGCGTCACAGTCGCCTTGTTCTAGTTTTTATTTTGTTTTGCTTTATCCTTATATTGTTCTAACCTTCTCTAAGCCCCTTACCTAAAGTGGCTGTTTGCCTTGTCTGGGGCGATATCCATAAATAAACAACAACAAAAACAAAAACACCAACAACAACAGAATCTGATGAGGTCTTTGCAGGGATTGGTGAAAAACTTAGTGGGAGGGATGAAAGGGTGGAAAATGAACCAATCAGAGGCACGTGTTAAGACATGGCAGCGCTCATTGCGTTTCGTGTTTCCCCGCTTCCACTATGGTCTCGGCTGGGATCAATGCCGGCCTTGTGGGCTCGGCAGGCCCGTGGCCTCTCTCAGCTACCTCAGACAAACGAGCTCGGTGGGCAGACGTGTCGCAGCGAGACGCCCAGCATGAAGGAGCGAATCGCAATCCGCCGAGAGGCCTCGTTGCTCGGCGGAGGGGTGAGGCGGATAGAGGCGCAACACGCAAAGGTTTGTTTCAAACAAAATGAGTTTTACAGATGAATAATCTTCCATGACGTGAATTCGCTTTCAGGGTCTCCATTTTATTGTTCGACAGGAATCGGTAATTATTATTACAACAACCGCCGCTTTTGGCGTTTCCTTGTCTTGCTTTAAATGTTTCCGAATCAAACTTTGAGGTCATCCATTTATTGCGTACGCAAATGTGGATTTGTGACACGAACACCTCCATCCCTCCCCCCCTCCTCCCCAACGTCCTGTGCTCCACACCTACATCTTCTTCCTCTTCCCTTTGTCAATGCTAGTAGTAGTAGTAGTAGTGGTAGTAGTAGTAGTAGTAGTAGTAGTACCTCTCCCTTCTCTCCCCACTCCCAGACTTCCCGAGCTTCTCTCCCACCATCCTCACTCTCAAGTTTTCTTTTCAAAAAATTTAACATTCTCCAGTTCATACGTATTAAATAGATTATTAGAATCTCGCGATGAGTAGGCTATATATGTCTATCACTTTCCCATCGTAGACAGTAACAGTTCGATGGTCTCTGTGTTCTACACATCACCCCTTTTCCGGTCTTGCACCCTCTGCCCTCTCTGGGCTTTGTCCCCTCCCCTCCCTCTTCCTCTCCCCACTTCCCCCCTCCCCCTCCCCAACCACACCAGGTGTCTGCAGGGCACACACGATCCAGCATCAACCCCCTTCTGGTGAAACTTCCAAAATCTCATCACCACTACGCATTCGTTCCTTTTTTTCCCACCTGTGGAACCAACTTCCACATCCTCTTCAATCTTGCTCTTTCCTCCAGGTCTTCAAGACAGCTGTTCACAACCATCTCAGATTGTCTGCATCCAATGGCATGGCACTTCCCTCCTCCCCGCCCCTTCCCCCACATCCCCCCGCCCCTTCCCCCACATCCCCCCGCACCCGTTAACCCACAAATTTCCCGTTTTTCCTTTCTGAGAGTTTGCTTAGCGTAGACAGTATCCATCATGTCCACTCCTGCATCCCTCCCGACCCCTCATTCTTACTCGCATCCCTTGTTTGTCCATCTCCGATTTTGTTCCGCAGCCCTGCTGTTGCGTTGGCGTCTTCCCCCTCTTTCTGCAGTTCTTATTGTTCTGTTGCATCCTGATCCATTTGATGTTTCTCTCGCTCGTTCGTGAGCCTTGACTCCATCCAAAAAAAAAAAAGGATTGTCCATTGCATGGCAAATCCGACGTTCACAAGTAGTCTGGGATCCGAGGCCTGGAAATGTGTAAAAAAGTGATTTTGAAGTGACACCCCTGCTATAAAATGTTTGACCCCTAGATCATGTCTGTGGGGGTGTTAGCCACCAGAAAAGTGACTTTAGCAAGGTAGTTTGGATTGCGCGAATTCTGTAGGGACATTTTTTAACTTGGGGCGTCAACTGTAAAAAAGCAAGAAATTTAGGGGTAGGGGAAATTCAATTGACCATATATCCCATAATACAGGGGTGAGTGCATCAAATTACCACTCATTCTTTTTGTTATAAATTTGGCTTTTATATGAAACATGATTCAACGTGATTAGGCCATCCATGAGGTCAGCAGAGGTCAAAAGGTCACGGAAAGTGGGTTAAGCTAAAAGTTTAGCTCCTTTAGTAAATAAAATCACATTTTTCCTACTTCAAGCTCAATATAGCCAAACTTTTACATCCAAAATATGTTGTTTGTACCCCTCTGATGTTTTTGGGAAAGAAATGCCCCGACTGAACTTAACTTACTGGCATGTATGTCACTTTAGATTTGCATAACTTTTAAATAATCACCAAAATCGGGCATTCACACTGTCTATTTGCATGGTCCTCTTCAACATGTTTTAAAACGACAAGTCATACCACATACTGTCTGGAAAAGTGTCATTACCTCTATTTACTCATCATCATCACCGTCATCAGTCAGAAGCCGTCCACATTTTTCTCTGTCGCCATTGCAGGCACATGCAATGATGCATGGTACTCCAGCTTTCGCACAAGGGCAATTCCTCAGGCAGTTCGGTTTCTTCTTACATTTGCAGTACTTCAACTTCGCAGCAGAAGGCTTTGATGGCTTGCTCTTCATGACAGGAATTAACCTGTCACCATCCACACTCCTGCCATACTCTTCAGGTGGAAGAAGCACTGGATTGCTGAGTGAAGCTTGCTTGTATAAGCTGATCTGACAAAGGCTCCTGAGAACGTGGAAGTGAAAAGCATCTTCTGTTGGAGGAAGGGAGCGCAGATCTAGTTTGCTAGATGCAAACAAGTGGGCGCGGAGCTTATCCAGGGATGAATACCCTGGCTTTCCGTAGAGATCACAAAAGAAGCTTCGTGCTTCAGTTATCACCTGATCATGTGCAGAAGGTCCGGATTCATGTCGGATGAAATTGGACAACGCTGGCTGTTTGTCAACATGCTGGAGTGCGACTTTCACTGCTCTCTTCTTACCCCGTTTGAAAGGATAGCTCACCGAATCACAACCTGACAGAATGTAGGAGATGAGCAGTGTGTCTGTGAGTGCCAATACGTCCTTTCCAACTGCTTTGGCCAACTCATTCACCAAGTCATGGATGGGGAGGAACAGATCATCCTTTTCCACCCATAACTCAACAACGTTTGTCAACCGAGGGAAATGATACATTGACAAGACGATATCTGTATCTGTAGCCTGAATGACAACTACGCTGTTGTCACAGCTAGCAATGTGAGCAAAGATTCTGGTGTCTGCCTCCTCGTGGTTAGGGCAGTACAGCTCATCAACATTGGTATGTTCCGTCTGCGTCACACAAGTTGCCTGGGCATTGACCCCAAGGACCAGGCAGAAGCCATCAGGCCAGGATGACTCCTGGGACCAACATGAAGCAAGATACGACAGCAGATTGGTCTTGTTACAAGGGTTTGACAGGAATGTGTTCCAATCAGGGATTTTCATGATGTCCGCTGGAACAAACTCTGGCAAGTTGGTATTTGACTCCCTCCCGTCTCTGGCGTTCATCCCCTTTTAGACTCTTTAACCCAAAATCATATTGATCGCCCACGAAATGCACTTCAGTGCAATGTCTGGGTTTCATGTTCAAGAGTTTGTTCCTGTACCTTTCCTGAAGTTGGTCAAATGTACTTGAACCAAGTGTGTTGAACCGCTGGATGAATGCCATTGCATCGACTACATAAACTGCATCAGATGCAGAAGGAGGCAACTCTTTTAACGGTTTCCATGACTCGGCAACCTCTGCCTGTACAGTGGATAGATAGTTGGATTTGCAACCTTTGCGCATGGAAAATCCATTCTTCTCTGGCTCAAACAACGAGGGAGGGTACTCAAGCCATTCGTAACTAAATGCCTCAGTCCGTGCCTCATCACTCAGGTCCTGTGCGAAACAAAGTGCCCTTGTCACTGCACTCTCCTCTCTGATGACTGCTTTCACAGTGTCCATCTTTTTCTTACTTTTCTTCAGATGCGTGGCGAATGTTTCTATCTTCGGTTGGACAATCTTGTCTGCATTCGTCGTCGTGGCAGCATCCATTGCCTCCAAGCCTAGACGTTTGGCATCTACCAAGGTAGTTGCTGCAAGAATCTGACCTGTGGATATGTTCATTAGTTTATTTGTCGCAAGTGAAGGATCGAATGGGTTTTGCATCTTCTCTTCCACGGTCCGTTTGATCTGCAACACGGCTTCCATGTCGTCTTTCCTCAGCTTCTCGTGGTGGTCAGATTGCGGCGAGGCCATGTGTGCCATCTGTTTTACACTTTCAGAGACAGAGGTCATGAACGGTAGAGCCTTGATGTACTTTTCTCGTGCTGATTCAGACTGTGTTATACCCTTAAAGAGGCTTGTTTTGCCTTCCCTATTGTAGGTCTGTTCAAGGGCAAGGTCTGTCCACACACCATTAAAGTCTCCTGCAGTCTGGTGAACTGTGAATTTGCCAGCTGCAAACTCCTCGTGCACTTCTGGTGCTGTTTCTGGAAGCTTTTGCATCTCACTGAGATAGATCGGAAGGCAGGACATGTACTTACTATGGCCGGAAGCAATGGTATAGGGTAGCATATTCTGCACCTCTTGTAAGTGCTGTTGCCATAGCCCAGCTCTCTCAGCATGGATGTAACGCCTTAGGATAAGCACCATGTCTATGTACATGCTCCAAAGATGGGCTGTCACTCCTAATCCCTTCTCAAAATCTCCCCAGAGCGACTCCAGTGACTCTAGGCATTTCATGACTTCCTTCATGAGTGCAGCAAATTCGTCCTTCTCTTTCCTGTCAAAGGCATTTCTAAGACTTTCAAGCAGAGACGAAAGCAAAGAAAGTGTCTCCTCAGTCTTCTCGAACAACAGCCATTTCTCAAATGCCTCCCACTTCAGCATGAACAATGCCTCACTCAACCATGAATGATAACGGACCATCTTATAATAATCTTTTCCTGCCATGACTTTATTGGCTGTACCTCGACCACAGATATCACTAGAAACCAGAATGTCCTCTATGCCACTCTCCATTATGAAAAATCCAATAGATCCCAAGACGTTCTGGGCAATATGGAATCCTCCAAGTCGAACAATAACATCTTTGTATTTTTCCGATTCCTTCCTAAACAACCCCTTTACTATGTCATATATCGCCTGGTCACAAGTCACCACCGTCTTAGCCTGACCCATCTTAAGACTCAAGGAGACAAAGTAGTCCAATGAGGTCTGGACTACATCTGCGTTGGTTGGGTTTTGTGGAAGCAATGGTCCATAACCAATCTTTGTTTTCTCTGTATGTTGCCCAGAACTGTATTCAAAGAAGCTGCTCCATGTCAGGCTACCAGTGTCCTTGTCGTTTTCACCCGTCATCAACTGTGTTGGATACATCCTCAGTAGGAACCAAACGATGTTCTTGTCAGCTAGAAAGCAGGCTTCCCCCTTGTCATCATGAGGAAGTTCAATATCACGTAATGACCTAGCCTGTCTTCTGTCCTTCAGTGTCAGTTTACTACTTACTGGAACGAATTTGTCTGGTTCACTGATAGTCAGTTTCCTGATTTTCTTAAGGGGCACTGCCCCCACTACCTCCCCACTTCCTTCTCCCTCAAATGTGTACTGATAAATTATATTTGTTGTAGCATCAAAACTACCACCATCTTGTGTCTCTGAATGGAAGTTTAAGTTATCCAATGCATAGTGGTTAAAGTGTCCTGGTGTGATGTTTGTTGGAATGAACAACCCTTCCCTTTCTTCTCGTTCAGAAACATCATTGGCGGCTGTTGTGATGTGTCGCTGAGCAGTGGGATAACTGATGCAGTGTCCAAATTTGTTAATCATTGTCACAAGGTTTTTACTACGTGTTTGCTTCAGAATATGTAGGGCAACACCGATGTGTTTGGGAAGTGGCTGCCTGCTAAGACATCCTACAATGTCCTGTGCCAAATTCAGTACCTTCTCTTCATCATCTTTGGTAAGCTCGACTTTGCCATCTTCACCGAGACACTCATCTCCCTCTGTTAGTAACCATGCCAAGTGATTGTACAAGTCGACCGGGACTTGACTAGAGGCACCTTCATATGGTATTTCAATTTCATCATTGACTGGGATTGCACACCCTACCTTTCCGAATTTTTCTTCTCCCGAAGCCGTGGACGAAGCCGTGGACGGCTTCTGACTGATGACGGTGATGATGATGAGTAAATAGAGGTAATGACACTTTTCCAGACAGTATGTGGTATGACTTGTCGTTTTAAAACATGTTGAAGAGTACCGTGCAAATAGATAGTGTGAATGCCCGATTTTGGTGATTTTTTAAAGTTATGCAAATCTAAAGTGACATACATGCCAGTAAGTTAAGTTCAGTCGGGGCATTTCTTTCCCAAAAACATCAGAGGGGTACAAACAACATATTTTGGATGTAAAAGTTTGGCTATATTGAGCTTGAAGTAGGAAAAATGTGATTTTATTTACTAAAGGAGCTAAACTTTTAGCTTAACCCACTTTCCGTGACCTTTTGACCTCTGCTGACCTCATGGATGGTCCAATCACGTTGAATCATGTTTCCTATAAAAGCCAACTTTATAACAAAAAGAATGAGTGGTAATTTGTTGCACTCACCCCTGTATTATGGGATATATGGTCAATTGAATTTCCCCTACCCCTAAATTTCTTGCTTTTTTACAGTTGACGCCCCAAGTTAAAAAACGTCCCTATAGAATTCGCGCAATCCAAACTACCTTGCTAAAGTCACTTTTCTGGTGGCTAACACCCCCACAGACATGATCTAGGGGTCAAACATTTTATAGCAGGGGTGTCACTTCAAAATCAAATTTTGAGGTCTCGGATCCCAGACTAAAGGGACCGCATCAATAACTTCACGAAAGGTAGTTTAAAGACCCTCGTGGCGAAGCAAGATCGTTGGTGACGAATGTTGTACAGTTTTGTTTTGTCAGAGACGGTCACGTGCTACGCAATTGTCAATGACGCTATTGTTGGAAAACGTGTTTTTTTGGCCACAGATAATGCAATACTACAATTTAAACAAACTTTTATTCTTTTATTTTTTCATGATCGAAGCCCCATCGTGGAGCTGTCACACAAGGACTTACAGACGAGAATGTGCAGCACGACATAAGGTTAGACAAGACAAACAGCCACCGAGCTTGGGGGAAGTGCCGTCACTTACCGGTGTATTCTGGGTATTAACGACGTCACAATGGCACCGCCTTTTTCACCACACTCAGCGAGATATTTCCTCCTTCCCATGGATGTCAACCTATGGGGATTGTCCATGTTCTTTACCTTTTAAATGCTGAATGTCGAGCAAGGAATCAGCACGTTCCATTTTTGAAATATTTGGCATTAGTACAGCGGATAAGCTCTCATATTTTAACAAATTGTGCATTTTTTAAGAAAAGCATGAAATTTCTAGCCTAGTTAGTATATACCATAAGGTTTATTTTCAGATGTGGAGGGAAGTCAGATTTGACCTCTGAGGACCGTGAGAGGTCAAATCCAAAATGGCCGCCAGTCCACCGGGTCTAATGTTCAAACGCGCTTATAGGTGTCATTTCCAACTAAATTGGGGATGCCCATTCATTTGGTGATACTTTTGAGATCGCCAGAACTCAAGGACATGCATTTAGGTCACGGTCAAGGTCAAATTATGTTAAATATCTATTTTTATGATACTGCAGTTGGAACTGCTATTGGAAAAATTTCATTTGAACTTTTAAAACTTTATTTTTTCAGGTACAGGGATAGGTACAGAACACCCAAAGACCAGAAATGATGAAAAAAAAGTGTTTACACTGCAAGGAATGATGCAATAACCTCTGAAAAAATAACTGTAGTTAACCAAGTATGTCCACCAAAGCTTACATTAAATCAAGTGCAATGATGAAAATTGGTAATGATCTAAATCTAACAGTCTCCAGAACAGAAGCACAGTGCAGTGCACTTGAATGCAGCTTTGGCACACTTGCAGCGTCCAGTGCACCCTTTCTTGCAGCCACAGTCGATCAATTCATGGCACGATTTTGATGCTTCAGGGAGAGTGGTCCAAAGAGGCTGCCACCCAGTTGTCTCCTTTGTCCAGCCCCAGTCAGGTGGGTCTGGCATCTCTGGATCCATGACCAATGCCTGGTTACAACAGTTGGCCTGGTAGCAAGTGCGCTTGATGTGCTGCTTGAATGTTGCCTGGGTTGGAGGAATGTTCTCTAGAGTTCTACACTTCTGTGTGAAGAGCTGTTTCCTGGCATCATTCACTTCCGTGCTCTCACTGGTTCTATCGTACATCAGCACCACAAATCGCTCTAGCAGTAACATTGAGCCTTCACTGACCTCACTTGGCATGCCTAGGAGTTCATTGAAAGCATCATTCACCTCTGGGCATCCCCAATTTAGTTGGAAATGACACCTATAATGTCTTTCTACACTATTTGGTTCCAAAATTAAGCGCGTTTGAACATTAGACTCGGTGGACTGGCGGCCATTTTGGATTTGACCTCTCACGGTTCTCAGAGGTCAAATCTGACTTCCCTCCACATCTGAAAATAAACCTTATGGTATGCACTAACTATGTTAAAAATTTCATGCTTTTCTCATAAAATGCACAATTTTTGTGTTTATCTGCTGCACCACATGACTCGGCCACGTTTTAAACCGCCGACCGCCCAGACTCAGAGCGGAAGCTCTAACCATCACACCACGGAGTCTGGTAAACTGTAGAACTCACATCTGGTTTTTTAATGTCTGTTCCTCAATTTTATTTATTGTACAGTACTGTTATACAAGTTGAACATCTCATTCTTCTTTGCAGGTCTTCAGAACATCTGTCCACAACCATCTCAGATCATCCCCAATCCAAACCATAATCTTTTCTACACTCAACCCCAAACCCTCCTTCTTCTAAATTCCCAGTTTTTCCTTCTGTATTCATCTTGTCCACCCTAGGCATCCTCTCCTGCCCCCCATTTCTCCCCACACACATTGTTTGTCCAAGCCTCCCTCTGTTTTGTCCTCCAACTCCGCTGTTGGTCCCTCCCCCCGGCCCCCCCTCCATCTCTACTGTTCCTTTTGTCCTGCTGCGTCTTGGTTCGCTGAATGTTCTAGCTTTTCCACGAGCCTTGACTCTGTAGTAAAAAAAACAACAACAACATAATATTGTATTACAATTTGAAGGAGAACTGTAATTGATTGTTACTAGCTATTCCTTGTATAAAGCACACGGAGACAGATTTTGGCATTAAAAGTTATTTTTTTGAAATTATTATTATTAACACAGTGTACCAAGAATAGTGCTTTCTTTTTTGTGTTTCGTGGAGTAAACCCCCTGCCTCCTTTGAAATAATAAATATTTTTTATTGTGGAGCTGATTATTTTTGTACTGATCATGCCATTGCATTGTGCAGGGTAAGCTGACAGCTCGGGAGCGACTGCATGTGCTACTTGATCATGGATCCTTCATGGAATTTGATGCTTTTGTGGAACATCGCTGTTCAGATTTCAACATGGACCAGACTAAGGCATGGAAAAACGACAAAGATGGATGATAACTTTTTTCTTGCTTGTCTTTTCTTTTCTTTGTCTGTCATATTCCCTAATCTGTCTTTGATATTCTGGAATTGTCCTGGTTTTCTCCCCCGTTGAATAGTAGGTTCGATGATGCTGAGCTTTGATCGCCCAAACACAAACTTTGGATCAATAATCCATTTATTTTCATCTTTCCTTGCCCAACATGTCTCTTCCCTGTTTCTCTATTTATTTTCTAATTCTGCTCCTGCAGATTCCTGGTGATAGCGTGGTGACAGGTCGTGGAGAGATTAATGGCCGTACAGTCTTTGTCTTCAGCCAGGTAAGAGAGTTGTTTATCGTACATAAAGGAATACAAGACTTTGACAAGGATCGTGTTGGTCTGCATTGGTGGACAATAAGCATAAAATAATGGAAAGAAATGACTATATAATCACAACTTATCATTGGCCAGCATAGATTATATAAAACATGAATGAAATGAATGAATGATCGTTTTAAGGCCATTTTTCCCCCCCGCTAGAGTGGGGGTTGGCCTTGCAGGCCCCATGACTTCATGGGGCCCTGATTGAGGCAATGTTTTTATGGCCGGATGCCCTTTCTGACGCCAACAACAAAGCTTTCTCAACAATGGATGGAGGTCCTCAATGCCAAACAGGAAATTAGAGCTGTCTCCCTTGACATATCACGTGCCTTCGATACGGTCTGGCACCCCGCTCTGCTCACCAAACTCTCCTCTTTTGGTATCCATGGAAATCTCCACGCATGGCTGGCGGACTTCCTCTCTAGTCGTAGTCAACGTGTGGCCCTGAATGGGTTTCTCTCATCTCTTCCTGTTCAGGCTGGAGTTCCCCAAGGCAGTGTTCTGGGCCCTGTGCTTTTTCTGGTCTTCATCAATGATCTCTCTGACTCTCTTGAAAATCCTCTCTATCTCTTTGCTGATGACTCTACTCTCTGTCGCTCCATTCTTCATCCCTCAGATCGGCAGTCTGCAGCCTCCTCACTCTCTGCAGACCTGGACAAAATCACAGACTGGTCAAACAAGTGGAACATGTCTTTCAATCCTGACAAATCTCACACTCTTACGATGTCTCTCCGAAAAGACCGACTGGACAACCCTCCCATCCACTTTCTGAATAATCCTCTCCAAGAAGTTCTGTCACTCAAGCTTTTGGGTCTCACTATCTGCCATGATCTTTCCTGGGAAAACCACATTTCAAATCTGGCCTCCAAAGCCAGTCGCCGACTGGGCATCCTCCGTCGTGCGAAGTCCTTCCTTGGCACACCTGAGCTCCTCACCACATACAAGGCTTTCATCCGCAGCTCAATGGAATACTGCTCTCTCTCCTCTGGGCTGTTGCTCCTGCCTCACACCTAGCTCGTCTTCACGCTGTTGAAACCAAAGCATTCAGAATCATTGGAATCTCCCGCGATGAAGCTAACTCCATGGGCCTCTCACTCACTCACCGCAGGCAGGTTGGTGGTCTTTCCGTCTTCTACCGACTCCTCTCTGGCCTTGCCCCCCCCAGCTCTCTCTGGGCTCTGTCCCGCAAATATTCCTACAGGTCACACAAGATCTGCCTGCAGCCCTCTTATGGTTAAACTGCCAAAATCAAGACTCTCTGCTCACCTTCACTCCTTCATTCCTCTTTTCTCCCACCTCTGGAACAAACTCCCTCACTCTCTTCAATCCCACTCCACCCTCCAGGTCTTTAAAACAGCTGTTCACCACCATCTCTTATCTTCCCCCATCCAAAACCTTGATCTTTTCTACCCCCGTTAATTTCACCCCAATTCCACTTTTTTTGAAATACCAACTTCTGTCCTGGAAGTCCTTGGTGTCCTTGTGTTTTATACTTCTCCCCCCCCCCCCCTTCCCACGCCTCCTCCCCCCAAGCCCTCTCCCTCCCACACATCTCCCTGCTCTCAAATGTTGTGTGCTCTCAAGTGTTTGTGTGCTTCCCCTTCTCTCCCCATCTTGTCTTCCGCTCCCTCTTTTTATATATTTTGTTTGTGAAGTAAATGTCAGCTCTTTCACGAGCCTCGATTCAGTATACAAAAAAAACAAAAAACAAAAAAAACCCCTTGGTCGCCTCTTACTATGCGCAGGGATACGGTGTACCTATTCTAAATCGGGGTACACACCGTGATCATTCATCCCAGCAGGCTGGTACTCAATTTGCTGACCTCGGAAGGATGACGGGCTGAGTCAACCCCCCTGGCGTTAATTCAGCAATCGACCGGGATTCAAACTCAGGATCCTAGGATCCCAAGCCGGCACCCTAACCGCTAAGCCAACACCAGGCTATATGAAAATTATTGATTTTTTTATTATTGAAATAATTGAAATAATTGAATTATTATTATTATTATTAATTATTAATTATTGAAATGAATTATAAATTATATAAAACATGGCAGGAAGAAATCGAATCAAATGGAGGTGGATGAATTTATAACACGATGGATCATGCCTGTTCGAAGAGTGCTGTGGGTAGTAGTGCATGGGAAGCGAGAACCAGGAAGAGCACCTTGGAGGAGAGATGACGGATTTCATACATGGAAACTTGCGAAGCCACGGTGGCAAATATGATTAGCCTTTGCAGTGAGGGTGCCCTGAGAGCATCAGCAGCAAAAACAGCAGTAAGCCCTGAAGGTATTCTAGTCATACAAATATAAGTTGTGGTATTGTCTCATTGGTGAAGGAACTCGAGGCTGGTAATAATGTGCAGGGCGAGAGGCATTAGGTCCCAGCGAGAGCCTTGAGAGTAGGCAGCATCTGAATGGTGCAGAGTGGTGAAGAGAGACAGAATGACCACTGAGCACCAACGACCACTTCAAAGCCCATGCAGGACCAAGCCTGCTGCATCATCGTGTTCGCAGCTGCCAAATAGAGCAACCCTGATAGCTGGACTTGTCTCCGCTCCTCTCTACCCATTTTTAACTGTCCAACTGTTTCCCTTGATGGAATCTCGCTAACTGCTGCCAACTTTTGCCAATGCATCGCTGGAATTATCTCCACATCCTTTACTTAAGGTTTCTGTTAAAAACCAACATAACTACCAGAGCCAGCTTAAGCATTGGTGAGTTTGTACAAGGACACATAGAGCAGATGTGCAAATGTATATTCAAATGCTCAAACCACTTGTAGGCTGGCAGTGAGCACAGGTTGAGGGGAGAAGTCAAGAACAAAATAAAGAACTAAAAAAAAAAACCTTCTGGCCATCTAATACTTATCCTGCATGATGTGATATTTACATTCTCAATTGATTTGTCATCATTAATTCTCGATACAATGTCATTAACTATAATACGTCAATGGAAATCATTATTTTCTTAACAATGTTTTATTCATTTATTACCTCCACCACCAAAGGTGGACGGGAGTTTTGTTTTCACCCCCTGTCTGTCTGTCTGTTTGTCTGTGAACAGGATATCTCAAAGATATGGACGGATTTGGATGAAATTTGGTGGGGAGGTTGGGTGTGTGACGAGGACAAATTGATTAGATTTTGGTGAAGATCCGGATAATAGAGTTATAAAAGGGATTCTTCACCATTTAGAGATGGGGCCAAAAACGATATATAGCATGATATTTCAAAAAGTTGTGGATGAGTTGAGAAGGTGACAAGATCAAGTCGATTAGATTTTGATTCAGGTCTGGATGCAGATCTGGCCTATCAGTCGGATACAAAACGTAAACTGGTCAGCTTGGCGGAGGTATGCTGTCTACCGAGTGCCGTTATAGTTAGCCCACCCACCTTGCAGCGGGAGACAGGGTTTTGCTGTCACTTCTCTGTGTCTGTCTGGGCCGTAACTTTTTACGGCGTAGTCCGTAGGGCAATGGTGTCTGACAAAGCATTTGTCTGTCCGTCCGGTGTATGTATGTCCCTCACAAACGTCCACCAATTAGAGCTGAGGATCTGGTCACATGACAGGGGGGCAGCAATTTTGTCAAAAGGTGAAAGGTCAGCATCACCTAAAATCATCAATTTTCATCCAAAAATATGAAATTTGAGCAGAGTTTGCATATTCCGTCACTGAAGCCTATTGGTTTTGAAGTCAAAAGGTCAAGGTCACCTAAGATCATCAATTTTTTTGGGTATTTTATTTTTAGTTGTTTTTGTCATGTTTAACATATAGAAAAACAAGTCTGAATACTGAATATAAAGTGGACGTGGATGGGCTTTGCATTTTCAGATGCTTTCTAGTTATAGTTTGTTTTTGCTCCAATGCATACATGTGAGCTTTTCTGTCAACTTTTATGTATCCATTGAGACTCGCACATTTAGTCCTTATCTCATGTGCTCAACACAGACTAATGATTATCCTGTACATTCAAAACGATAAGGAAAATCCAAATTTTAAACTGTTTAGAAATTTAAACTGTCGTACCCATTTGCATGCTGAGGATTGCTAACTCGGAGCGAGTAATGATGAAGCGTGTTTGCTTCGCTGTGCTGCACAGGATTTCACGGTTTTTGGTGGAAGCTTGTCCGGAGTACACGCACAGAAAATATGCAAGGTGAGAGCAGGTGGGATCACGCAAGGTGGTTTGTGCCTGGAGTTTAAACTATATTATTGTGTTTGTCATGTGGGAGATGCTCGATGGCCAATCACACACAGACTACTTTTTTGACTTTGAGACTTTTTGACTTTTCATTGTGCTATCCAAATGTTTTTTTTTTGTTTGTTTTTTTGTTTTTTTTGTATACAGAATCGAGGCTCATGAAAGAGCTAACATTTATCACACAAACAAATCAAACAGACAAACAAAGTATATAAAAAGGAGAGCGGTAGACAAGATGGGGAGAGAAGGGGAAGCACACAAACACAACATTTGAGAGCAGGGACATCGGGAGATGTGTGGGAGGGAGAGGGCTTGGGGGGAGGAGGCGTGGGAAGGGGGAGGGGGCTGGGAGAAGTATAAAACACAAGGACACCAAGGACTTCCAGGAAAGAAGTTGGTATTTCAAAAAAGTGGATTTGGGGTGAAATTAGCAGGGTAGAAAAGATCAAGGTTTTGGATGGGGGAAGATAAGAGATGGTGGTGAACAGCTGTTTTAAAGACCTGGAGGGAGGAGTGGGATTGAAGAGTGAGGGAGTTTGTTCCAGAGGCGGGAGAAAAGAGGAATGAAGGAGTGAAGGTGAACAGAGAGTCTTGATTTTGGCAGTTTAACCATAAGAGGGTTGCAGGCAGATCTTGTGCGACCTGTAGGAATATTTGGGGGACAGAGCCCAGAGAGAGCTGGGGGAGCAAGGCCGGAGAGGAGTCGGTAGAAGATGGAAAGACCACCAAACCTGCCTGCGGTGAGTAAGTGAAAGGCCCTCGGAGATAGCTTCATCGCGGGAGATTCCAATGATTCTGAACACTTTGGTTTCAACAGCGTGAAGACGAGCTAGGTGTGAGGCAGGAGCACCAGCCCAGAGGGGAGAGCAGTATTCCATTGAGCTGCGGATGAAAGCCTTGTATGTGGTGAGGAGCTCAGGTGTGCCAAGGAAGGACTTCACACGACGGAGGATGCCCAGTCGGTGACTGGCTTTCGAGGCCAGATTTGAAATGTGGTTTTCCCAGGAAAGATCATGGCAGATAGTGAGACCCAAAAGCTTGAGTGACAGAACTTCTTGGAGAGGATTATTCAGAAAGTGGATGGGAGGGTTGTCCAGTCGGTCTTTTCGGAGAGACATCGTAAGAGTGTGAGATTTGTCGGGATTGAAAGACATGTTCCACTTGTTTGACCAGTCTGTGATTTTGTCCAGGTCCCTTCCTCTTCATTAACGGTATGGACCTCAAACATCCGGGGCCTTCGTTCAAACTTAACTGATCTCTCCATACAGGTTGCTTCTGTCAAACCAGACGTGAATAACAGAAACTTTCCTCCTTTAGGATGTCTCTGATTCCTTAGTATCTCTCCCGGGCTACTCCCTCCTCCGGTATGATAGACCTGAGCCTCGTCCTGGAGGTGGGGTTGCTATCTTTATCAAAAACTCTCTTCCTCACTCGCCCTGCACTGCACTCTCTCCACCTCACCCCCAGGAATACCTCTGGCTACGGCTTCCCCTTCGCTCCCACCTCTTGTTCATATGTGTGTTGTACCGTCCACCAAACAGTGATGACTCCATCTACATCTCGCTGTCTGAAAATATGGACCAACTTCTATCTACTCATCCCAACTCTCTCTTCCTCATATGTGGTGATTTCAACTGTCATCATGCCAGTTGGCTGGGTGTGGGTACCTCGCTCACCAGCCATGGCTCCTCAGCAAAGGACTTCTGCGACTCACTGGGACTGACACAATCTGTCAATTTCCCGACCCGGATCTCAGTCAACGGAACATCTTCTCTTCTGGACTTGGTTATGACTAACTTCCCTGAAAATGTCTGCTGGTCTTCTTCTGCTCCAATCGGATCATCTGATCATGTCCTTGTTAAAGTGGACATCTCTCTGACCATCCTCAGGGAGCCTGCTCAGCGTCGACGAGTCTGGCATTTCACTCAGGCCAACTGGCACGGTCTTCAAGCAGCCATCAATCATCTGGACTGGTCTCCCATCTCTACCACCTCTGACATCAACTCATCCTGGGAATTCTTCCAAAGTAAATTGCTCTCTCTCATGCACAGATTTATCCCATCTCATCTTCAGTTGTCATACCCTTCCTCCCGTCCATGGTACACGGAATCTTATCTGGAGGCTGTTGCCCAGAAACAACTTGCCTTCGTCTCCTGGAAAGCAAATCCAACGGAAGGAAATCTCATTTCCTTTCACAAAGTCCGAAACAAGTGTGTGTCCACCCTCAGGAGAGCCAGGAAACAATATCTCTCCGTTCTCAAGACCGAACTCTCTTATCTGTCTCCCTCTTCCAAATCCTGGTGGCGTCTGGTCAAATCCGTTTCTGGTGTTTGTTCCCCCTCCATCCCCTCCCTTACCTCAAACGGCTACACAGCTGACTCCGCACGTGAAAAAGCTGAATGCCTCAACTCTGTGTTTGCCTCTAAATCTTGTGTCCCAAACCCATCCCTCTCTGTACCCACCATAGCCAGTCGTACCCTGCTGCTCCTGGACTCCGTGTCCTTTCCTCCTGACAAGGTGGAAAAGTTTCTGTCAACCCTCGACTCTGATTCTGCAACTGGACCCGACGGCATCAGCCCACGGGTCCTAAAATCCTGCTCTGCCGCTCTACCTCACCCTCTCTCTGTTCTCTTCACCCTCTCTTTTGCTCAAGGTCAACTGCCATCTGCTTGGAAATCAGCCAACATCACCGCTTTGCACAAAAAAGGTGCAAAAACATATCCTAGCAACTACAGACCAATCAGCCTTCTCCCAATTATCGGCAAAGTCATGGAATCCATCATTGCTTCGGATATGAAATCTTTCCTCTTCTCCAATGGCTTGATCTCTGATCATCAATTTGGTTTCAGACCAGGTCACTCTACTCTGGACATGCTGCTTCTGCTGTCTCAACAATGGATGGAGGTCCTCAATGCCAAACAGGAAATTAGAGCTGTCTCCCTCGACATATCACGTGCCTTCGACACGGTCTGGCACCCCGCTCTGCTCACCAAACTCTCCTCCTTTGGTATCCATGGAAATATCCACGCATGGCTGGCGGACTTCCTCTCTAGTCGTCGTCAACGTGTGGCCCTGAATGGGTTTCTCTCATCTCCTCTTCCTGTTCAGGCTGGAGTTCCCCAAGGCAGTGTTCTGGGCCCCGTGCTTTTTCTGGTCTTCATCAATGATCTCTCTGACTCTCTTGAAAATCCTCTATCTCTTTGCTGATGACTCCACTCTCTGCCGCTCCAAGCCTCTTCCCTCAGATCGGCAGTCTGCAGCCTCCTCACTCTCTGAAGACTTGGACAAAATCACAGACTGGTCAAACAAGTGGAACATGTCTTTCAATCCTGACAAATCTCACACTCTTACTATGTCTCTCCGAAAAGATCGACTGGACAACCCTCCCATCTACTTTCTCAACAATCCTCTCCAAGAAGTTCTGTCGCTCAAGCTTTTGGGTCTCACCATCTGCCATGATCTTTCTTGGGAAAACCACATTTCCAAGCTGGCCTCCAAAGCCAGTCGCCGACTGGGCATCCTCCGTCGTGCGAAGTCCTTCCTCGGCCCACCTGAGCTCCTCACCACATACAAGGCTTTCATCCGCAGCTCAATGGAATACTGTTCTCCCCTATGGGCCGGTGCTCCTGCCTCACACCTAGCTCGGCTTCACGCTGTTGAAACCAAAGCTTTCAGAATTATTGGAATCTCCCGCGATGAAGCTATCTCTGAGGGCCTTTCACTCACTCACCGCAGGCAGGTAGGTGGTCTTTCTGTCTTCTACCGACTCCTCTCCGGCCTTGCACCCCCAGCTCTCTCTGTGCTCTGTCCCCCAAATATTCCTACAGGTCGCACAAGATCTGCCAGCAACCCTCTGATGGTTAAACGGCCGAAATCTCGGCTCTCTGCTCACCTTCACTCTTTCATTCCTCTTTTCTCCCGCCTCTGGAACAAACTCCCTCACTCCCTTCAATCCCACTCCTCCCTCCAGGTCTTTAAAACAGCTGTTCACCACCATCTCTTATCTTACCCCATCCAAAACTTTGATCTTTTCTACCCCCGCTAATTCACCCCAGATCCACCTTGTTTGAAATTCCAACTTCTTTCCTGGAAGTCCTGGCAGTGTCCATATGTTTTATACCTCTCCCACCGCCTCCTTCCCATGCCCCCCCCCCCCAAGCCCTCGCCCTCTCTCAGATCTCTCGATGTCTCCATGTCTCTCGGTCCCTGCTCTCAAATGTTGTGTTTGTGTCCTTCCCCCTCTCTCCCCATCTTGTCTCCCGCTCCCGATGTTATATGTTTTATGTGTCGGTTTGTCTTTCTGTGTGATTAATGTTCGCTCTTTCACGAGCCTCGACCTTGTATACAAAAAAAAAAAAAAAAAAAATCCGTTTCTGGTGTTTGTTCCCCCTCCATCCCCTCCCTTACGTCAAACGGCTACACAGCTGACTCCGCACGTGACAAACCCGAATGCCTCAACTCTGTGTTTGCCTCTAAATCTTGTGTCACAAACCCATCCCTCTTTGTACTGTTACGCCCCCCCCCCCCCTTTCCTCTGGTCTCGGTGGACCTCCGAACCCCGAGAGGGTCCCCGGCAGAAAGATGTGTTATCCCTGGTTGAAACCCAGCAGATAACATCCCTCAATGGAACCAGAAAATGAAACAGCCGAACCAATGATGCAACCACACCAAGTTATAAGCAAATGATACTATATTATAAATCACACACAAAGAGCCAGACAGCAATGGGGGCAATCACCCCTACTTTCAAATCTTACGATAATATCCTTGTCAAGCCCCTTAACCCCACTCACGGCACCTCCCCCAATGTCTCTGCTCTCCTCCAAGGCGAAGTCCCAATGTCTCTGTGCGCTCCCGCGATCGGGGAGTCAAGGTCCGGTGGTCAATTGAGGCGTGGACGAGCGAGACGACCCCGAGGTCACGTGCTCAGCCCCCAGCATCACAGCGGTGGCGAGGAACCTCCCAAAGGTGCGCTCCCTCCCGCGATCGGGGAGTCAAGGCCCGGTGGTCAATTGAGGCGTAGACGAGCGAGACGACCCCGAGGTCACGTGCTCAGCCCCCAGCAACACAGCGGTGGCGAGGAACCTCACAAAGATGCGCTCCGACGTACACGTTGCGGTCCAACCCGCGAGCCTCCGTATAATTCTCACGTGTCCCTTTCTGGCACAGCCGTTCCCGGCAATCCACCAGGGTATAATGTACAGCCGACACGACGAAAGCCGGTTCACGGCCGGGTGCTCGCGTGGCCAAGATGACGGATGGCTTTTGCTCCAACCCGGATTATCAAGGCCTGGATCCTCCGGAACCTGAAGGAGAATACCCGACGACACCGGCTCCACGCACTCCGGCGATATTTCTTATCGACTGAACTTCCCTTCAAGGACGCAAAGTTCCCTCACCCAGTACGTCGAACGCTCGGCCCGGAGCTTCAACCACCACCTCTCTTTTTTTCCTTAGCTCCACCTCTTCCGGTCTCGATCCGGATTTCCGGCCACATTTTACCAGGAGCGCTTTTAAATCTTTTACTCACAACAACCCTTTCCCTTAAGTCACAATAAGCATACTATCTAGAATATTTCGAACCAGCAACACTACTCATAACAACAATCATTAAGGCCGAGACCGTAACACTTCCCCCCTTCAGGAAAGAAAGTTTGACCACAGTGAAAACTTTCTTTGCAGGCCAACTTGTAAACAAACCACCTATTGCCTCCTGATAGCACGTTTTCCCGGGAGGCCGAGCTGAGTATTCCCTACATGGACGCCTTTAGGAACGTGAAATTCACGGTTAGTCCGTGCAGGAACATTTACTACATGGACGCCTTTAGGAACGTGGCGTTCACGGTTAATCCGTGTGGGAAAGTTCACGACCGGGACGCCTTTAGGAATGTGGCGTTCACGGTTAATCCGTGTAGGAATTTTGGCTCGGCTGCTCCGCAGCATGAAGTGCTTCAACTCTTTCTAACTTCCCTAAGATTCACGGTTGGACCACCTGTCACTGTAGTCACGTGAATAAAGGTCTCCTCGGCCGCTACCCTGATAGTCGTCCTTTCGGGAGCTGCCGTAACTCTGCGAGCCTCCATAGCAATATCGGCTGCGGCCACCACCAACACGACCGCCAAGTTGTCCTCTTCTGTAGCCCCCTCGACGCCGACGAAATGCCTTCCCTACTGTTATGGTCCGACCCTCCAACTCCTGGTTATTCAGATCCTTTTCTGCATTCCTGGCGTCCTTTGAGTTTTCAAATGTGACAAAGCCAAACCCTCTTGACTTTTGGCTCTCCCTGTCTTTTATCAGCAGCACTTCCAAAAGCGGTCCATATTTGTTGAAGGTAGACTCCAGAACCTCTTCCTTTGTTTTGAAGTTCAGTCCACCTACAAAAAGCTTGCCAACTTTGCCTCCATCCCTGACTGGTGTGGTGTTATTTCCCATATCGGACTTTTTCACAACCATCAGGTAACTAGAAACTTGACCCCCGGCCCAATCATTCCCAACCACAACTGATACTCCCTCTACAGGAAGAGTGGCTTGCAACCCCACGGTGACCGGTCCTGACACCAAATCAGACTCTAGATTGATGACATGAAGGGGAGCGCTAACCCAGCCACCGATCCCTTGTAACCGAACACTATCACCAGTTGCTGTACTCTCCGACAATGGCAAAATGCCTTCAAGCATTAAGGATTGATGTGCTCCTGTGTCCCTCAATACCCTAACAGGTCTTGGGTTAGTCGAGTCTCCCTCCAATGAGACAAACCCCTCATAAATAAATGGTTGGTAACTCTTCTGTGGGCGATTTCTCACGTTTGCCATCGCATTCGGAGTTGTACTAGTCGGACTCCGCTCCTGATTTTCCTTTCCCAAAGCATGACAGTGGGACATCAAGTGTCCTGGTTTATGGCAAAAAGCACAAGTAGGCCCGGAGGAGAACCTCGTGGTCTGCTTCGAGGCCCACGGAGGATACGTCTACCTTGAAACCGTTGACTTCTGACCTCTAGAAGTCGTGATATCAGAGTGGTCCTCCTCTCGAGGCCGCCCCCATGAATTTTCGTTCTCGTGGGGGGAGTTTTGGTGGCGTCTGGATTTGACCAGACACCACCAGGATTTGGAAGAGGGAGATAGGTTTGAGAGATCGGTCTTGAGAGTGGAGAGATATTGTTTCCTGGCTCTCCTGAGGGTGAACACACACTTGTTTCGGGCTTTGTGAAAGGAAATGAGATTTCCTTCCGTTGGATTTGCTTTCCAGGAGACGAAGGCAAGTTGTTTCTGGGCAACAGCCTCACCACAAGATTCTGTGTACCATGGACGGGAGGAAGGGTATGACAACTGACGACGAGATGGGATAAATCTGTGCATGAGAGAGAGAGCAATTTACTTTGGAAGAATTCCCAGGATGAGTTGATGTCAGAGGCGGTAGAGATGGGAGACCAGTCCAGATGATTGATGGCTGCTTGAAGACCGTGCCAGTTGGCCTGAGTGAAATGCCAGACTCGTCGACGCTGAGGAGGCTCTCTGAGAATGGTCAGAGAAATGTCCACTTTAACAAGCACATGATCAGATGAGCCGATTGGAGCAGAAGAAGAGCAGCAGACATTTGCAGGGAAGTTAGTCATAACCAAGTCCAGAAGAGAAGATGCTCCGTTGACTGCGATCCAGGTGGGGAAATTGACAGATTGTGTCAGTCCCAGTGAGTCGCAGAAGTCTTTTGCTGAGGAGCCATGGCTGGTGAGAGAGGTACCCACACCCAGCCAACTGGCATGGTGACAATTGAAATCACCACATATGAGGAAGAGAGAGTTGGGATGAGTAGATAGAAGTTGGTCCATATTATCAGACAGCGAGATGTAGATGGAGTCATCACTGTTTGGTGGACGGTACAACACACATATGAACAAGAGGTGGGAGCGAAGGGGAAGCCATAGCCAGAGGTATTCCTGGGGGTGAGGTGGAGAGAGGGCAGTGCAGGGCGAGTGAGGAAGAGAGTTTTTGATAAAGATAGCAACCCCACCTCCAGGACGAGGCTCAGGTCTATTATACCGGAGGAGGGAGTAACCCGGGAGAGATACTAAGGAATCAGAGACATCATGAAGGAGGAAAGTTTCTGTTAAGCAGATCACGTCTGGTTTGTCAGAAGCAACCTGTATGGGGAGATCAGTCAAGTTTGAGCGAAGGCCCCGGATGTTTGAGGTCCATACCGTTAATGAAGAGGAAAGGGGAGGATCGGATACAGAACAGGGGGGGGGGGGGGGGGGAGGGGTAGGGTAAGATGTGGAAGAGGAGGAAGAGGTAGGGAGAGCTGTTGACAGTGTGTCAGAGATTTCAGAATAGCTCGGAGAAAGGGAAGGATGGGGCGGACAAAAGGTTTGATGGTGATTGGGTGAGGCACAGTGAGGTGTTATTTGAGGAGGTGGAAGAGCGAGGCAGAAGGTTGGGGGAGATGGCGGTGAGAGTTGGAAGGGGGAAGAAGTGTGAAGGACGCTTTGAGGAGGAGGGGTGAGAGGGGGGAAATGGAGAAGAAATGAGGGTGGGTAGATTTGAAGGGTAGGAGCGAGGGGGGAGTTTATGAGGGGAGGGGTTGTGGGGGAGTTTAGGAGGGAACGGACAAGGGGGGGGATTTGAAAGGGATGGGAGATTTGGAGGGGAGGGGTGAGGGGGGAGTCTAGGAGGGGAGGGGTGAGGGGGGAGTCTAGGAGGGGAGGGGTGTGGGGGGAGTTTTGGAGGGAAGGGGCAAGGGGGGAGATTTGAAAGGGATGGGTGATGGGGAAGATTTGGAGGGGAGGCTCAAGGGGGAAGATTTGAAAGGGATGGGTGATGGGGAAGATTTGGAGGTTAGGGGCAAGGGGGAAGATTTGAAAGAGATGGGTGATGTGGAAGATTTGGAGGGGAGGGGCAAGGGGGGAGATTTGGAGGGGAGGGGTGATAGGGAAGTTTTGGAGGGGAGGGGCGAGTTTGGATTTTAGAAAGTGTACGATTAATGGGAAACGAACATTTATTGCAAAATGAGTTTCTTGTGACCTTCGAGTCAAAAATAAGTTTAAGGACGCTGGAGGGGAGGGGGGGGGGGGGGGCGTGCAGTGCAAGTGAGTTTCGGGAATGTAGGAAATAGGAACTGTTAGAGATGGAATTTTTTTTTGGAATGAATAGATTTGGTGAGCAAGTCGAAAGCACCCTTTTAAAGAAGAAGAAAAAGGTGTTATAATATACGACAGAATACAGTACTTCAGGGGAAAGTTTAAACATTTTAAAATTTAACAGTGAAAACTATCTGGGGAAATGGGGGTGAAACACGTGGTCGAAGAACGAACGAATGAATGAATAAGAACAACGTATTAACGAATAAGAACAGAGAAGGAAATGTTTCTTTGGTTTTTTTTGTTGAGATTTTAAACAAGGAAGTATGGGGTGAAAAGACTGGGAAAAACTGAGAGAACGAAAGTAATTGGAGCACAATCGACGGACCGCTGAGAGAAAAACAAAGCCTCAAGATAGGACACGGTACAAGGCCTCAAAAGACGTGGCACAAATTAACCGACGATTTTTTATACAGGTATGAAAGATTAACACCGAGAATCTTCCTAGGGACACACTATAGGTACACACACCGAAAGATAAATACAGTTTCGACAAAAACACAATTGTGAACAATTACTTAACTTCGAAAGCGTGAGAGTGTGGACAGCTTTGAAAAACCGTGCCCTCGCTGACTGAGATCTCGCAAGATCTTTTCTATAGGGTATGTATTGTTGGTGATGATTATGAAGCTTATAACAGTGGTCATGGTGTTGTTGGTGTCTCATGTGCCAAGATGAAAGAAAAGGATTATTACATAAAAATAGCAAAAAGTCTCAAGTTAATGTGGTCTGATGTTGATGGGAAATTATATACGTGGATAAGGTGGAGGAGTTTTTGTCAAACCTCGACTCTGATTCTGCAACTGGACCAGACGGCATCAGCCCACGGGTCTTAAAATCCTGCTCTGCCGCTCTATCTCACCCTCTCTCTGTTCTTTTCACCCTATCTTTTGCTCAAGGTCATCTGCCAGCATCCTGGAAATCAGCTAACATTACCGCTTTACACAAAAAAGGTGCAAAAACAGATCCTTGCAACTACAGACCAATCAGCCTGCTCCCAATTATCAGCAAAGTCATGGAATCCATCATTGCTTCGGATATGAAATCTTTCCTCTTCTCCAATGGCTTGATCTCTGATCATCAATTTGGTTTCAGACCAGGTCACTCTACTCTGGACATGCTGCTTCTGCTGTCTCAACAATGGATGGAGGTCCTCAATGCCAAACAGGAAATCAGAGCTGTCTCCCTTGACATATCAAGGGCCTTTGATATGGTCTGGCACCCAGCTCTGCTCACCAAACTCTCCTCCTATGGTATCCATGGAAATCTCCATGCATGGCTTGCGGACTTCCTCTCTGGTCGTAGTCAACGTGTGGCCCTGAATGGATTTCTCTCATCTCCCCTTCCTGTTCAGGCTGGAGTTCCCCAAGGAAGTGTGCTGGGCCCTGTGCTTTTTCTGGTCTTTATCAATGATCTCTCTGACTCTCTGGAAAATCCTCTCTATCTCTTTGCTGATGACTCCACTCTCTGCCGCTCCATTCCTCTTCCCTCAGATCGGCAGTCTGCAGCCTCCTCACTCTCTGAAGACCTGGACAAAATCACAGACTGGTCAAACAAGTGGAACATGTCTTTCAATCCTGCCAAATCTCACTCTCTTACTATGTCTCTCCGAAAAGATCGACTGGACAACCCTCCCATCTACTTTCTCAACAATCCTCTCCAAGAAGTTCTGTCACTCAAGCTTTTGGGTCTCACTATCTGCCATGATCTTTCTTGGGAAAACCACATTTCCAAGCTGGCCTCCAAAGCCAGTCGCCGACTGGGCATCCTCCGTCGTGCGAAGTCCTTCCTCGGCACACCTGAGCTCCTCACCACTTACAAGGCTTTCATCCGCAGCTCAATGGAATACTGTTCTCCCCTATGGGCTGGTGCTCCTGCCTCACACCTGGCTCGGCTTCACGCTGTTGAATCCAAAGCTTTCAAAATCATTGGAATCTCCCGCGATGAAGCTATCTGAGGGCCTTTCACTCACTCACCGCAGGCAGGTAGGTGGTCTTTCTGTCTTCTACCGACTCCTCTCCGGCCTTGCTCCCCCAGCTCTCTCTGTGCTCTGTCCCCCAAATATTCCTACAGGTCGCACAAGATCTGCCAGCAACCCTCTGATGGTTAAACTGCCGAAATCTCGGCTCTCTGCTCACCTTCACTCTTTCATTCCTCTTTTCTCCCGCCTGTGGAACAAACTCCCACACTCCCTTCAATCCCTCTCCTCCCTCCAGGTCTTTAAAACAGCTGTTCACCACCATCTCTTATCTTCCCCCATCCATAACCTTGATCTTTTCTACCCCCACTAATTCACCCCAGATCCACCTTGTTTGAAATTCCAACTTATTTCCTGGAAATCCTGGCAGTGTCCATATGTTTATACCTCTCCCACCCCCCCCCCTTCACATGCCTCCCCCACTTCACATGCCTCCCCCCCTTCACATGCCTCCCCCCCAAAGCCCTCTCCCTCCCACAGATCTCTCGATGTCTCCATGTCTCTCGGTCCCTGCTCTCAAATGTTGTGTTTGTGTCCTTCCCCCTCTCTCCCCATCTTGTCTACCGCTCCCGATGTTATTTGTTTTATGTGTCTGTTTGTCTTTCTGTGTGATTAATGTTCGCTCTTTCACGAGCCTCGATCTTGTATACCAAAAAAAAAAAAAAAAAAAAAAAAAAATGCCGAAAGGACGAATACCGAACCTCCTAATGTGTCGACACGTGGACAATTTCATTCACTCTAAAACTTATTGATAGACTGGATTCCTTATCTTTTTCATCTTTGGTGAGACCATGCTGTTCTTCTGGGGATCAGCAGGGAACTTTAGAGCACCACAGTATTCACACTCATCAGTCTTCACAGCAATTATTAAAAGCACACACCTCAGATTTGTGGCAGCATTGCTTCTTCTGTTTCTGGCTTGTCTGTGAGCATCAGTGTCTCTTGCCTGTTCTTCCTCTTTGAAGTTTGAACGTTGTCTGGCCTCTCTGTGAGCTTCAGTGTATCTGGCCTGTTCTTCCTTGCTGAACTCAGCACTTTGTCTCATTTTTCTGAGATTTAGTGTTTTTTTACTTGTGCTTGTGTCCTGTCAGCATCTCTGCCTTTTTTTCTTTTGAGCATCATAGCTTCCTCTCAATAAGACAATTTTTCTTTGCTTTTCTTTTCTCTGCATTTTGAACTCTTTTGGTATGTGTTGCACCTTCGAGTGTTCAAAAGCAAACGGACAATGCGGAAACAGCAAATGCCAAACCATGAACCAATAAATTATACGTTATTGTGCCATCTTTTGTGGCATTCAACTGCTTTGTCATCATAGAGTAGGCCATACTTTGTGGGACATGATGAGCTGATTCTCCTGTCTGCTAATTTTCAAAAGGTAGGCCATTGTGAGCCAGTATCCTGACCAAATTCTGCTTCTCTGTGCCCCGTTATCTACAGGGGCACTGCATTTAGCGATTATAGACATACTTCGATAATTATTTGATCGTCCGTCTGAAATTGAATCCCAGAGATTTTGTTTCCTTTGTTCCCACCCACTGCTCCCCCTCCAACTCACTTAATTGTTATGCATTTCATCATTGCAGATAATGGACCAAGCAATGGTTGTTGGGGCTCCAGTGATCGGACTCAATGATTCTGGTGGTGCAAGGATACAGGAGGGAGTCGAGTCACTGGCTGGTTATGCAGACATTTTCCTGGTATGCAGATTTTCCAAAATAATTTAACCAGAAAATCACCTTATTTGATGCATCCGCCTCCTTTTCCACAACCATCGCCAAAAACCATCTCCTGCTCTTCTGAGCCACAGCAGCCACCCTCATTCACACACTTGTCACTTCTTGGCTCAACAATTGCTGTCCCTTCTCACTGGTCTCCTTCTTTCATCTTGAACCCATACCGTCCATTCAAAAAGCCAACATCACTTCTCCAGACTTCCCACGTTTCCCCAACCCTGGCCCTCATCTTCCCTCGCTTCTGTCTCCCCTTTCGCATCTCAATACACTACAAATACTGACTTTTTTTCAAAATCTTGAATTTTGTCCCTGACATCTATTCCTGATATGTCCTATTCCCTCCCCCTCCCACCTCACCGCCACCCTGAAGTCTTCACTCTGCCACTGCACATCTCCTTGCAACCCTCTACTCCAAAAAGGCCAACTCACAATTTTGTAACCCTTTCAGCCAAGTCTCAATCTTTCTACTTCCCTCCCCCTCCCCACCAATGAAAGTCCCTCTCACACTTCTTCTGATGATGCTCTGGTTTAATATTTTTTTCCAATACTTTAAAGTTTTGACAGGTGGATTTTAAAACATTTTATGAGTGGCACCTTTCACCTCTCCCTGCCCCACCCCCTTTCCATCTCCCCTACCCCACTCCCTTTCCATATCCCCCCCGCACCACCCCACCCCTTTTTGATATGCATTTTATTTTGCATCTGCAGAGGAACGTTTTGGGATCGGGGGTTGTACCCCAAATATCGTTAGTGATGGGACCTTGTGCTGGCGGTGCTGTATACTCTCCTGCCCTCACAGACTTCACCTTCATGGTCAAGGTTGTACTAGTTTTGTTCAGTACTTGATAAAAACTGTGGCAACAGTGCTGGTCTGTGCAGCAAAGTGATTTGATTATCCTAAATATGGATTCAACAAAATATTACTTCATTCGTGAGACTTCCTCAATGGCCAGTGTGGTATAAATCAAACTTTATAGCATCACCTCAAACCCCACCATGAAATTGGCTGGGGTGGATGAGAGAGGGATGATGAATGATGACGAATGATGATGATGATGACGAAATGGACTGACGAATGCGAAAAAGGAGATTGGGTTGAAAGGGTTACCAATTGAGGCCGGCGTACACATTTACATGGTCGGGACCCACATGCATGAGATCGATGGGAATTTAAATGTTTTCTTTAATAACTGTACATCCAACTGAATTAATTTGTGGAACGGAAAATGCTCAGGTACAATGTTTTGACCACAGTTATCTTATCGCCTTTTCGAGGAACTAGGGCATGCCCGTACGTGGGTGCCCGTTCCTTGCCAAAAAAAAAAAAAAAACGCTACCCGTACGCTCTACCCCGCCCGTACGCCCGTACGCCCGTAAACAAAAAAAACAACGCTCTTCGCTTCCGCCCTTCGCTCTGGGAGAAATAATGCGCATAAGAAATCGAGAAATTATTATTTTCTCCGGAAGAAATCGAATTACGAACCGTAATGGCGCACGCGCTCGGCTCGGCTCGCAACAACGCGTTCTGTGATTGGCTGCCGGAAGTGAAGTCTTCACTGTCCGGAAGGTCGCAAATCGCAGTTACGATGAATCGCAAATTAGTTTTATTTAGTTTTAAAACATAGTTTAACGGCAACATAGTTTTCCAACGTGAAATAAATGAATACGCTCTCAAATGTGCCGTCCGAGGCAGAGTCTGTTCGCCACGTTCGGCACACGTGATAGCTCGCTGCTCTCTGATTGGTTGAATCGTTTTTTGGACATAGCTCGGTAACTACTTGTCCGATTAATATGAAACCTTGAAAAGGCACATCCTCGGGTCCCCAGCAATATACCTGGCAAGTTTAAAGTATATCGGACCCGTGGTTGTCGAGAAACAGCGGTCACAGACATACATACATACATACATACATACATACATACATACATACACACAGAGATTACTGGAATTATAGATAGATGTGGAAGACCACTCTGTAATCAATTGTCGGAGCCAAGCTTTTGTTTTGTTTTTTAACACAAGACCTAGTCGAGTTGATTTGGCCCTCTGTTTCCTTGTATATTTTCCCAACTATACCAAAATATTTTGTGACGAAGCTATAACTCAAGAACATGATGGAGGCAGAAGGTAAAATTTGCACATTGCTTCGAATCTCTTTTATTTTGAGTTATTTCTTTTGAGCAATTTATTTTATTTTGAGTAAAATTTATTTTGAGTGTCCTAGGTTCATAATACACAGTTGTCGTCACACTCGTCGGTCTATAATGGTTATTTTGTTATTAAAATATATCTATTTTTGCCCTTCACCTACCCATAGCATAATCACATTGTGTACAAATTATTTGTCATTAGTGAACTACACTAATATTTGCAGCACCATGTGATATGGCTACATGAAAGTTGTGCTGATAATTATTGCTCCCTCCTGCCCCGACGACTTGTATGTTTGGAGTGTTCATTGACTGAGCGTGCTTTTGTCATGCTGGTCTTGTTACCACGCGCATGCAAAGCGAAAAGCAGGATTAAGCAATTGGTTCATGTCTGTCCGTCCATCAGGCTTATCAATTTATGATTGTCAGTTTGTGATCGAGGAAGAGCCTATTTAAATTGAAATGCACATGTGCAAAGAGGCGTGAGATATTTTTAGTCTGCCTGCCTGGAAGTCAAACAAAATGGAAAGTCATTCCAAACAGAAAACTTATTGTTTTTAAGGGCATTACAAGGGACATAAATACCAGGCACAAATAACTAATGTAACGTTTTAGATAGGGTGGTGTAATAGATGCTGGGCAAAATGCTGGTAAAACCTGGAATTTATTTACTTTGTATTCCTTTATACTTTTTAAATTGAATTATGCACTTGAAAAATGTATTTAAAAAATCGCCTTCATAATACTTTCAAGAACCATGCAATATATCGATATATAGCATTAGAGGGCATTGCATATTTTTCGGTGTGAAGAGACGGCCATTATGGGTACGCACCGATCATCTCCATCAACTCGTCTTTATTGTCACCATAATCAACATCGGGATTGCATTATTGGATCAAGTTTGTCATTATTATTAAAGGTAAGTTTCATGACCTTAATAACTCAAGAAAATATACTTTATTTTATGTTCTTAATACAGGAAAATAAGTCTGGTGCTGACTTAAAATCTTGGGGTCTTGAATTTGAGCCCCTGTTGTGCTGTTAAACAAGACCAGGTGGGTTGACTCAACCTGTCATCCTTCTGAGGTTAGCAAAGTGAGTACCAGCTTATTTGAAACAGGGAGCACTACATCAGCGGCACAGCCGCGCTTACAGAAAATGATGCAACCAGCAGGCTGCATATGAAATAATTATTATAATAATTCAAGAAAATACATTTTATTTTATGTTCTTAACTCTTTTATTCATGAAAAGAAATCGCACAAAAACGATGCACAAACCATGTTAATTAAGGGTCAATTTGGACATGTTTTTCACTTGAAGTCCCTAACCCTGTTTTCTGCATTATCCCACAAGTTTGTAAATTTGTGGTTCATGGGGATTTTCAAGAACGTAACCCCAGTGAACGGCAAGGCCCTTCCGTATATACTTGAACCCTGTGTGGGGTATCGTGTTCTGTGAACTCTCTAGTTATGTATGCTATGCACCATGCTGGATTGGTTACATGGCTTTGGGTACACACACGCATACATACATATATTGTATATACTAGCAGAATACCCAGATTGGTTACATGGCTTCGGGTACATACATACATACATACACACATGCATACATATATTTATATATACGAGCAGAATACCCACCCTATGGGCGATCTTGTCCCAAGCGTGCAACACATTTTTCTGCCATCGGATATTTTCTGCTGACACAACTGCTTTGACTTGGATTTCTTGCTGATTTCCTTTGGTAATATTGCTCTTGCTAATTTCTATTCAACTTGGGTGGACTTGGTTTTTGAGGCATCTCAATTTTCCAGAAAAAAAAAAAACCCATCAATCGTCACCCGAGCTAACAATACCCATGACCAACCCACACACTCCTCTTTCCCCCCTCCACCATTCCCTCACAATCCCGCTTCAACCTTCACCCAAGCTAACAATACCCATGACAACCCCACACCCCTCCCCTCCACCATACCCTCACAATCAACCATCACCCTAGCAGCAATACCCACGATAATCCCACACCCTTCCTCCCACTCCAACTTCGCCCCACAATCCCTCATCAACCGTCACCTTAGCTAACAATACCCATAACAACCCCACAGCCCTCTCCACACTCTGCCTTCCCCCACAATCCCCCTTCAACCATCACCCTAGTTAACAATACCCATGACCATGCCACACCCCCTCCACCATATCGGAATCCGAGCTCTCAATGCACCGTTTCTCGATGTACCATCACCGGCATGATCATGGTGAGTTTGCAATGCGACGTCACTGGCAAACCTGGAAATCGACGGTGTACGGGTTTTTTCGGCACTTTGTGATTGGCCAAAAAAAATAAAAAAATTCCCTTCAAATTGGACCGTGATTGATTTGCCAATGGTTTTTCAGAATATATATATTTTTTGTCTTTGGGGTCCCCTTTAAGGCTCTTTTGGGTCTTCAAGGTCTTTTCAGTGTTCTGGGTCTTCAGGGTCTTTAAGGGTCTTTGGGGGGTAATTTCAGTCTTCAGGGTATTTTGGGTCTTTTGTGTCCACTGGGTCTTCGGGGTATTTTGGGTCTTCGGGGTATTTTGGATCTCCTGGGTATTTTGGGTCTTCGGGGTATTTGGGGTATTTTGGGTCTTTGGGGTATTTTGGGTCTTTGGGGTATTTTGGGTCTTTGGGGTATTTTGGGTCTTTGGGGTATTTTGGGTCTTTGGGGTATTTGGGGTAATTTTGGTCTTTGGGGTATTTTGGGTCTTTGGGGTATTTTGGGTCTTTGGGGTAATTTGGGTCTTTGGGGTAATTTGGGTCTTTGGGGTAATTTGGTTCATCTGGGTCCTTTGGGTCCTTTTGAGTCCTCAGGGTTTTTTGGGTCCTCGGAGGGGAGGGGGGGGGGGGGGGGTGGGGGGTGGGGTGGGGAATTTTGGGTCCTCTGGGTACTTTAGGTTAAGTATTTCAGGTTAAAATTGTGGGTGGCATCAAGTCAGCTGTCCAACCAATGGGTGAAGAGCAGATATACATACATACATACAAACACTTGCTCCATTATATATAGATTGGTAAAAGATAGCACACTGAACTGTAAAATAAAATTTAAATTCTTTATTAAAAGCCTTACGTTTCGAGAACAAAAGTTCTCTTCCTCAGAGGCGTTCAGGGTGGCGACATCTTTAAGTTCTGTCGGGGAGAGTGATCGAAGATTGAATATTGTGCACAGACGCATCAATTGAGCATTATGTTTCTGTAACCCTTTTGATCACAGAACACGTCCTATCTGTTTATCACTGGACCTGATGTGGTGAAGTCTGTCACAAATGAAATGGTCACACAGGAGGAGCTTGGAGGAGCCCACACACACACAGCAATCTCTGGTAATTTCTTCCCTTTTTCCATGTTTCTTTTTATGTCTCCACTGACTAAGTCGCCGGAGGCGTTGTGTTTTCAGGTTGTCCGTCCGTGCATCCATCATAGGTTTTCGTTACCACGATAACTTGACAACACCTGAAGGGATTTTAATCAAACGTAGATCAAGTATGTACTATGATGTAAAGATGAACTGATTCGATTTTGGGGTGAAGAGGTCAGAGGTCTCGTGATGTAAAAATCCTGTTACTGTGCTAACTTGTGAACCAGTGATGGTATTTTGACCAAACTTGCTACAAGTACATAATATGATGCAAAGACTAACTCATTAGATTTCGGCATCAAAGGTCAGAGGTCATGTCAGGTGAAAATGTGATGCTTGAGAACAGCTGAATAGATTTAAATCAAACTTGGTACAAGTATGTATAATGATGTAATAATGTTGGCGGAGGCATATCAGTCGACGTCGCGACGTCGAAGAGTGCCATTCCAGTTTGAAACAATTTTTATGAACCCATTTTGGTGAGAATTCTCCAAAGCGAAGTGTCACTATCTTACTTGCATTTCTTGGGGATGATCAATTTGAAAATGATTAGCCATACGAAGTTGAAATTGTTTTTCATCATGTATTGGCAAAGGATTACATTTTGGTCAGTCTAATACAAATTGCATCAACAAAGTCCTAAATCAGTTTTTCCTGTCTATCCTATTGCTCTAGAATGCAAAGGCAAATAAGTCCAAATTTTGTTGAGACCTTCATTGTGAAAAGTCTGAAATAACCAATGAGCTATTTGTCATGGTACATTGTATGGAACTAGCAGAGTACCCATTTTACGGCCGATCATCCAAACATGCAATCTGTTCTTCTGACGCATCCTTTTATCTGGGTGATGTATAGGCAACAGACTGCTGCCTTATTCTCTCCTGAAAAACGAAATTAACCCAGGTTATGTACATGAAGCAAAAATGCCTACTGCTTATGTGCATATACGTATAATACAACGTGGTTAATTCCAATTGCACTGGCCCATCGGCTGGTACTCGAGGCTGGAAGCCTGAGTCCTACGCATAGTCACCTTCACAAGGCCTTTGATGCCTATCTGCTCCAACCTTTCGATATTTGATGATCCTTTTAACAGTCACCTATGTTCAATGTCAGTGTGGCCAGAATGCTGGAGCTTAATAGTGACCAGATTGGATTCAAAACTGTTTACACTGGGGGCTACTGTTACCACAGTGTGCTGAAACATGGGAAGAAGTGGGCTAATTTTAAACCTGCCCCACTGTCAATGCAGACACCTGTAAAAACAGGCCAAGAAGTGGAGAATCTGCTCAACAAAATTGTTGCGCAATATTATGTCAAAACATTCTACAACAACGCTTTCAGACAGTGGGGGCAATTAAGTCACTCGGACTGATATTAGATACAGTATAATCTATTGAGACTGCTTTGTACCCTAAGAAAATTTGAGGATCGGGGAGGAAGGGAAGGGTGAAGTGGGAGGGACGGAAGAGTTAATTCAAGATCTTTACAGATGTGCTCCATGGTCTTTTAATGCTGGTGTTCCATTCACGAAGGTGACCTTGATGTGAGGTTCTGCTGTGGTTTTTGTGATGCAACATTAATGTGAAAGGTCAGATTTTTAATGAATTTTATTGGACATAACTTTGTGGTCTGATTAAAGAGGTGGTCACTTTAAAGAGGTTTTCTCATCATGAGAGGTGGGAAAGCATTGATAGTTTCATTCAGAATTGCACTTATTTCATGATAACATAATGCATATGTGGATTCATGGCATATAGAGAAAAGTCAGACAGTGAGTATATGGTGTTTTTGGGGGGATGGGGGGTGGGGGGAACAATAAATAATGCTATATTTTAAAAGTAAAAGTTCTAAATTTTGTTCTAAGATTTGAAAATCATTTACTAGTTGTATGATAAATATTCGAACTAAAAAAGTCGTTTTATTCTTCCCTATCTTCCACAGCAGAAATTGTCATTTTTCTCAAAACAATAAAACTGGATTTATGGCATTTTGGAACCAAGCTCTTCATATATACATACACTTGCTCCATTATATATAGATAGATGTCAATGAAAGGGTATCTCATGTTCTTTAGGTAGGAATGCAAATGAATTGGGTGGGGGGAAGGGTGGGGGACTGGGAGGGATGGAAGGGGAGGAAGGGGAGGAGTCTCTCAGACGCACCCCTCGACCTCCAACCCTGAAGCCGTCACATAACTCTATGAATCGACAGGTTGCTTTGCAACTGCGGATGCTGGTTAAAGCCACTAGACCTAGCGGGGTCCTCGCGTCCAATTAAACCGCACTACCACTGGTGGTTTGGTGACCTTAACTAGAGAACCGTGCTCTCGACTCAGCACCCTGTCTACTTACAACATACAACTGAGTGAAACAGTGAGAGAGAGTCGGCTATTTCAGAGTGAACCAGTGGGGTATAACTTCCTGTCTATCCACTATGCACACACTTTGCCAGACCATTGAGGGAAAAGACACAATCTAGCCCGTTTGAAAGATGCTCATCAGGCCCAAAGCAGCAATCATTTATTTACACAAGTAAACAATCAAGGAGCAGCACGTATTTACAGTCACAATGGGCAAGCAGTTATTTACAACCAGCCATTTAATGAGCACATGTTACAAGCAGGCAAAGACACAGAAGAGCAGACTTGACCCCGAGCACATAAGTTTTTCTACCCCTTGTAAGACGTTATTACAAAGGGATGAACATGATGGGCATCTCGATCACACAGGAAATGCAGAGAGGAAGAAGAAGATAGAGACAGAGCAGAGCGTGGTTACGGCCCATTGCTTACCCAAAGCAAACGAGTGGGTTTACGTTGGTCTATGTTGCTGTGAAGGGAGGGGAGAGGGAGGAGGGAAGATGTGGTGGGAATGTTGGAGCAGTGTCGGATATCGTGCATTTCTGGAGCCGCCAAGTCGGGGGACCCCCTCCATTCACACACCACCGGTGGTTCGGCAAGCAGGAACAAACAAGAATAGCTGCAGCCATTGTGGCTCAGACAGCCAAATGACAGAGGCTTCGTACAGACTTCGTACAGTCATCATCATAATCTTCATCCTCATCATCAGTATTGAAAAACAAACCAAATGAAAACTGAGTATGCCCTTTCAACGTGCGTCATCGCCTGGAGATGGAATAGGGAGAGATGGAGTACAACCAAATTGGAACATACTGGTCCCCTCCCCTACCCCCCCCCCCCTCCCCCCTTCCCCGATACAGAATGACGCATGTTGGAAAGGCAAATTTCACTCTCCATCTCTTTCATACTTGGCTCTTCAGGTGTCGCTCATCGTGCATTTGACTCGGACATCGATGCTCTGCTTCACCTGCGGAATTTTATGGACTTCTTACCACTGAGCAACCGAGAAGCAGCACCAGTACGAGACTACCATGATCCTAGGTATTTTACCAATTCTTTATGGGTAAATCAATAGTTGGCTGCTCACAATCATAATGCTGCTCAGCATCACTATGACTACTTTGCTCCCATCCTCAATCTCAACACAAGTTAACAATGCTCCCTCTTCCCTCCCCACCCTACCCCCTCCATCCCCCTCCGCCCTCAACCTTACCCCCCCCCCCCCTCACCCACCGGCCCTTGTATTTCTCCCCCTGTCCCTGTCCCTGTCCTTGCCCTTGCTTTACCATCAGTGACAGGGTGATTCCTGCATTGGACTATATTGTTCCAATAGAGAGTACAAAGGCTTACGACATGTTAGACATCATCCATGCTGTACGTGAGCTGGGAGCCTGGGAGTAGGAAATTAGTGAGCATAGCTTGTACTTTTACAGAAATTGTGGATGTTATGGTAAAAGCTGAACTTGACAAAGATGTTCATGGATGTTCTTTCCCCAGGAGGCTGGTTTCATAACCGTCTATACATACATACATACATACATACATACATACATACATACATACAGTGCATTCAGAAAGTATTCAGACCCCTTCACTTTTTTCACACTTTGTTATGTTGCAGCCTTATGCTGAAATCGTTTAAATTCATTTTTTCCCTCATCAATCTACACTCAATACCCCATAATGACAAAGATAAAACAGGATTTTAGAAAATTTTACAAATTTATTAAAAAGAAAAAACTGAAATATCACATTGATATAAGTATTCAGACCCTTTGCTATGACACTTGAAATTTAGCTCAGGTGACTCCCATTTCCCTTGATCATCTTTGAGATGTTTCTACACCTTGATTGGAGTGCACCTGTGGTAAATTCAATTGATTGGACTTGATTTGGAAAGGCACACACCTGTCTATATAAGGTCTCACAGCTGACAATGCATATCAGAGCAAAAACCAAGCCATGAGGTCGAAGGAACTGCCTGCAGAGCTCAGAGACAGGATTGTGTCGAGGCACAGGTCTGGGGAAGCCTACAAAAAAATTTCTGCTGCATTGAAGGTTCCCAAGAGCACAGTGGCCTCCATAAGTCTTAAATGGAAGAGGTTTGGAACAACCAGGACTTTTCCTAGAGCTGGCCGCCCGGCCAAACTGAGCAATCGGGGGAGAAGGGCCTTGGTAAGAGAGGTGACTAATGACCCGATGGTCAATCTGGCTGAGCTCCAGAGATCCTGTGTGGAGATGGGAGAAACTTCCAGAAGGACAACCATCACTGCAACACTCCACCGATCTGGGCTTTATGGCAGAGTGGCCAGTCGGAAGCCAAACAGTTCAATCTTGGTTTCATCAGACCACAGAATCTTGTTTCTCACAGTCTGAGAGTCCTTTAGGTGCTTTTTTTGCAAACTCCAAGCGGGCTTTCATGTGTCTTTCACTGAGAAGAGGCTTTCGTCTGGCCACTCTGCCATAAAGCCCAGATCGGTGGAGCGATGCAGTGATGGTTGTCTTTCTGGAAGTTTCTCCCATCTCCACACAGGATCTCTGGAGCTCAGCCAGAGTGACCATCGGGTTCTTGGTCACCTTTTACCAAGGCCCTTCTCCCCCGATTGCTTAGTTTGGCCGGGCGGCCAGCTCTAGGAAGAGTCCTGGTTGTTCCAAACTTCTTCCATTTAAGAATTATGGAGGCCACTGTGCTCTTGGGAACCTTCAATGCAGCAGAATGTTTTTTGTAGGCTTCCCCAGATCTGTGCCTCGACACAATCCTGTCTCTGAGCTCTGCAGGCAGTTTCTTCGACCTCATGGCTTGGTTTTTGCTCTGATATGCATTGTCAGCTGTGAGACCTTATATGGACAGGTGTGTGCCTTTCCAAATCATGTCCAATCAATTGAATTTACCACAGGTGGAGTCCAATCAAGGTGTAGAAACATCTCAAAGATGATCAAGAGAAATGGGAGGCACCTGAGCTAAATTTCAAGTGTCATCGCAAAGGGTATGAATACTTATGTCATATTTCAGTTTTTTATTTTTAATAAATTTGCAAAACTTTCTAAAATCCTGTTTTCTCTTTGTCATTATGGGGTATTGAGTGTAGATTTATGCAGGAAAAAATGAATTTAAACGATTTCAGCATAAGGTTGAAACATAACAAAATGTGAAAAAAGTGAAGGGGTCTGAATACTTTCTGAATGCACTGTATATACATACATACATACATACAGTGCCCTCCATAAGTATTGGAATAGTGAAGTCAAATGGGCTATTATTGCTATGAACTCAATAAATTTGAATTTGAGATCAAAAGATGAATATGAGGCAAGAGTACAGAAGGTCAGCTTTTATTTTTTGGTATTTATATGCTTATATGTTTTACCATTGTAGAATAATAGCACTTTTTATGTTCAGTCCTCCCATTTTAGGTAAGCATAATTATTGGAACAAATGACTGACAGGTGTTTCTTGTTGCTCAGGTGTGTCTTATTGTATTGATTGTTCACACATAAAAGAGCTGTGAATGTCCACTGTTGGTTTTAGCCTTTGCTTTTGCTTTGGGAATCTGTCTTTGGATTTGGGGTGGGATAATATTCATCTTTTGATATCAAATCCAAATTTATTGAGTATATAGCAATAATAACAAATTTGGCATCTCTGTTCCAATACTTATGGAGGGCACTGTACATAGACATAAACAATTACCCTCTTCTATTTTAAAGCAGGTATTATATTTGCCTGAAGTGTATTATCCAATTGTCAGATTTTATTTTAATATATAATTTTGTACACATGCTGTGGGTATGAAGTTGAAATTATTCATTTGGCACATTTGTATTCTGTCAACCAGACTTTTGAAACGTGTCCTGATATGCTGTCTTGTGCTATAGATTGTGGATGAGGGAGACTTTTTCGAGATAATGCCAAATTATGCCAAGAACATTGTTGTTGGATTCTGTCGCATGGCCGGCCGCACCGTCGGCATTGTTGGAAACCAACCCAAGGTTGCTTCTGGTCAGTAACCCAACAATTAATTCAGTGCTGCTACGTTATTAATATTGTGACAACATTCGTATCTATTGTTGTGTAAATTTGAGCCTTAAAATGTGGCCAATTAATGCATCGACTGAGCTCAGAACTCAAAAACCCAAGGACCATAAACATTGATGCAAACATCAACCTGTACATTCAAATGAATCTTGTTCTTGTCGTTTTGACTTTCATTTTGCTTTTCTTTTGGTTTGTTTAATTATTTTTTTCCACCATTTTGCAGGTTGTTTGGACATCAACGCATCCATAAAAGGGGCTCGCTTTGTGAGGTTCTGTGATGCCTTCAACATTCCTATCCTCACCTTTGTAGATGTTCCTGGTTTTTTGCCTGGTAAAGACATTGATCCCTCTTTCTGGGAGCTTGCGCAGGTGGTGCTCACTTGTGAAGGCAACGGATAATGTCTGCTTTTCAGAATCGTATGAATGTTACAATTGGTCGGACAGCCAATTGATCAATTTTCATCGAACCCATTTTTGTCGGATAATTTTTTTGTTGATTTATTCATCTCCAGCACATGTTTGATGATATCCAGGGGGTGAGGGGTGGGAGTGATGATGTCACCCTGGGGGGAAATGAGAAAAGTCTGAAATCCAAGAAGGCCACTATGACTAGATAAGGTACAAACATTACAATGTCCTTTTATATTGTTACGGAATTGGGCGACGGCACTCCCCTTACCGAGGGGGGTTTAATCCCCTCGTCTTTTTAAGCTGGCCGCGTCCGTTCCTGGACCCACCCCGCTCCTCTGTGCGATAGGATTGGCCAAGGTGATTGGTCAAGGGATTCCCGGACACCTCCGCCAACCCCTCCACAAAGCAGGTGGATGGCTCCGCTCGAATCCCGGACAAGATGGTATTTGCCGAGCGGTTTAGCAATCCGGAATTCGAGCCGTTAGCAATTGACTAAACCCGATTGTAAGCGGTTCTGCCAAAATCGTGCCACAGGTATTCAATAGGGAAAACACGAAGACGATCGGACGAGAATGAAAGCCAGATGAGTACGGAGGAACAGGTATTTATTAACTATTATTTACGAAACCAAAGAAACCAAAGGAGAGGAAAAGAAACGAAAGTAATTTACAGAAGAAGAAGAAGACAGTGCAATCCTTAGACAAGCTTACTTATGGAAATTCCCAGACAACACAGACAGCACAAACTCACGTACACGAATGGGGAATTGCAGGCAGGAATGGCTGGCCGAAGGATGAGGTTCAGGTCCGTGCAGAACGGCAGGGCTGGAGGCGAGCGGTCGCCGACTTCCCGCACTCTGGTTCACACGGCGGGGGCTGTTTGAAGCAGCGTCTCTCTCTCGTACCTCTGCAGGTTGCGCGTCTCTCTCAGGCCTCGTAACTTGCTCAACACTCAAACGCCGTTTTCATAAACACTTGCACGCTCACCACTCCACAGAACTCCAAACTTGTTCAAGCACCTCCCTCCACAGAACTGCGGTGGGGGCTTCGCGCGACGGGCTATATCGCCACCCCCGTGGAATCCTCTCGAACCTCCTCGATCTTTCTGCCCCCGCCCTCTCAAGCCATGCCCACCGATTCTTGGTTGGTCGGCAAGGGCTGGCTGACTCCACCTTTGATGACTAGGGCTCCCTGGCTCCACCTTGTATGACGAGGTGGGGCCATGCCCTTCTTCTCCGATCCTGGCCTCGTGGGCAATGGAGGTTTGGAGCGAGCGCTAAGGCGGCTGCGGCTGGCAGAGGCGCTTTGGGGAAATTGAAAAGGGGGACTATCTTATTTGTTTGATGCAACGCAGAGTCAACTATTGGAAACACAGCCTTACCTGAAACACATAATAACGATATAACTACGAAAGGGCCTATGATTTGCTACGTGTTGCAATGTGGACTAACTAAGGTGCAATTATTTCAATTAACAGCCAATTAAGGGGAAATGTACACAGGGGTTATTTATAAGGGAATTTACTACTACATTTACATGTGAAGGTTCTAAAAACCGCAACAATATGTTCAGATATGAAGAATCTGATGCCACAACTATTTCTTTTTTTTAAAATGTCAGTCATGCATATTGCCACAAATGGCTGTTGATGTGAAGGAAAATGACCTGGTCACAAATTAATCAATCATATAATGTAAGATTATGACCAAAGTATGTTTTCAGTTGCTAGTATATCCCTGGTGTTGGGCTAGCGGCTAGGGTGCCGGCTTAGGATCCAAGGATCCTGGGTTTGAATCCCGGTCGATCGCTGAATTAACGCCAGGGGGGTTGACTCAGCCTGTCATCCTTCCGAGGTCGGCTAATTGAGTACCAGTTCACTGGTAATTCCCTGTTTGTCGTTAAAGGCGGCAAAAAGGGTTGGCGTCAGGAAGGGCATCCGGCCGTAAAGCATTGCTTCAAATAGGGGACCGAAAAACAACAACAACCACGGTTCCCGAAAAAGGCCAACCCCCGCTTTGCGGGGAAAAATGGCCTCTAAAGGTGTTTTTTTTTTTTTTTTTAAATGTTTTCAGTTGCACAGAGAATCAAACGACATCATAGCTTCTTGGAACAATGCGGATGAAATAATGTGACACAATGTAGATTCTAAAAATGGCAACCAATATGCACATGTAGCATATTATACCCACACTTTCTGAAAAAATGGGGGGGATATTGTAATGGGCTCCGTCTGTCTGTCCGTCCGTCATGCCATCTCCTAAACGGTTGGGCAGAAATTCGCCAAACTATACCATATATGTATATATATATATATATATATATATATATATATATATATATATATATATATATATATATATATATATTGTTACGGACACGACTTTGATGTTATGATGGGCCGAGCGGAATGGCCGCCGTGTTCGCACAGTTTACCCGATTCCACCCGACGTTGACCAAATCACGCTATGCTAAATCAATGAAGGAAAGGACACAACGGCTGGGATAAATGAAACAACACAAGGGGTACAGTTCTCAAGACCTCCGGAGGAGGATATAATTGGTGGTGCAGAAAAGGGGTAGATTACAAGGTAAGAGGTAAAGCACAGAAAAGGTGGGCACTTAGACACAATCTTATCTATTCCTGACAGACCACAGACAAACGGAACAAGACTGACTTACACAGGGATTGATGGCAGGGAAGGACAGGCAGTCGATAGCACAAGGTGCACCTTGGCTCAGGGGCAGAATCAAACACGGTCCGGTCCAGAGATGCGGGGAGGTATTGCAGCGCTCAGAGGTGGCGTCTCTCTTCCTTCAAGTCCAGCGCGTATCTGACGTCACCTCCCTCTTCCTGCGCATGCTCAGCGGGGAGTGACACGCCCTCGGCTCGTTGGCTCCGCCCCAGATGGAATCGGTCCGCCGCTTCTATTGGGTGCGGGGGGTTACCGGGCTCCGCCCTTGACGAGGAGCTGACAGCGAGCCCCTACGTGGTAACCCCGTCGGAGCACATGTTCGATGGCGGCTAACCAAGCCGGAGTGAGGACGCGCACTCCCCGCGCCGCCGCCGTTGTTGTTGCTGTTGTTGTTGTTGTTGTTGTTGCTGAACCGTGAGGAAGAGCTGCGGGGAGGTATTGGGAGGTCCTAAACTTCCTAACGGTGCCATACAATCACATTCTGGTGCAACGAAGAGTCAGAATTAATGGAAACGAGTCCTTAACTGACAGACTAAGAATAACTAGCAAGATGTCCTAAAGTTGTCTACGTGAGATGCGGTGGACCTGGATGCGACATTTAATGGGGGAAATAGGGGAAGGTCGGGTCTACAGAGTGTTGTTTACAGAAAATGGGACTAGGGAATGGGGGATTGGGGATAGTTGGGAAGTATTGGGGAAATAGGGGAATATTTACAAGCGGATATGGATGGAGGCCAATCTCATATCCGCAACATTGCACCCTTCTCTACCTCGGGGCGTCCCGACCCGATAAATTTTTACTTACTTTAGTGTGGCACTCAGATGTAGTTCCCTCTACTATTAACTCAACCCTGAGTGCGACAGTTTTACAGATGTTCACAAATGAGTAAATATGTCCCCCTGCGACGTTGCACCCTTCTCCTCACAGAAACACACCCACAGGATAACCGAATCGCGGAAAGAATCCTCAAACTAAACATACAGCCGGTAGGGAGCATCATTTACACAAGACTGATATTTACACTACGATCCAGGACCTGTTCTTTGAGGAACACATGCAGATGTTATGCATAGAGAGAGCACGCATGCCAGCATCGATACACCAACCCACGAGTGCCCTGTGGCCCTATGGCCTTTAATAATGTGCAGAGCACCCCATCCAAGCACCAAAAGCACCACCCCATACGCACAGTCAGCACCATCCGGTGCACCAATAAAGTGTTCAGTAACAATGCACAATTAAGTGTCCACGGTCACCGGTGGTGTCGCAGCCGGCCGATGTTCTGCCGCTGGTCTTGCCTTCATGGAGTGCACTTGGCCTTCTGGCTTCTTTAGGAATAAAGAAAGGCGCCAACCGCGTCCATTTCTAAATTGTGGCCGTCAGGGGGGCCAACTATAAGTGGTTCACCTGTATGGCATAGGTGCCACGTTGACCCAGAGGTCCATCAACGGGTGGTGCTTGCCCGCAAAAGAACTGCGGTCCATGGTGGGCGGCCACAAAAATTGCGGTCCATATGGTGTATCGATCCAGGCAGCAAGCAGCGGAAGTACAGGCCCACAACTGCAGAGCCAGCACCTCTCTCTCTCCTCTCTCTCTGCCCCAAAGCCAGATCCTCGGAGGTGGGAGACAAAATAAGACAAGTGAGCAAGGTGGTAAGGGCGCAAAAGTGCACGCAATATAAGGTAATGCACACTGGGGGCACATGGGAACCAGGTGAGACAGGTACGTTCCTACCGTACGCCCCCCCCCCCCACCAGGTAACCTACATTGCCCCTCCCTTACCCCTTACTGTATCCACAAAACACAACACTACCCATAAACATCTACTTTACACATCAACAAACGTCCCTACTGTCTTCCCCGTTCCTCCCATAAACCAAATTCGTCTTCTCTCCCTCCTAACCAATCAAATTTGCCATTTCCAACTCCCATCAAAATTTGCCATCTCCAACTCAACATCAAAATTTGCCATCACCAATTCATCATCAGTCCCTCCTAAGGAGGGAGAGATGGAATCACCCCAATGTCTTATCCACGTCGTGATGCGTCTCACAAATCCAAACAGCAATTCTTATTTCCTGCAACACAGAACAAAGGAACACAGGTGTGGAGTCATCATCATCACCTCAGGTAAGTGGCTGCGTATGGTGCGACAGGTTCATCAATCCTAACTATTTCCTAAATGACTTTAACAACTTTACATTACCCGGGGTCTTTCCCTGCCAATCCATTGGCCAACTTACACTATGGGTTCTAAAAACCAATTCCCATTGACCAAACTGTGGTGCTTCTCAATTTGGGGTCTCACCCCCCCCCCCCCCCCCCCCGATTCATCTCCCGGTGCCCTCGCACAATTTCTGGGCTGTGACGTGTAGCTCTCCCAGCAGGTCTACCCACCTGCACACCTCCACCACTGTAGTTGCCACCCGAGCTTACCTGCTCCTTACCCTAACCTAACTAACTGGGGAAGGCCCTCTCGCACTCTCACCCCCTCAGTGCCCTCTCTGGCACGGGCTGCCCGATCCACACCCGGGATCCTCAGGCACCCACTGACACTAACGTCTCCCAGAGCCCACCTGTGGCCTCACCTGGCCGACATCCTCACAGTGGTGGAGTGCCCAAACCAACTACACACACTAACAGGCTACACGCCCAGCCATTTCCACAACACTAATGCACCCATCCACAATACCATTCTTCCACCCGCACCACAAATGCCAATATCCAACCACAATTTACCTATACCCTCTACCTAACACTTACACTACCCGTCCCGGGTACTCGTGAAAGGGGTCCACTCTTCCCCCATCCACACCTTCGCACCATGCACACCACTCCGTACCACTTACTCCAACTCTCTCCACACCACTCATTCCAATACTCCATGTATTCCACACACCTGTACTTGCACACCTGTGCTCTCACACCTGGTGCTGCCTGCACCCTTCTCTCCCCTAAGCGCATTCGCGCTGATCCACAACACTCACTACCCATACACTGCTCCACACACCTGTCCAGTTCTCACACAGCATCATCTCATCTAACTACTCCCCTCTGAAACTTGCGCTTCCCAGTCGTCCCTTTAAACTATTGCGCTCCCACGTCATTATCATCCACTCTAATCTACCTGCGTCCCCACTACAGGTATCAGTCACTAACTAACCTTAACGTTACCTAATGTCATCTTCGCTAGATCCCTACACACAATATCCTAACCCACCCGGGCTAGTTTTCACTGCCATACACCCCCTAAGCTAGTGCGCATTTGCCCCAACCCATGGGAAGGGTGGCAGGGATGCCACCCTTACCCACCGTCATACGGCGCGAGTGGGACCTTGTGGGACCACCTCGTATGCGAGTCGTTGCCCGCCTGCCGGACCCCGTGCGTCGCCCCTTGCGGGGTCAGCGCGGGGCCGAACCGGCCGGGCCCCCACAGTACATTACCCCCAAGGGGCTCTCGTGCCTCCCCTGTCCCTCTAAAAACTACCCCTGTTGGTGTCGATGCATGGGTCACACTTCCGCAACCCGCTACCCATTCCATACCACCACAACCTTGCTCACTCACACCTCGCACCTCTCCCATCACCGGACCCTCTCGCTCGCACCCTCGTTCCATACCCTCCGGACCAGCCATACACCTCACTCTTGGCCTCTCACGAACATCCGGGTCTATCTCGACCCCCAAGCTTATTAAATCACCTGGCGCATCATACGCACGACCATATTGGTCACCACTTACACCGGGTCCTCTTTCTCTTCGCTTCTCCTCCATCACCTGCGAATCCCTCATCCGGTTAATGAGCACATCATCACGATCCGAACACAGACTTTGGACCAATTCTTTTACTTCCTCCTTTATTTCTTTCTTATCCTCTCTCCGTCGCTTCTTAATTTCGCTCACCCCTTCTTCCACTTCTTCTAATTTCTGCTTCACCTCCTTCATCTCCTCGTGCGCCCCCTTAAGTTCTTCCTCTAACTCCACCTTATTTTTTTCTATGTGCTCCCGCACCTCCCGCTCTTTAACCTCCATCACCTCTACCACCTTGTTCATTTTCCTCGTCAGGTCCTCATGTACCGTCTGACACTCTTTTTAAATTACCCCTACGTCCTTTTTCATCTCCTTCTGTGTCGATTTTAAACCCTCTATTACCGCTGTGTTCTTCTTTACCTGGTCCCCCAACTCCTTTTGTCCCACTGTCAGTTGTTCTACTCCCAGCGTCAACTCCTCGATACCACCTTGCAATTTTACAGTCCCCTTTCTCACCTCCTTCTCCATGCGCTCCTTACAGTGCCTCACCTCCTCGCGCACTCCTCTGACCTCCTCACTCACACCTCTTCTGATCTCCTCTCCCATCACTTGCATCTCCTGCCCAGATGCCACCCTCATCTGCTCCATTTCCTCCCTGTGAGCATCCAATTTAGTTTCTACCCCCATTCTGACCCCCTCTATCTGCTGCCCCATTTTTTTAACTTCCCTTTCCGCTTGGTCCCTCATGTCCCTCAATTTGCCTTCCATACTGTTTTCTAACCCCTCTAACCCCTATTTCATCCCTTCCATTTGATTCTCTTGAGCGGCCATTCTGTTTTCTACCCCCGTTAACCCCTCCTGTATTTCCCCTAATCTATTGTCTAATCCCTCAAATTTGTTTCCTAATCCCTCTATTCTACTCCCTAACCCTCCGATCTGGGTCCCCATCCTTTGTTCTAACCCCTCACCGGTACCCCTCGCTTCGTCCCTCATTACCCCCATTTGGCCCTCCAATCGCTCACCCAATCGCTCACTATCAGCCCTCATTTGCTCACTATTAGCCCTCATATCGTCCTTCTGCAGGTTGAGGGACGCCTGCATTTGTACCATAAATTGCTCCATGAGGGCCTGCATTTGGGCCATCCCTCCCACTTGTGCAGCGGGTGCGGCCGCCGTAGCAATGTGCGAGGCGCCATTTTGCGCGCCCGCAACCTCGTGCGCGAGGACGCCATTTTGTGAACCTGCCGCCCTCACTGCTTCGCTCTCCTCATGTCCCTCAATTTGGTCCTGGATCGACCCTGCCTCACTCTCCTCTACCGGAACCCAGCCGTCTTGATCTGCCATAGCGCGACCTTCAAAATTCGGGTTTTTATTTTAAAACAAAACAAATTTCACAGTTAATAATTTCGAGCGCGTGAAGCGCGCTTCGGGTCCGATCTCACTCCTCGACACCAATTGTTACGGACACGACTTTGATGTTATGATGGGCCGAGCGGAATGGCCGCCGTGTTCGCACAGTTTACCCGATTCCACCCGACGTTGACCAAATCGCGTTATGCTAAATCAATGAAGGAAAGGACACAACGGCTGGGATAAATGAAACGACACAAGGGGTACAGTTCTCAAGACCTCCGGAGGAGGATATAATTGGTGGTGCAGAAAAGGGGTAGATTACAAGGTAAGAGGTAAAGCACAGAAAAGGTGGGCACTTAGACACAATCTTATCTATTCCCGACAGACCACAGACAAACGGAACAAGACTGACACACAGGGATTGATGGCAGGGAAGGACAGGCAGTCGATAGCACAAGGTGCACCTTGGCTCAGGGGCAGAATCAAACACGGTCCGGTCCAGAGATGCGGGGAGGTATTGCAGCGCTCGGAGGTGGCGTCTCTCTTCCTTCAAGTCCAGCGCGTATCTGACGTCACCTCCCTCTTCCTGCGCATGCTCAGCGGGGAGTGACACGCCCTCGGCTCGTTGGCTCCGCCCCAGATGGAATCGGTCCGCCGCTTCTATTGGGTGCGGGGGGTTACCGGGCTCCGCCCTTGACGAGGAGCTGACAGCGAGCCCCTACGTGGTAACCCCGTCGGAGCACATGTTCAATGGCGGCTAACCAAGCCGGAGTGAGGACGCGCACTCCCCGCGCCGCCGCCGTTGTTGTTGCTGTTGTTGTTGCTGTTGTTGTTGTTGTTGTTGTTGCTGAACCGTGAGGAAGAGCTGCGGGGAGGTATTGGGAGGTCCTAAACTTCCTAACGGTGCCATACAATCACAATCTGGTGCAACGAAGAGTCAGAATTAATGGAAACGAGTCCTTAACTGACATAGACTAAGAATAACTAGCAAGATGTCCTATAGTTGTCTACGTGAGATGCGGTGGACCTGGATGCGACATTTAATGGGGGAAATAGGGGAAGGTCGGGTCTACAGAGTGTTGTTTACAGAAAATGGGACTAGGGAATGGGGGATTGGGGATAGTTGGGAAGTATTGGGGAAACAGGGGAATATTTAAAAGCGGATATGGATGGAGGCCAATCTCATATCCGCAACAATATATATATATATATATATATATATATATATATATATATATATATATATATATTGTTACGGTCCGCGGATTAGATGTTATTTTACCGAGCGGAGGTATAACCGCCCGCGGCCAAACAGTTGTTCCCCACTAAACCCGATTCACCCAACGTTGGCCGTATCGCGCCACAGCTACTCAATCTGGAAAACTCTAAAGCGACCGAATGCAAAGAGGAAGAAGACGTACAGAAGAGTAACGGGATTTATTACTATTTACACACATAAGCAAAAAGAACAGTCACGATTATTTACAGGGGACATGAGACGCAGGTGACACAGTGAAAATTACTAGCTTATACAGACTTAGTTACTACCCAGGACAGAACAAACAAAGACGACTCACATGGGGAATTGCAGAGTGGATTGGCTGGAAGGAGGTGTGTGGCTGGAGGGGGAGGACGGCACGGAGCTGGCTGGAGCTTGATCCCGCACGGGACGTCGGGCTGGACCTCGACGGCCGCTGATGCCACCGATCCTGTCGTGTGCGCGGGATCACGGGTCGGATCACGGGTCGGATCATGGTCGGAGCCGACGCGCTGGTGGGGGGTCTGACGTGACGGGTTCTCTCCTCTCTCTTTCTTTTGTCCAACCACTCTTTCTCCACCGACAACTCAACGCAACCAACGCAACCACTCAACGCAACCACTGACCACCCCTGACGACCAACTCAGCTCTTGTCATGGACCTCTCTTTTCAGACTCATCTCCTTGTCTCAGTAAAAGCGCATCTCTCTTGGGGGCGTCTCTCATGGGTTATATATAGCCCCACCCTTGAACCTTTGCGAACCTCCCCGATCGCTCTTCCTCCGCCCTCTCAAACCAAACCCCTCGTGCTTGGTTGGTTGTTCGGGGCCGGGCCACTCCTCCCCTCTCTGACGAGGTGGGGACCCGCCTTTCTTCCCCAACCCTGCCTCGTGGCCAATGGTGGTTGAAGAAAACCACCCAAAATGCAGTTGGCCATTGAAATGAAATGAAAGGGGATCTACTCTTATTTCACTTGGTGCAATGGAGTATTTAAATTAATGGGAGTCACAGCCTTACCCTAAGACACATAATAAGATATAAGCTACTGAACAAGGGTTTTATCAGGTCCTGCAATGTGGTGTTTATGGAATAACTACCGAGACGCCCTTTTTATCTTTACACTACGGAGGTATTTACAAGGAATCATTACATTTTTCAGAGGGTGATATTTACAACAATTTACTATACAATAAAAAAAACAAACCATTCTCATATCCACAACAATATATATATATATATATATATATATATATATATATATATATATATATATATATAAATAAAATATACATAAAATATACAGTCACGTGAAAAAGTAAGTACACCCCATGTAAAGTTTTGACTTTTTCAACATTTTTCAACATACAGCTATTTGATCTTCATTTCAACAATATTGATAGATAAAAGTGATATAATATAACAAATATCATGCAACATTTACATTTTGTCGTCCATTGTATAATTTAAATAAACATAAATGCAAATTTCGCATGTGGAAAAAGTAAGTACACCCCATGAAATGTTTTTAAAAATCTTTTTAACATATGTGGACATATCAATATTTGATCTTCATTTAAACAGTATCTTTAGATAAAGGTGATCGAATTGAACAAAAAACAATGAAGAATTGACTTTGCAATAATTTATTCAACAAAAAATTAACAGATGCCATTTCCTTCTGTGGAAAAAGTAAGTACACCCTTGGCTCTAATAGGTGGTATTGCCCCCTTTGGCAGAAACAACCTCAAGTAGGCGTTTCTTATAGCTGTCTACCAGTCTCTGACATCGACTGGGAGAATTTTTTGCCCACTCCTCCAGGCAGAATTCTTTCAGCTGTGCGATGTTTGAGGGGTTTCTTGCATGCACAGCTCGTTTCAAATCCCCCCACAACATCTCGATGGGATTGAGATCCGGGCTTTGACTTGGCCATTCCAGAACCCTCAATTTCTTTCTTTTCAGCCATTCCTTGGTGGATTTACTGGTATGTTTAGGGTCATTGTCATATTGCAAGGTCCACCTTCGGTTGAGCTTCAACTTCCCGACAGATGGCCTCACATTATCCTCAAGCACCCTCTGGTACAATGAAGAATTCATCGTGGATTCTATGATGGTGAGCTGCCCAGGCCCTGATGCAGCAAAGCTGCCCCAAACCATAATATTTCCACCACCATGCTTTACAGTTGGTGTCAGGTTCTTGTGGTCAAATGCTGTCTTTGGTTTTCACCAACCATGTTTCACCAACCGTTTCACCAACCATTTATGTCTTTCAATCCTGACAAATCTCACACTCTTACTATGCCTCTCCAAAAAGATCGACTGGACAACCCTCCCATCTACTTTCTCAACAATCCTCTCCAAGAAGTTCTGTCGCTCAAGCTTTTGGGTCTCACTATCTGCCATGATCTTTCTTGGGAAAACCACATTTCCAAGCTGGCTTCCAAAGCCAGTCGCCGACTGGGCATCCTCCGTCGTGCGAAGTCCTTCCTCGGCACACCTGAGCTCCTCACCACATGCAAGGCTTTCATCTGCAGCTCAATGGAATACTGTTCTCCCCTATGGGCCGGTGCTCCTGCCTCACACCTAGCTCGGCTTCACGCTGTTGAAACCAAAGCTTTCAGAATTATTGGAATCTCCCGCGATGAAGCTATCTCTGAGGGCCTTTCACTCACTCACCGCAGGCAGGTAGGTGGTCTTTCTGTCTTCTACCGACTCCTCTCCGGCCTTGCAAAAACAGCTCTCTCTGTGCTCTGTCCCCCAAATATTCCTACAGGTCGCACAAGATCTGCCAGCAACCCTCTGATGGTTAAACTGCCGAAATCTCGGCTCTCTGCTCACCTTCACTCTTTCATTCCTCTTTTCTCCCGCCTCTGGAACAAACTCCCTCACTCCCTTCAATCCCACTCCTCCCTCCAGGTCTTTAAAACAGCTGTTCACCACCATCTCTTATCTTCCCCCATCCAAAACCTTGATCTTTTCTACCCCCGCTAATTCACCCCAGATCCACCTTGTTTGAAATTCCAACTTCTTTCCTGGAAGTCCTGGCAGTGTCCATATGTTTTATACCTCACCCACCGCCCCCTTCCCATGCCCCCCCCCCCCCCCAAAGCCCTCGCCCTCTCTCAGATCTCTCGATGTCTCCATGTCTCTCGGTCCCTGCTCTCAAATGATGTGTTTGTGTCCTTCCCCCTCTCTCCCCATCTTGTCTACCGCTCCCGATGTTATATGTTTTATGTGTCGGTTTGTCTTTTTGTGTGATTAATGTTCGCTCTTTCACGAGCCTCGATCTTGTATACAAAAAAAACAAAAAACAAACAAACCACGTCTTCTGGTACTGTGGCCAAATAGCTCTACCTTTGACTCATCTGTCCAGAGCACATTGTTCCAGAAATGCTGGTCTTTGTCTAGGTGTTCATTGGCAAACTTTAGTCTTGCCCTGATGTTCTTTCTGGACAGCAAAGGTTTCCTCCTGGCACACCTCCCATGTAGATGAAATTTGTGCAGCCTCTTTCTAATGGTAGACTTGTGCACTTTGACCTCAACAGTGGCAAGAGCTACCTGTAGGTCCCGTGATGACATTCTGGGGTTCTTCGAGACTTCTTTCAGCATCTTCCAGTCTGCTCTCGGGCTGAACTTGCTGGGGCGGCCTGGCCTGAACAAGTTGGCAGTTGTTTGGAATCTTCTCCACTTGTAGATGATCTTCCGGACAGTCGAATGACTGATTTCAAATTGTTGGAGATCTTTTTAAATCTGGCAGATTGGGTATGAGATCTGGCAGAGTGGCCAGACGGAAGCCTCTCCTCAGTGAAAGACACATGAAAGCCCGCTTGGAGTTTGCAAAAAAGCACCTAAAGGACTCTCAGACTCTGAGAAACAAGATTCTGTGGTCTGGTGAAACCAAGATTGAACTGTTTCGCTTCCGTCTGGCCACTGTGCCATAAAGCCCAGATCGGTGGAGTGTGGCAGTGATGGTTCTCCTTCTGGAAGTTTCTCCCATCGCCACACAGGATATCTGGAGCTCAGCCAGAGTGACCATCGGGTTCTTGGTCACCTCTTACCAAGGCCCTTCTCCCCCGATTGCTCAGTTTGGCCGGACGGCCAGCTCTAGGAAGAGTCCTGGTTGTTCCAAACTTCTTCCATTTAAGAATTATGGAGGCCACTGTACTCTTGGGAACCTTCAATGCAGCAGAGATTTTTTGTTGGCTTCCCCAGATCTGTGCCTCGACACAATCCTGTCTCTGAGCTCTGCAGGCAGTTCGTTCGACCTCATGACTTGGTTTTTGCTCTGATGTGCATTGTCAGCTGTGAGACTTTATATAGACAGGTGTGTGCCTTTCCAAATCATGTCCAATCAATTGAATTTACCAGAGGTGGACTCCAATCAAGGTGTAGAAACATCTCAAAGATGATCAAGAGAAATGGGAGGCACCTGAGCTAAATTTCAAGTGTCATAGCAAAGGGTATGAATACTTATGTCAATGTGATATTTCAGTTTTTTCTTTTTAATAAATTTGCAAAACTTTCTCAAATCCTGTTTTCTCTTTGTCATTATGGGGTATTGAGTGTAGATTGATGAGGGAAAAAATGAATGTAAACGATTTCAGCATGAGGCTGCAACATAACAAAACGTGAAAAAAGTGAAGGGGTCTGAATACTTTCTGAATGCACTGTATAATACTGAAAAAGGCAGGGAGACCGAGTTGATAATGTAAAACTATTGGATTAGAGCAAAACCTTTCCAGAGTTTTCACGTGAAAACACCGAGGCAAATACAGCTTCTCCAAGCTCAGTTGCCCGGAATGGTGATTGAGGACAAGCTTTCCAATGTGGCCATCTGATTTGTACGTGCTGAATGTGGAGTGCGCTGTTGGTGCATCCAGCTTCTAGTTTGTGGATGCAAGTCTATGGTGGTAATATGTTGCACATATATGGCTGCCTTTTTACTTTTTTAATGAAAAAAATAATGGTGGTATCAAATTCCTCATGTAAGATAACATACAAATGAATGAATATGAATGAATGAATGAGCGTTTTAAGGCCATTTTCCCCGCTACAGCGGGGGTTAGCCTTGCGGGCCCCATGACAATCATGGTTCCCTGTTTGAGGCAATGTTTTTTTGGCCGGATGCCCTTCCTGACGCCAACCCGTAGTCGCCTCTTACGATGCGCAGGGATACGGTGTACCTATTCTAAACCGGGGTACACACCGGGATCATTCATCCCAGCAAGCTGGTACTCAATTTGCCGACCTCGGAAGGATGACAGGCCGAGTCAACCCCCCTGGTGTTAATTTAGCGATCTACCGGGATTCTAACTCAGGATCCCGGGATCCCAAGCCAGCACCCTAACCGCTAAGCCAACACCAGGCTTATGTAAGTAACATGTAAGATAACATACAAAAGGTCATATTAATCATGCTTACACCTTTTCTAGTTATGAAGATATGAATAAAAGTTGATTTTCTTTTTTTCCGATTCTGTGGTAGCCATCTTGGATTTTCTGACTTTTCTCATTTCTCCCTGAGGGTGAGGAGTCCACAGCCACCTGGATATCATCAAACATATGCTAGAGATGAATTATCAACAATAAAAACACTTTCTCCAACAAATAGGGGGGGGGGGGGTTACCTTCTTTGGCTACCTGACCAAATTGCACTTGTATTCTTAATCACCTGATTGTAGATTTGTGTTTAATTTTTGTCATTAAATATTTTGTGCTACTTTTATTATAGGATATATGGTGCCTTCAGAAAGTATTCACACCCCATGACTTTTTCACATTTTGGTATGTCACAGCCTGAATTAAAATTGGATTAAATTGAGATTTTTTTTGTCACTGATTTACACATAATACCCCATCCCATCATGCCAGTGGAATTTTTATTTTTGGAATTTTTTCCAAAATAATAAAAAATGAAACAAATATCTCATTTGCATCAGTATTCAACCCCCTGAGTCAATACTTTATAGAATCATCTTTGGCAGTGATTACAGCTTTGAGTCATCTTGTGTATGTCTGTATCAGCTTTGCACATCTGTATTTGGAGAGTTTCTCCCATTCTTCCTTGCAGATTTGCTTAAGCGCTGTCAAGTTGGAAGAGCAGCGTCGGTGAACAGCAATCTTCAAGTCTTTACACAGATTCTCAATGGGATTCAAGTCTGGGCTGTGGCTAGGCTACTCAAGGACTTTCACATTCTTGTTCTGAAGCCATTCCAGTGTTGCTTTGGCTGTATGTTTGGGGTCATTATCCTGTTGGAATGTAAATCTTCACCACAGTCTGAGGTCTTTTGCACTCTGAAGCAGGTTCTCAAGGATTTGCATGTATTTGGCTCCATTCATTGTTTCTTCTATCCTTTCAAGCCTCCCAGACCCTGCCGCTGACAATAATCCCCATGGCATGATGCTACATCACCATGCTTCATGCTAGGGATGATGATAGATGGGTGATGAGCTGTGCTCGGTTTCCATCAGATGTAGCACTTTGCATATGCTCGGTTTCCGTCAGATTTAGCGCTTTGCATTTAGGCCAAAGGATTCAATTTTTGTCTCATCAAACCACAGAAACTTTTGCCTCTGTTCTGAGTCTTTCACGTGCCTTTTTGCAAAGTCCAATTGTGCTGTCATGTGCCTTTTTCTCAGGAGTGGCTTCCATCTGGCCACTCTCCCATAAAGCCTATATTTGTGAAGTGCTGCAGAGACTGTTGGCCTTCCGGCAGGTTCTCCCATCTCAGACAAAGAACTCTAGGTCTGTCAGCGTTGTCATTGGGTTTTTGGTCACCTCCCTGACCAAGGGCCTTCTTGCTCTGTTGCTCAGTTTGGTTTGACCTCGAGCTCTAAGAAGACTCTGGATAGTTCCATTTTGTTTCCATTTCATAATGATGAAGCTCCAATGTGCTTTTGGGAACTTTCAACACTATAAATTATTGTTTTAGACTTTTCCTCAGATTTATGCCTCCTCACAACTCTATCTCAGAGTTCTACGGACAGTTCCTTGGATTTCATGTTAGAGTTTCTGCTCTGATGTGCACTGTGTCGATTGTTTGACCTTGTTTTGAAAGGTGTGAAAGATGCAATTTATTGAATTGGCCACAGGTGGACTCCAATGAAGTTGTAGAGACATCTCAAGGATGATCGAATTGAGCTCAGGTGCATCTAATTTCCTTTTAAGTGTCATAACAAAGGAAGGGGTTGAATACTTATTGACTCAATACATTTCAGCTTTTCATTTTTGAATAATTTGTGAAAATTTCTAAAAAATAAATTCCACTTTGACATTATGGGGTATTATGTGTCGATCACTGACAAAAAAAAAACTTAATTGAATCCATTTTTAATTCAGGCTGTAACACAACAAAATGTGAAAAAGTCAAGGCATGTGAATTTGGATTCCCCAATCATGACTGTATGTACTCCACTCCAAGCTGAGCAATGGTGTGTGTGTGTGTGTGTGTGTGTGTGTGTGTGTGTGTGTGTGTGTGTGTGTGTGTGTGTGTGTGTGTGTGTGTGTGTGTGTGTGTGTGTGTGTGTGTGCATACAGGAACAAGTCAAGAGTACAGTGGGATAATCCGGCATGGAGCAAAACTTCTCTTTGCCTTTGCTGAGGCAACAGTGCCAAAAATAACTGTCATTACTCGCAAGGTAACGATGGATTTATTTACAAATGAAGTGATCATCATTTTCCTGCATATTTGTGAATGCATGTTGGAGAGTAATCTGGCATGATGATCATACATAACGGATTAAAAACAAGAAAACGTCATGCGTAGCACGATACTTGCAAAATACGCCCTCCCCCAAAAGTTTACCATTGATACAGCAAATTGGCCATTTCATGAAGATTTAAATTTACAATCTTGATCAAAGCTCGGGTCAACAGGATGAAAAGTGACGATTTTAGAAATTTGGCCCATGTTGACCTTTTGGCCTATGTTGACCTCAAGAACACTTGGTGGTTGAAGTCAGTGACCAGATATGCAAGTCCTCTTCAAATTTCAAGTCAATTGGATGAAAATTGAGGATTTTAGAAATTTGGCCTATGTTGACCATTTGGCCTATGTTGACCTCAAAAATACTTGGTGGTTGAATTCAGTGACCAGATATGCAAGTGGTCTTCAAATTTCAAGTCAATTGGATGAAAATTGAGGATTTTAGAAATTTGGCCTATGTTGACCTTTTGGCCTAAGTTGACTTCAAGAATACTTGGTGGTTGAATTCAGTGACCAGATATGCAAGTCCTCTTCAAATTTCAAGTCAATTGGATGAAAATTGAGGATTTTAGAAATTTGGCCTATGTTGACCTTTTGGCCGATGTTCACCTAAAATATAATTTGTGGTTGAATTCAGTGACGAGATATGCAAGTCCTTTTCAAATTTCAAGTCAATTGGATGAAATTTGAGGATTTTAGAAATTTGGCCTATGTTGACCATTTGGCCTTTGTTGACCTAAAAAATTATTGGTGCTTGAATTCAATGACCAGATATGCAAGTGGTCTTCAAATTTCAAGTCAATCGGATGAAAATTGAGGATTTTAGAAATTTAGCAAAGTTGGTGACCTTTGGCCTATGTTGACCTTTTGACCTATTGACCCCAAAAACAATAGGCTTCTGGCATTTGACCAACTCTACCACTTGGTGAAGTTTGGTGAAGATCGGTTGAAAATTGTGACCTGTAGGCCGGTGACAAACTAACAGAGTCACAAACACAACCGACCAATATACTCTATAGAAAAATCTTCGATTTTGCAAGTAATAAAACACAAATTTAGGTTTTCCATGAGCCTCGATAACGAACTTCAGGCCTGGCCAGACAATTGGTGAAAGACTTGGGCCAAAACTACAACAGGCCATACCCACAATAATGTGGGAATAATTGTGGCAGTAGAAGATTAACAAGCTAACTTTTGTATTGGGGAACAGGTGGATCTGGGGAATATGGACCATCAAGTCTATAAAGGACAGGTAAAAGCAGTGACGTGAAATGTCCAAGTTGCTATCTGGAATTACTAGATTAAAGGGTGAGATTGGATGGACAGAGGAAAGTGATTTCCCCAGGTGGAATACAAAGGGGGCAAATGTTTGTTTTTTTTTTTTTTTTTTTTTTTTTTTCGGGTGAGGATAAGCAGATTGCCTGGAGAGGCTGCCAATGAATAGAATAGTGCATCAGACCCATTCGGTCTTTGACGTAATGGATGGTGAAAAGGCAAGAAGTGCCACAGCATAATTGAAATGTGGTCTAACTCATGAAGTATTCTGGAAAGCTCAAAATACCTAACCCGTCCCACTGCCCCCACATAACCCCACTCCTCACCCCCAACTCCTACTTCCTCATACATAATGACTTTTTCACCCGAGAAAGTTGAGAAACATATGAACAGCCTCGACTCTGCCGCTGTGATGTGTGGATGTTAAATATACCAGTGGCCTTTGCAAAGAGTAAAGAGTAAGCGATGTACTGTAGCACCATGGCCAAATTCCAATTCCTGTTCTACCTTACCAAATTTTAGGGGGGGGGGGGGTAGTGGTGCATCAGCGGCACTCTGTGCTCCCAGGAAACGATGCTTCCTGCAGCCACATGCTGCATATGAAAGAAGTGCCTTGCTTTTGTTGATTTTTTTGAAAGGTGATGCAATATTTTGCAAATATTACATCATATCCAGGTATTCATTCCTTGTTTTATATCTTGTACATACACGGTCTGAAAAGTAATTATCTGTTTTTAACTTGCCATTTTTTAATAACAAATATAGATATTACCTTTTTCCCATATTTGATGTTTCAGTCAATACATTTTCTTATAGAAATAATTAAAATTCCACACAAGATCCCACATTTCTCCCACACTTTTGTAATCTCACTGATAGGTTCTCTACTGATTTTTCCCCAAATATGTCTTGGAACGTTGCCAAGAACATCGTGAATTTTGTTTTGAAGATCATGTATCGAGTCACTTTCTCAAGAAGCCTCTTTCACTTGTGTTAAAAGTCACTTTCTCAAGAAGCCTGTTTCACTTGTGTTCAGTCACTTTCTGAAGAAGCCTCCTTCACTGATGTTAAAAGTCACTTTCTCAAGAAGCATATTTCACTTATGTTAAAAGTCACTTTCTCAAGAAGCATATTTCACTTGTGTTAAAAGTCACTTTCTCAAGAAGCCTCCTTCACTGATGTTAAAAGTCACTTTCTCAAGAAGCATATTTCACTTATGTTAAAAGTCACTTTCTCAAGAAGCATATTTCACTGATGTTAAAAGTCACTTTCTCAAGAAGCCTCTTTCACTGATGTTAAAAGTCACTTTCTCAAGAAGCCTCTTTCACTTGTGTTAAAAGTCACTTTCTCAAGAAGCCTCTTTCACTTGTGTTAAAAGTCACTTTCTCAAGAAGCCTCTTTCACTTGTGTTAAAAGTCACTTTCTCAAGAAGCATATTTCACTTATGTTAAAAGTCACTTTCTCAAGAAGCCTCTTTCACTGATGTTAAAAGTCACTTTCTCAAGAAGCCTCTTTCACTGATGTTAAAAGTCACTTTCTCAAGAAGCATATTTCACTTATGTTAAAAGTCACTTTCTCAAGAAGCCTCCTTCACTGATGTTAAAAGTCACTTTCTCAAGAAGCCTCTTTCACTGATGTTAAAAGTCACTTTCTCAAGAAGCCTCCTTCACTGATGTTAAAAGTCACTTTCTCAAGAAGCCTCTTTCACTTGTGTTAAAAGTCACTTTCTCAAGAAGCCTCTTTCACTTGTGTTAAAAGTCACTTTCTCAAGAAGCCTCCTTCACTGATGTTAAAAGTCACTTTCTCGAGAAGCCTCCTTCACTGATGTTAAAAGTCACTTTCTCAAGAAGCCTGTTTCACTGATGTTAAAAGTCACTTTCTCGAGAAGCCTCCTTCACTGATGTTAAAAGTCACTTTCTCAAGAAGCCTCCTTCACTTATGTTAAAAGTCACTTTCTCAAGTAGCCTCTTTCACTGATGTTAAAAGTCACTTTCTCAAAAAGCCTCCTTCACTGATGTTAAAAGTCACTTTCTCAAGAAGCCTCTTTCACTTGTGTTAAAATTCACTTTCTCGAGAAGCCTCCTTCACTGATGTTAAAAGTCACTTTCTCAAGAAGCCTCCTTCACTTATGTTAAAAGTCACTTTCTCGAGAAGCCTCCTTCACTGATGTTAAAAGTCACTTTCTCAAGAAGCCTCCTTCACTGATGTTAAAAGTCACTTTCTCGAGAAGCCTCCTTCACTGATGTTAAAAGTCACTTTCTCAAGAAGCCTCCTTCATTTATGTTAAAAGTCACTTTCTCAAGAAGCCTCCTTCACTTGTGTTAAAAGTCACTTTCTCAAGAAGCCTCTTTCACTTGTGTTAAAAGTCACTTTCTCAAGAAGCCTCTTTCACTGATGTTAAAAGTCACTTTCTCGAGAAGCCTCCTTCACTGATGTTAAAAGTCACTTTCTCAAGAAGCCTCTTTCACTGATGTTAAAAGTCACTTTCTCAAGAAGCCTGTTTCACTGATGTTAAAAGTCACTTTCTCAAGAAGCCTCCTTCACTGATGTTAAAAGTCACTTTCTCAAGAAGCCTCTTTCACTTGTGTTAAAAGTCACTTTCTCAAGAAGCCTGTTTCACTGATGTTAAAAGTCACTTTCTCAAGAAGTCTCCTTCACTGATGTTAAAAGTCACTTTCTCAAGAAGCATATTTCACTTATGTTAAAAGACACTTTCTCAAGAAGCCTCTTTCACTGATGTTAAAAGTCACTTTCTCAAGAAGCCTCTTTCACTTGTGTTAAAAGTCACTTTCTCAAGAAGCATATTTCACTTATGTTAAAAGTCACTTTCTCAAGAAGCCTCTTTCACTTGTGTTAAAAGTCACTTTCTCAAGAAGCATATTTCACTTATGTTAAAAGTCACTTTCTCAAGAAGCCTATTTCACTTATGTTAAAAGTCACTTTCTCAAGAAGCCTCCTTCACTGATGTTAAAAGTCACTTTCTCAAGAAGCCTATTTCACTTGTGTTAAAAGTCACTTTCTCAAGAAGCCTATTTCACTGATGTTAAAAGTCACTTTCTCAAGAAGCTTCTTTCACTGATGTTAAAAGTCACTTTCTCAAGAAGCTTCTTTCACTGATGTTAAAAGTCACTTTCTCAAGAAGCCTCCTTCACTGATGTTAAAAGTCACTTTCTCAAGAAGCCTCCTTCACTGATGTTAAAAGTCACTTTCTCAAGAAGCCTCCTTCACTGATGTTAAAAGTCACTTTCTCAAGAAGCCTCCTTCACTGATGTTAAAAGTCACTTTCTCAAGAAGCCTCTTTCACTTGTGTTAAAAGTCACTTTCTCAAGAAGCCTCCTTCACTGATGTTAAAAGTCACTTTCTCAAGAAGCCTCCTTCACTGATGTTAAAAGTCACTTTCTCAAGAAGCCTCTTTCACTTGTGTTAAAAGTCACTTTCTCAAGAAGCCTCCTTCACTGATGTTAAAAGTCACTTTCTCAAGAAGCCTATTTCACTTGTGTTAAAAGTCACTTTCTCAAGAAGCCTATTTCACTTATGTTAAAAGTCACTTTCTCAAGAAGCCTATTTCACTTATGTTAAAAGTCACTTTCTCAAGAAGCCTCTTTCACTGATGTTAAAAGTCACTTTCTCAAGAAGCCTCTTTCACTTGTGTTAAAAGTCACTTTCTCAAGAAGCCTATTTCACTTATGTTAAAAGTCACTTTCTCAAGAAGCCTATTTCACTTATGTTAAAAGTCACTTTCTCAAGAAGCCTATTTCACTTATGTTAAAAGTCACTTTCTCAAGAAGCCTATTTCACTTGTGTTAAAAGTCACTTTCTCAAGAAGCCTATTTCACTTATGTTAAAAGTCACTTTCTCAAGAAGCCTATTTCACTTGTGTTAAAAGTCACTTTCTCAAGAAGCCTCTTTCACTGATGTTAAAAGTCACTTTCTCAAGAAGCCTATTTCACTTATGTTAAAAGTCACTTTCTCAAGAAGCCTCTTTCACTGATGTTAAAAGTCACTTTCTCAAGAAGCCTCTTTCACTTGTGTTAAAAGTCACTTTCTCAAGAAGCCTCCTTCACTGATGTTAAAAGTCACTTTCTCAAGAAGCCTCTTTCACTGATGTTAAAAGTCACTTTCTCAAGAAGCCTCCTTCACTGATGTTAAAAGTCACTTTCTCAAGAAGCCTCTTTCACTTGTGTTAAAAGTCACTTTCTCAAGAAGCCTCCTTCACTGATGTTAAAAGTCACTTTCTCAAGAAGCCTCTTTCACTGATGTTAAAAGTCACTTTCTCAAGAAGCCTCCTTCACTGATGTTAAAAGTCACTTTCTCAAGAAGCCTCTTTCACTTGTGTTAAAAGTCATTTTCTCAAGAAGCCTCTTTCACTGATGTTAAAAGTCACTTTCTCAAGAAGCCTCCTTCACTGATGTTAAAAGTCACTTTCTCAAGAAGCCTCTTTCACTTGTGTTAAAAGTCACTTTCTCAAGAAGCCTGTTTCACTGATGTTAAAAGTCACTTTCTCAAGAAGCCTCTTTCACTGATGTTAAAAGTCACTTTCTCAAGAAGCCTCTTTCACTTGTGTTAAAAGTCACTTTCTCAAGAAGCCTCTTTCACTTGTGTTAAAAGTCACTTTCTCAAGAAGCCTGTTTCACTGATGTTAAAAGTCACTTTCTCAAGAAGCCTCCTTCACTGATGTTAAAAGTCACTTTCTCAAGAAGCCTCTTTCACTGATGTTAAAAGTCACTTTCTCAAGAAGCCTCCTTCACTGATGTTAAAAGTCACTTTCTCAAGAAGCCTCCTTCACTGATGTTAAACGTCACTTTCTCAAGAAGCCTATTTCACTTGTGTTAAAAGTCACTTTCTCAAGAAGCCTTTTTCACTAATGTTAAAAGTCACTTTCTCAAGAAGCCTCCTTCACTGATGTTAAAAGTCACTTTCTCAAGAAGCCGATTTCACTTATGTTAAAAGTCACTTTCTCAAGAAGCCTCTTTCACTTGTGTTAAAAGTCACTTTCTCAAGAAGCCTCCTTCACTGATGTTAAAAGTCACTTTCTCAAGAAGCCTATTTCACTTGTGTTAAAAGTCACTTTCTCAAGAAGCCGATTTCACTTATGTTAAAAGTCACTTTCTCAAGAAGCCTCTTTCACTGATGTTAAAAGTCACTTTCTCAAGAAGCCTCTTTCACTGATGTTAAAAGTCACTTTCTCAAGAAGCCTCTTTCACTTATGTTAAAAGTCACTTTCTCAAGAAGCGTCTTTCACTTGTGTTAAAAGTCACTTTCTCAAGAAGCCTCTTTCACTTGTGTTAAAAGTCACTTTCTCAAGAAGCCTCTTTCACTTGTGTTAAAAGTCACTTTCTCAAGAAGCCTCTTTCACTGATGTTAAAAGTCACTTTCTCAAGAAGCCTCTTTCACTGATGTTAAAAGTCACTTTCTCAAGAAGCCTCTTTCACTTGTGTTAAAAGTCACTTTCTCAAGAAGCTTCTTTCACTGATGTTAAAAGTCACTTTCTCAAGAAGCCTCCTTCACTGATGTTAAAAGTCACTTTCTCAAGAAGCCTCTTTCACTGATGTTAAAAGTCACTTTCTCAAGAAGCTTCTTTCACTGATGTTAAAAGTCACTTTCTCAAGAAGCTTCTTTCACTGATGTTAAAAGTCACTTTCTCAAGAAGCCTCCTTCACTGATGTTAAAAGTCACTTTCTCAAGAAGCCTCCTTCACTGATGTTAAAAGTCACTTTCTCAAGAAGCCTCCTTCACTGATGTTAAAAGTCACTTTCTCAAGAAGCCTCCTTCACTGATGTTAAAAGTCACTTTCTCAAGAAGCCTCTTTCACTTGTGTTAAAAGTCACTTTCTCAAGAAGCCTCCTTCACTGATGTTAAAAGTCACTTTCTCAAGAAGCCTCCTTCACTGATGTTAAAAGTCACTTTCTCAAGAAGCCTCCTTCACTGATGTTAAAAGTCACTTTCTCAAGAAGCCTCCTTCACTGATGTTAAAAGTCACTTTCTCAAGAAGCCTCCTTCACTGATGTTAAAAGTCACTTTCTCAAGAAGCCTCTTTCACTTGTGTTAAAAGTCACTTTCTCAAGAAGCCTCCTTCACTGATGTTAAAAGTCACTTTCTCAAGAAGCCTATTTCACTTGTGTTAAAAGTCACTTTCTCAAGAAGCCTCCTTCACTGATGTTAAAAGTCACTTTCTCAAGAAGCCTCCTTCACTGATGTTAAAAGTCACTTTCTCAAGAAGCCTCTTTCACTTGTGTTAAAAGTCACTTTCTCAAGAAGCCTCTTTCACTTGTGTTAAAAGTCACTTTCTCAAGAAGCCTCCTTCACTGATGTTAAAAGTCACTTTCTCAAGAAGCCTCTTTCACTTGTGTTAAAAGTCACTTTCTCAAGAAGCCTCCTTCACTGATGTTAAAAGTCACTTTCTCAAGAAGCCTATTTCACTTGTGTTAAAAGTCACTTTCTCAAGAAGCCTATTTCACTTATGTTAAAAGTCACTTTCTCAAGAAGCCTATTTCACTTATGTTAAAAGTCACTTTCTCAAGAAGCCTATTTCACTTATGTTAAAAGTCACTTTCTCAAGAAGCCTCTTTCACTGATGTTAAAAGTCACTTTCTCAAGAAGCCTCTTTCACTTGTGTTAAAAGTCACTTTCTCAAGAAGCCTCTTTCACTTGTGTTAAAAGTCACTTTCTCAAGAAGCCTCCTTCACTGATGTTAAAAGTCACTTTCTCAAGAAGCCTCTTTCACTGATGTTAAAAGTCACTTTCTCAAGAAGCCTCCTTCACTGATGTTAAAAGTCACTTTCTCAAGAAGCCTCTTTCACTTGTGTTAAAAGTCACTTTCTCAAGAAGCCTCCTTCACTGATGTTAAAAGTCACTTTCTCAAGAAGCCTCCTTCACTGATGTTAAAAGTCACTTTCTCAAGAAGCCTCTTTCACTGATGTTAAAAGTCACTTTCTCAAGAAGCCTCTTTCACTGATGTTAAAAGTCACTTTCTCAAGAAGCCTCTTTCACTGATGTTAAAAGTCACTTTCTCAAGAAGCCTCTTTCACTTGTGTTAAAAGTCACTTTCTCAAGAAGCCTCCTTCACTGATGTTAAAAGTCACTTTCTCAAGAAGCCTATTTCACTTGTGTTAAAAGTCACTTTCTCAAGAAGCCTCCTTCACTGATGTTAAAAGTCACTTTCTCAAGAAGCCTCCTTCACTGATGTTAAAAGTCACTTTCTCAAGAAGCCTCTTTCACTTGTGTTAAAAGTCACTTTCTCAAGAAGCCTCTTTCACTTGTGTTAAAAGTCACTTTCTCAAGAAGCCTCCTTCACTGATGTTAAAAGTCACTTTCTCAAGAAGCCTCTTTCACTTGTGTTAAAAGTCACTTTCTCAAGAAGCCTCCTTCACTGATGTTAAAAGTCACTTTCTCAAGAAGCCTATTTCACTTGTGTTAAAAGTCACTTTCTCAAGAAGCCTATTTCACTTATGTTAAAAGTCACTTTCTCAAGAAGCCTATTTCACTTATGTTAAAAGTCACTTTCTCAAGAAGCCTCTTTCACTTGTGTTAAAAGTCACTTTCTCAAGAAGCCTCCTTCACTGATGTTAAAAGTCACTTTCTCAAGAAGCCTCTTTCACTGATGTTAAAAGTCACTTTCTCAAGAAGCCTCCTTCACTGATGTTAAAAGTCACTTTCTCAAGAAGCCTCTTTCACTTGTGTTAAAAGTCACTTTCTCAAGAAGCCTCCTTCACTGATGTTAAAAGTCACTTTCTCAAGAAGCCTCCTTCACTGATGTTAAAAGTCACTTTCTCAAGAAGCCTCTTTCACTGATGTTAAAAGTCACTTTCTCAAGAAGCCTCTTTCACTGATGTTAAAAGTCACTTTCTCAAGAAGCCTCTTTCACTGATGTTAAAAGTCACTTTCTCAAGAAGCCTCTTTCACTTGTGTTAAAAGTCACTTTCTCAAGAAGCCTCTTTCACTTGTGTTAAAAGTCACTTTCTCAAGAAGCCTCCTTCACTGATGTTAAAAGTCACTTTCTCAAGAAGCCTCTTTCACTGATGTTAAAAGTCACTTTCTCAAGAAGCCTCCTTCACTGATGTTAAAAGTCACTTTCTCAAGAAGCCTCTTTCACTTGTGTTAAAAGTCACTTTCTCAAGAAGCCTCCTTCACTGATGTTAAAAGTCACTTTCTCAAGAAGCCTCCTTCACTGATGTTAAAAGTCACTTTCTCAAGAAGCCTCTTTCACTGATGTTAAAAGTCACTTTCTCAAGAAGCCTCTTTCACTGATGTTAAAAGTCACTTTCTCAAGAAGCCTCTTTCACTGATGTTAAAAGTCACTTTCTCAAGAAGCCTCTTTCACTTATGTTAAAAGTCACTTTCTCAAGAAGCGTCTTTCACTTGTGTTAAAAGTCACTTTCTCAAGAAGCCTCTTTCACTTGTGTTAAAAGTCACTTTCTCAAGAAGCCTCTTTCACTTGTGTTAAAAGTCACTTTCTCAAGAAGCCTCTTTCACTGATGTTAAAAGTCACTTTCTCAAGAAGCCTCTTTCACTGATGTTAAAAGTCACTTTCTCAAGAAGCCTCTTTCACTTGTGTTAAAAGTCACTTTCTCAAGAAGCTTCTTTCACTGATGTTAAAAGTCACTTTCTCAAGAAGCCTCCTTCACTGATGTTAAAAGTCACTTTCTCAAGAAGCCTCTTTCACTGATGTTAAAAGTCACTTTCTCAAGAAGCTTCTTTCACTGATGTTAAAAGTCACTTTCTCAAGAAGCTTCTTTCACTGATGTGTAAAGTCACTTTCTCAAGAAGCCTCCTTCACTGATGTTAAAAGTCACTTTCTCAAGAAGCCTCCTTCACTGATGTTAAAAGTCACTTTCTCAAGAAGCCTCCTTCACTGATGTTAAAAGTCACTTTCTCAAGAAGCCTCCTTCACTGATGTTAAAAGTCACTTTCTCAAGAAGCCTCTTTCACTTGTGTTAAAAGTCACTTTCTCAAGAAGCCTCCTTCACTGATGTTAAAAGTCACTTTCTCAAGAAGCCTATTTCACTTGTGTTAAAAGTCACTTTCTCAAGAAGCCTCCTTCACTGATGTTAAAAGTCACTTTCTCAAGAAGCCTCCTTCACTGATGTTAAAAGTCACTTTCTCAAGAAGCCTCTTTCACTTGTGTTAAAAGTCACTTTCTCAAGAAGCCTCCTTCACTGATGTTAAAAGTCACTTTCTCAAGAAGCCTCTTTCACTTGTGTTAAAAGTCACTTTCTCAAGAAGCCTATTTCACTTATGTTAAAAGTCACTTTCTCAAGAAGCCTCCTTCACTTGTGTTAAAAGTCACTTTCTCAAGAAGCCTCCTTCACTGATGTTAAAAGTCACTTTCTCAAGAAGCCTCTTTCACTTGTGTTAAAAGTCACTTTCTCAAGAAGCCTCCTTCACTGATGTTAAAAGTCACTTTCTCAAGAAGCCTCCTTCACTGATGTTAAAAGTCACTTTCTCAAGAAGCCTCTTTCACTTGTGTTAAAAGTCACTTTCTCAAGAAGCCTCCTTCACTGATGTTAAAAGTCACTTTCTCAAGAAGCCTCCTTCACTGATGTTAAAAGTCACTTTCTCAAGAAGCCTATTTCACTTGTGTTAAAAGTCACTTTCTCAAGAAGCCTATTTCACTTATGTTAAAAGTCACTTTCTCAAGAAGCCTATTTCACTTATGTTGAAAGTCACTTTCTCAAGAAGCCTCCTTCACTGATGTTAAAAGTCACTTTCTCAAGAAGCCTCTTTCACTTGTGTTAAAAGTCACTTTCTCAAGAAGCCTCCTTCACTGATGTTAAAAGTCACTTTCTCAAGAAGCCTCTTTCACTTGTGTTAAAAGTCACTTTCTCAAGAAGCCTCCTTCACTGATGTTAAAAGTCACTTTCTCAAGAAGCCGATTTCACTTATGTTAAAAGTCACTTTCTCAAGAAGCCTATTTCACTTATGTTAAAAGTCACTTTCTCAAGAAGCCGATTTCACTTATGTTAAAAGTCACTTTCTCAAGAAGCCTATTTCACTGATATTAAAAGTCACTTTCTCAAGAAGCCTATTTCACTTGTGTTAAAAGTCACTTTCTCAAGAAGCCTCTTTCACTTGTGTTAAAAGTCACTTTCTCGAGAAGCCTCGTTCACTGATGTTAAAAGTCACTTTCTCAAGAAGCCTGTTTCACCTGTGTTAAAAGTCACTTTCTCAAGAAGCCTGATTTTTGGATCATGTTGTTGAAGAGTATGACACACTTATTGCTGTAAGATCTCATTAATGTATAGATCTGCCATCAGATTGCCAGGTATACGGATCAAGTTAGTGTGAAAAGTTTCAGCAAGACCACTCCACATCATTACACTTCCACCTCCAAAATTTGCAGCTTCCTGGATACAGACTGAGGCATATTGCTCATTGCGTCTTCTGTAGACCCATTCATGTCCATCATGCCTTTCAAGGAGAAAACTGGATTATATACTGAATATAACACTTTCCCATGTTTGTGGAGGTGATGGTTTGACCACTAAGCGTGCTTGGATGTGTCACGGTGCAAGTCTTGGTTGCTGAACAGGATGGTGAGCACAGATCTCTGCATCACAGAGTCTCCTCAAGACGGTGTTGACACTTATCCTATGAGGTCCAGGGAATGTTTGCAGTGCTCTGGACAGTTTGAAACAGATTGCATATATGGGTCATACAAATGTATCGGTACTGAGCGGGAGTCGTTATCCTGGGATGTCCACTTCTTGGCATATCTTTTGCTGATCCAGTGGCTTGATAATGTATTTTGAGGTCATAAACGGTTCCCCTTCTCACGTTTAAGAGCCTTGTAACATGGCTAATGCCATGATTACAGCGTGCTTCCACATTATGCAATATGATACCGTCCAATTCACTGATCCTCATCAGCAGTTGCATTATTGTCAACAGACCTGGAAAGCATCAGATGCTGGTGCAACACTCCAGACTTGCTATTAAACCCATGCAGGCCTTGCATCCTTACTCTTTCCGGCAGCCTTGTTGTGCCAACCCAACTCCTTGATTATCAACTGGGCCTCACCATCAGACACAACCTTTCCTGGGAATACTACATTTCCACGCAGGCTTCCAAAGTCAGTTTAATACTGGGCATCCTCTCCATTATGCCAAGTCCCCAATACATCTCAACTTCTCATTGCCTACAAGGTATTTCTCTGTACCTCGATTGAGTATCACTTTCTAATCTGTGACTCATAGATGCTGTGAAATAAAAAAGTCAACATCAGCATTTTCCACAGAGCCAATATCTCAGTTTCTCTCCACCAACAGGTTGGTGGCCTCTGATTAATACCACCTTTCTTCCGGGCTTTCTGCCATGCTATTTCAGCCCTAAGCCTCTCCAGGATTGCACACATTCTTCCACTAACCCCTTCCCTGTTAACCTTTCAAAATACAGACTTGCTGCTCACCATTCCTTTTTTTCTGCCTGATTCAGTACTTCTCACCAGATGGGCTAGTCTTTCTTACTCGCATGATCTTTCCCTTTTCTATGCCCATCTATCCTCCCCATACTCACCTCTCATTTTCAGGTTGCAATCTTTGTCTTTCCTCTGCTATTATCCCATTCACCCACCACTTGTTTGTATGGTTGTTATCCCACCACCCTACTTTCACAATAATTCCCCTTTTACCTTTTCTCTACTCCACACACAAGTGCAAAGTGTGATGCAGGCCAGGCATCTTCCCTTCAAAGCAATACTGTTACATGGAGCATTCTATTTTGTTAATATTAAGTGTGATAATTCAATTTGACCTTTGCAGGAGGTAAAGCTCCACTTTTTCTAGAATATAAATAATTGCTCAAAATTGGAGACTGCTAACTGGTAACCCTGGATTACCATGTAATTTATCACCAGTTTGGTTTTAATTTTATGTTGATGGTAGGCTTGTTTTATCTATACAAAAATGCTTTCCTTCCACAGGCTTATGGGGGTGCCTATGATGTCATGAGTTCTAAGCATCTCCGTGGTGACATGAACTATGCTTGGCCCACAGCAGAGGTTGCAGTTATGGGAGCAAAGGTAATGTTGGGTGTTCTTGGTTTTTGTTTAGTCGTGCAATATAATTTCTGATGTGCCATGCAATGTTCTATATATATATATATATATATATACATATATATATATATATATATTATATATATATATATATGTATATATTGTTGCGGTTTTGTGTTTTGATAATAAAGGTTAATTTCCCCTCCTAGTTTAGTTACACAACAACATGTAGCCTCGTTAAAGCTCAGTTATTTCTTAGTAAATGTAAGCGTAGACCTTTCCTATGTGTAGTTTTGCGTTGAGTAGGATAATGAGAATGAGGTCCTTTACGATGCCTCGATGCTTTGGGTTTTGGCGCAAAATACCACGATGCCGGCCTGAACAAGTCGATCAAGGCCGAAGGAAGGCGGGGCAAGAGGAGTGGGAGTGACCGGTAAGCACGAGCCGCCAATCAGGGCTCAAGGGGAGTGACTACCACGGCGGCAAAAGGCGGGGTTTGGAACATTCGATTCGGGCCAGGGCGGGACGATATATGACCCTGTGCCCAGAGCCCCCACCTCAGTTATGAGGCAAGCCCATCAGTCGGTTCGGAGCGCTGAGTTATGAGATGGGAGGAGACGCGCTCCGTTGAGTTACGAGAGGGAAAGCGCTGTGTTGAGCTGGAGTCAGATCCTCCGTTGAGTTACGAGAGTGAAAGCGCTGAGTTACGAGTTATGAGTTCGGAGCGCTCAGTTTTACGACAGTTGTATTAATTGTGCTGTAAAAGACAGCCGTGCCGGGCCAGAGACGCGCATATTTTCCCACCTGCCTGCCTTTGCGGAGATACGCGCCGCGAGGATTTTCCCGCCTGCCTGCCTGTCTTCGCCGGGGATACGTGCAGTGACCGCCAGAGGGCCACGCCGGGTGAGCTGTTCCTGGACGACCAAAACCGGCGCGTTCAGCGTATGAACAATTCTTCCTTCATCCCCCTGTGAGTGTGAGTGGGCCCATTGTCTGGGTAATAAGCTAAGACTGCTTAAGACTGCCCTGTGTCTTTCCTTCTTCTTCCACTGTACATTGTGTAAATAATAATAATTAAATCTGTTATTCCTTTGATTCGACCGTTTCGTCTCTTCCATCATTGACTTAGCGTGGTACGAATTATATCGCTCTGATTGGGTTCCAATAGCAAGGTAACAGCACGGACCACGTGGTACACCATCCGCTCGGGTGTACTTAATTACCCGTGGTTTGTGCGAGACTCGATCCCCGCTTCCGCGGCGGCGTGGGTACGTATTATGTGCGAAAATGGTTCTGAAACCCTTTTCCACGTCTGACCGGAAGTGGCGACTCAGTCTCGCGGTTCGAATACCCAAGGAGAACAAGGGGCTTAATCTCCCCTTGGTAAGGGAACGGGCTTTGCCAAAACCATAACATTTGGTGTCAGGAGTGGGATTGGACCTGGAGTGTGCTTCACGCACTCGAAATTACGAGCGAACGAAATTTAGTTTGTTAAAAGCCTAATTATATTCGTACCATGGCTGGCCAAGGCGGTCGAATGCCGGTGGGGGTAGATGAAGAGTATGAATGGATGACCCAAGACCAGGAGAGACAGTTGGTGGTGGAGGAAGCTGAAGAGGGTGCGGCAGCTGGTAAAGACAATGGCGGTGCCTCGCACGTGGCGGTGGCAGCCAAGCCCGCTGTGCGACCCGGGTTCGACATTGAATTATTCATGACCCAAATGATAGACGAACTTCGGGGACTAAATAATAACATGAATAAAATGAATGAAAGAATGGACACCTGAGGGGAGACATTAGAAAAAATGATGGCAAAGTCAAAGAGGGACATGAAAAAGGCCAGGGGAGGAGATAGGGCACAGGTTGAGCGAGGAGGTCGCGGTGGCGTGCGACGAGGTGAAGCAGATTGAGGAACGTGTGGGGCGCGAACTTGACCGAGGCACAGCCAAGTTGACCGGAGATAATGAAATCGCGACGCGGGGTGTAGAAGAGCCGATGGTCACCGAATTGGACAAATAAATTTTATGGGTGCTGGCGGTCGTCGAGGAAAAGGAAATAATCGGGGCTGAAGAGATGGTAGACACAGAAAATAAATCGCGGGAGAAAGAAATGGAACCCGCACAAAATTTGTATTCACACCGTGATGCCGTGCTTGCTAACCCCAATAAAGGTTTGCAGGTGCTGGCGAAGAAGCCGGGGAAGAAGGACCCCGAGGTGAGAAATAATTGCGCGAATGTGTTTGGCGCGAACGGGTTTTTGGCGTGCTTGGGAGAGAGACGAGACCCGGGCGTTCGCGGAAGGTCCATTGTGCTGTGTACAAGAGAGTGTGGTACGCGGCACGAGAGAGAGAGTGTGCGCCGGAGTGTGCCGGAGAAGAGTGTGTTACGGAGTGTGTAACGGGAGAGTGTGTTAGAGTGTGTGCAGGAGTGCACACCAGAGCATGTTGCAGAGTGTGCAGGAGTGCACACCCGGGGGTGTTACGGAGTGTGTAACGAAAGAGTGTGCGCCAGGGTGTGCGATAATGGGGTGTGTGAAAGGCGTGAGTGCGCCTAGGTGTGCAGGTACGAGTACGGAGTGTGAGGGAGAATGCACACCAGAGAATGTGGAAGGAGAGTGTGCAGTAACGGAGTGTATGGGAGGCGCGGGGACGCCTGGGTATGCGAGTGCGGAGTGGGTCGCGAGTACTGAGGATGCGGCTGAAGCATCGACACCGACCGGGGTAGCGTTTAGCGGGATGGATAGCGAACGTGAGCCCCCGGTGAGTTGTGTGCAGCGGGGATCGGTGCCGCGGCGGCCTCACAAGGACCGACGTGCACGATTCGTGCCGGCCCCCGCACTGTATGGTTGGTGCCGTGCCGTGCCGTGGCAGCAAAGGCAATCGGCGAGGTTCAAGGGGAGGTAGGAGATTTCGGAGCCACGCACCCTACCGGGTGCGGTGCTCAGACCGTGGCCGGTTGGGCCACCGTGCGTGGGACCGCGAGGCCCCGCGTAGGGATGGGGCCCTGCACCTCGGCCCATCCATACCTCCTCCCTTGGAACGTAAATGCTGGACGGACACCCCATACAGGAGACCAACCACCCGCATGGATCGCTCGGCCCTTCGGGGTCGAGCCGTGACAATGTACCTCCATAGATGGAGAGGCTCCAAGTGTAGCGGACGGATGAGAGTAGTGTACCCTATGTGGAGGAATGGTAGTGTTACCATTCCTCACACAGGGCCCATGAGCATTAGTTTAGGGGGATGGCAGTGATAGACACATGGGGGTGCCAGCAATGGTTACCTCCATGGGGCGCCGAAGCTAGCTGAGGGAGGGCTAGGATGATGATAGGGAATTAGAAGACTGTAGGGACGAGATTTAAGTTGTGACACCTGGACTATAGAGGGGACGTAGAGAGATTAGATGGATGATAATGACAAGGGAGTGCATAGTCTTAAAGGGACGACGGGGAAGCACGAGTTTTAGGGGAAGTAGTCAGCTAGATGATGCTGTGTGTGTGTGGAAAATAAGAGGAATTGTGTGTTGAGACAAATGGAATTGTGTTGAGGGGTATGGAAAGTAGTGTGCGAGATAAGAGGTGTGTGAGCACAAAATGTGTGCGAGAAAAATGGTGTGCGAATAAGTGGTGTGGAATGCATGGTGCGAAGGAGTGAATGGGGGGAGGTGGAACCCATTCGCGAAAGCCCGGGGTGGGTAGTGTAAAGTCAGGTCGAGGGTATAGGCAAAATTTGTATGGATATTGACACCTGTGGTGCGGGTAGTGGAAACGAAGTGTTTTGTTGGGTGCATGAGTATGTGGAATGGCTGGGCGTGTGGCTTAATTGGTGCGTATGGTTATTGGGGCACTCCGCCACTGGTAGTTTGTCGGCCAGGTGAGGCCGCAGGTAGGCTCTGGGAGCCGGATAGGGTAGTTGTGAGTGGGGCCCGAGGATCCCAGGAGAGGACCCGGTTGCCCGATGCCAAGGTGGGCACAGAGGGGGTAAGCGCCAGGAGGGCCTTCCCCAGTTAGGTTAGTTGTAGTGTTGAGTGGGGCCCGAGGATCCCAGGAGAGGACCCGGGTTGCCCAATGCCAAGGTGGGCATCAGGGGGTAAAGTGCCAGGAGGGGCCTTCCCCACTTTAGGTAGTCGCAGGAGCAGGTAAGCTCGGGTGGCGACTTCAGTGGCGGAGGTGCGCAGGTAGGTAGACCTGCTGGTAGAGCCACACGACCCAGCCCCGAAATTGTGCGAGGGCACAGAGAGAAAATTCGTGGGAGTGAGACCCAAATTCAGAGGACACCACAGAGTGGGCAATGGGAATTCGGGTTCTTAGAACCACATAGTTTAAAGAGGCCGATTGGCAGGGTACGACCCCGGGTAGTTTAAATGAGTAAATGTCAGTAGTGTAGTTAGGTAGGATGAGAAATCCCTTCGCGCCATCCACAGCCAGTCACCAAGGAGGACGAAGCTCCACACCAGTGCTCTGTAAGCTGTTTGGGAGTGAGACGCATCACGACGTAATGAGACGTTGTATTTGTTCCATCCCTTCCTTCCTGGGAGGGATTGGGAGACGAATTCGGAGATAGAGGGGGATATGGGAGACAAGATGTAGAGACGGATTGTAAATACAAGGGGGGCTAGCGTTGTATAGCCGATGGTGGGGGGTACGAACGGATAGGGACGAGCTTGCTCTGCTCGCTCTTCCGCGCCACTTGCACTGCATTACCTTGTGTTTCTGTGTGCGATTGCGCCTTTTCCGCTTTGCTTGTTGTGCCGTGTCTCTCCCCCCACCCCAGGACCATGTTAGAGGTGGAGCTGTGCAGCACCATTGACCTGTGCAGCATCCCTGCTGCACTTTGCTGCATCTGTTCAGCCGAACGGCGCAGCATTTGCTGCCGTATCCTTTCGCTGCAACCTTGTTGCACCTGTGCAGCGCTTAGCTGCCGCAAACCCTTTGCTGCACCTTATCACACCTATGGACCACAAGCTTTGTGGCCTTGCACCTCTGCTGTGCAGCGCCTTGCTGCAAAATCATCTTGCACCTTCGGACCACTTGTTTGAGTGGCATTAATGTCACGCAGTCGGACCACATGAGGTTGGCCCTGCCTGGCAAAGAAATAAAATATATGCATTTTTTTGTGCATTTTTATTATGGTGTGCTAGGCATGAGAAGATGTGTAAGGTTAGAGAGCCCTGAAGATTAAAAATGGCCTGTATGCCGGTCCGGGGGCTCGCCGGTTTGATAGATGCACACAGAAGAAGCAAGAAGCAAGATGCAAGAAGAAAGCAGCAAATGTCATGATTTTTTAGTGTGATTTTTGCTGTGCTCTCTCTCCCCTCCAATCTTCTCTTCCAAAAAAGGACAGGTCCTGGGGCATAGATTTGTAAATAAGGTTAAGGTTAAGTTTTTGTGCTTGTAAATATAAAAATGCTGCCCACCGGCTATGTGTTTAGTTTGAAAAATTCCGGAATTTCGGTTAGTTGTGGGCGTGAATCTGATATGTCGCTACTCAGCGCAATAGGAGGGACATATCTAGTGTTTTAAAACTGTCGCATACACGGGTCAGAGTAAATGTTAGGGAGACCCACACCTATATGTCACATGTAAAAGTAAAGTTAATTTTGCATGCCATTCTCTAACCGGTCGTTTCATTTGTTGGTTCTGACTCGGGGACGACTCTGACGAGGGAGGGGTGTAGTGTTGCGGTTTTGTGTTTTGATAATAAAGGTTAATTTCCCCTCATAGTTTAGTTACACGACAACATGTAGCTCGTTAAAGCTCAGTTATTTCTTAGTAAATGTAAGCGTAGACCTTTCCTGTGTGTAGTTTTGCGTTGAGTAGGATAATGAGAATTAGGTCCTTTGCGATGACTCGATGCTTTGGGTTTTGGCGTAAAATACCACGAGGCCGGCCTGAACAAGTCGATCAAGGCCGAAGGAAGGCGGGGCAGGAGGAGTGGGAGTGACCGGTAAGCACGAGCCGCCAATCAGGGCTCGAGGGGAGTGACTTACCACTGCGGCAAAAGGCGGGGTTTTGAACATTCGATTCGGGCCAGGGCGGGACGATATATGACCCTGTGCCCAGAGCCCCCACCTCAGTTATGAGGCAAGCCCATCAGTCGGTTCGGAGCGCTGAGTTATGAGACGGGAGGAGACGCGCTCCGTTGAGTTACGAGAGGGAAAGCGCTCTGTTGAGCTGGAGTCAGATCCTCCGTTGAGTTACGAGAGTGAAAGCGCTGAGTTACGAGTTATGAGTTCGGAGCGCTCAGTTTGATGGCAGTTGTATTAATCGTGCTGTAAAAGACAGCCGTGCCAGGCCAGAGACGCGCATATTTTCCCACCTGCCTGCCTTTGCGGAGATACGCGCCGCAAGGGTTTTCCCGCCTGCCTGCCTGTCTTCACCGGGGATACGTGCGGTGACCGCCAGAGGGCCATGCCGGGTGAGCTGTTCCTGGACGACCAAAGCCGGCGCATTCAGCGCATGAACAATTCTTCCTTCATTTCCCTGTGAGTGTGAGTGGGCCCATTGTCTGGGGAATAAGCTAAGACTGCCCTGTGTCTTTCCTTCTTCTACCACTGTACATTGTGTAAATAATAATAATTAAATCTGTTATTCCTTTGATTCGACCGTTTCGTCTCTTCCATCATTGACTTAGCGTGGTACGAATTATATCGCTCTGATCGGGTTCCAATAGCAAGGTAACAGCACGGACCACGTGGTACGCCATCCGCTCGGGTGTACTCAATTACGCGTGGTTCGTGCGAGACTCGATCCCCGCTTCTGCGGCGGCGTGGGTACTTAGGTACGTGCGAAAATTGTCCCGAAACCCTTTTCCACGTCTGACCGGAAGTGGCGACTCAGTCTTGCGGTTCGAAGACCCAAGGAGAACAATGGGCTTAATCTCCCCTTGGTAAGGGAACGGGCTTCGCCAAAACCGTAACTATATATATATATATATATATATATATATATATATATATATATATACACACACACACACACACAACTGTGAGAAAGCAAATGTAAAAAATTTCGTTGAACTCGAGGAAGACTGAGAAGAAGACCGGTTTGGTCGAAAGCTTGTCGAAAATAAAGGATCGACCTTCTTGAAGCTACGTCCGCTACTTATTTAATTTATTCCCATTTTTTAATATATATATATACAGGGTGAGTCAAAAGTAGCGCCCGATTTCTATTTATTAACAATTATTTATTATTAACAATATTTATTATTAACAATTATTATTAACAACAACAACATTATTAACAACAATTATTAACAACAATTATACCTGACAATTAACAACATGACATCCCAGAAAGAATCTGACAGCCAAAAAAACAGAAATCGGGCGCTACTTTTGACTCACCCTGTATATATATATTGTTACGGTTTCGCGCGCGACCCCCATTCCCTTACCAAGGGGAGATTAAGCCCCTTGTTCTCCTTGGGTCTTCGAACCGCGAGACTGAGTCACCACTTCCGGTCAGTCATGCAAAAGGGTTTAAGGACAATTTTCGCACGTACCTAAGTACCCCCGCCGCCGCGGAAGCGGGGATCAAGTCTCGCACGAACCACGCGTAATTTGAGTGCACCCGAGCGGATGGCGCACCACGTGGTCCGTGCAGTTACCTTGGTATTGGAACCCGATTAGAGCGATATAATTGGTACCACGCTTAGTCAATAGATGGAAATGATGGGAACGATCAAATAGAAGGAAGAACACAGGTTTATTTACAGCTATACAAGGCGAAGAGACACAGAGCAGGCACTTAAGCAGTCGTAACTTATCCTGCCCAGACAATGGGCCCGTTCACACTCACAGGGGGATGAAGGAAGGAAATGTTCATGCGCTGAATGCGCCAGCTTTGTCGTTCAGGAACAGCTCACCCGGCGTGGCCCTCTGTGGTCACAGCACGTCCCTCGACGAAGGCAGGCAGGCAGGCGGGAGGGATCCTCGCAGCACGTATCTCAAACAAAGGCAGGCTGGAAGATATGCGCGTCTCTGTAGCCCGACACGGCTGTCCCTCACAGCGCGATTAATGCAACGGCGCGCTTTCACTCTCGCAACTCAATTCAGGATCTGACTCGAGCTCAATTCAACAGAGGACCCCGGCTCATAACTTGGTTAGCGCACCTCTCCTCAGAACTGCTAATTCAACACAGCGCTTCGAACTGATAACTCAAGCTCATCACTCAGCGCAGGTCCTCCTCAAACTTAGTTCAGCGCACCTCTCCTCAGAACTGACAAGCGCCTCTCCCCAGAACTGGCAACTAGCGCCTCTCCCCATAACTGAGGTGGGGGCTTTTGGGCACAGGGTTATATTGCCACGCCCTGGCCTGCCTCAAATGTTCCAAACCACCCCTTTTGCCGCAGTGCTAAGCCACTCCCCTCGAGCCCTGATTGGCGGCTCGTGCTTACCGGTCACTCCCACTTCTCCTGTTCCGCCTTCCTTCGGCTTGCCTCGACTTGTCAGGCTGGCCTCGTGGTAATTTGCGCCAAAACTCAAAGCATCGAGGCGGCATAAAGCATTGGAAGGAGACCTAACTTTCATTAGTCTACTCAATGCAAAACGAACACAGGAAAAGGACTATGCTTACATTTACTATGAAATAACTGAACTATTGCGAGGCTACGTGTTGTAGTGTGACTAAACGATGAGGGGGAAATTAACCTTTATTTGTAAAAACACAAAACTGCAACAATATATATATATATATATATATATATATATATATTGTTGCGAATATGGAATTTGGCCTCCATATCCGCTTGTAAATATTCCCCTATTTTCTCCAATACTCCCCAACTTTCCCCAATCCCCCATTCCCTAGTCCCATTGCATGTAAATAACAATCAGTAGAGCCGACCTTCCCCTTATTCCCCCATTAAATGTCGTGCCCAGGTCCACCGCACCACACGTAGACAACTTTCGGACATCTTCCTAGTTATTCTTAGTCTATGTCAGTTAAGGCCTCGTCTCCATTAATTATGACTCTTCGTTGCACCAGAATGTGATTATATGGCATCAGTAGTGAGTTTAGGACCTTTCCCATACCTCCTCCCATCTTCTTCCCCGTCTACAACAACAGAGGGGCACGGCGCTGCGTGGGGGGGAGTGTGCGTCCTCCCACCGGCTCGGTTCGCCGCCATCGACAATGCGCTCCAGACGATGCGCTCCAGACCATGCGCTCCACGGGGTTACCACGAAGGGGCTCCTTGTCAGCTCCTCGTCAAGGGCGGAGCCTGGTAAACCCCCCGCACGCACCCAATGAGAAGCAACGTGCTGATTCCACGAGGCGGAGCTAACGAGCCGAGGGCGTGTCACTCCCCGCCGGATATACGCGGCCACGCGCCGGATGTGACGTCAGATGCGCCCCCAGCTGGAGAAAGAACGTTGCCTGCGATCGCTGAGAGGAAGAGAAAGGCCCGCCTGAGAAAGAACGTCCCCTCCGAGCGCTGTGAAACCTCCCGCATCTCTGGACCGGACCGGGTCGATTCTAACCTTTGAGCACAGGTGCACCTGGAGCCATCGACAACCGCTTTCCTGCCATCAACCCCCGTGTGAGTCAGCCGTTGTCCCGTTTGTCTGTCGTCTGTCCGGGAATAATATAAGATTGTGTCTAAGTGCTTGTCTTTCTATGTTGTACCTCTCGTCCCTGTAATCTGACCTTCCGTAACGAATATAATCTCCTCCGGAGGTCTTGAGAACCGTATCCCTGGTGTCGTCATTATAATCCAGCCGTGTGTCTTCTTTTTCCTTATTGAGCCAGCGTGGCGCGGCTTCGTCAACGTTCGAGTACAATCGGGTAATTTGTGCGGACACGACGGCCATTCCGCTCGGCCCACCTTAACATCAAAGTCGTGTCTGTAACAATTGGTTGTCAGGAGTTGGATTCGAACCTGGGACTAAATTTATTTAGCCCAAATTTTGGACACCAATTGTGTTAGTACGGTAACAATTGGTGTCGAGGAGTGAGATTCGGACCCGGGACTAAATTAGTTAGGCCCAAATTTTGGGAGGGAAAATCGAGCCGGAGCGCGTACGGCGCTCGACCAAATCGATCCGGAGCGCGGTCCCGCGGTTACTGCGCTCGACGAAATTATAACAGCAAAATTTGGATTGGTGTTACGAAACTCGAATTTTGAAAGTCGCGCTATGGCGGATCAAGACGGCTGGGGTCCGGTAGGGGAGAGTGAAGCAGGGTCGGTCCAGGACCAAATTGAGGGACGCGAGGAGAGCGAAGCAGTGAGGGCGGCAGGGTCACAAAATAGCGTTGTCACGCACGAGGTGGCCACGGCGTCCACGCCCGCGGCAGCGCCCCTGGTGGATTCGAACCTTTTCCTCCTGCAAATGAGGGCCCTTATGGAACAAATGGTGGGAATGAGGGCTGATAGTGAGCGGTTGGGAAACCGGATGGATGCTCAGAGTGAGCAATTGGGGGTAATGGGGAACCGGATGGATGCTTAGGGTGAGCAATTGTGGGTAATGAGGGACGAAGCGAGGGGTACCAGTGAGGGATTAGACAATAATTTTAAGGGATTAGACAATAATTTTAAGGGATTAGACATGAAATTTGGGAAATTAGACGATAGATTAGGGGAAATACAGGAGGGGTTAACGGGGGTAGAAAACAGAATGGCCGCTCAAGAGAATCAAATGGAAGGGATGCAAAAGGGGTTAGAGGGGGTAGAAAATAGAATGGCTGCCCAGGAGAATCAGATAGAGGGAGTGAAAAATGGGTTAGAGGGGTTAGAAAACACCATGGAAGGCAAATTGAGGGACATGAGGGACCAAGCGGAAAGGGAAGTTAACCAAATGGGGCAGCAGATAGAGGGGGTCAGAATGGGGGTAGAAGCCAAACTGGATGCTCACAGGGAGGAAATGGAGCAGATGAGGGTGGCATCTGGGCAGGAGATGCGAGTGATGGGAGAGGAGATCAGAAGAGGAGTGAGTGAGGAGGTCGGAGGAGTGCGCGAGGAGGTGAGGCACTGTGAGGAGCACATGGAGAAGGAGGTGAGAAAGGGGACTGTAAAGTTACAAGGGGGCATAGAGGACCTGACGCAGGAGGTGGAGCAGCTGACGGTGGGACAGACGGAGTTAGTGGAGCAGGTTCAAAGGAACACTGCGGTATTAGGAGGTTTAAAGGCGACACAGAAAGAACTAAAAGATGACTTGGTAGCGACGAAGAGGGAATGTCAGATGGTACGTGAGGGACTGACAACGAGGTTGGACGAGGTGATAGAGGTAATGGAGACGAAGGACCGGCAGGTGAGGACGCACATGGAAACGGTCAAGGTAGCCTTGGAGGACGAGCTTGAGGAGACGTACCGGGGAATAAAAGAGGTGAGGCACAAATTAGAAGAAGTGGAAGAAGGGGTGAGCGAAATTAAGAAGCGACGGAGAGGGGATAACAAAGAGATAAAAGAGGAGATAAAAGAATTGGTCCAAAGTCTGTGTTTGGATCGTGATGTGCTCGTTAACCGGATGAGGGATTCGCAGGTGATGGAGGAGAAGCGAAGAGGAAGAGGACCCGGTGTAGGTGGTGACCAATATGGTCGTGCGTATGATGCGCCAGGTGATTTAAGAGGCTTGGGGGTCGAGATAGACCCGGGTGTTCGTGAGAGGCCGTTGGTGAAGTGTGCGACAGGTCTGGTGTGCGAAAATGGAGGTGTGCAAGAAAGTCCGACTCTGGGGTGTGTGAGGAAAAAGTGCGTGCCAAGGAGTGAGTGTGCTGGCGAGAGTGAGTCGGTCGTAGCGCGTGTGCGAGGGAGCACATGGAAGCGTGCTGTGGTGAGTGTTACAGAGGGTGTGACGGGAGAGTGTGCGCGAGGAAGGTGTGTGACGGACAGGTGCATGGGGAAAGAGTGCGCTGTCAAAGGCAAGGAAGAATGCACACCTGTGGTGAGTGTTACAGAGGGTGTGACGGGAGAGTGTGTGCGAGGAAGGTGTGTGACGGACAGGTGCATGGGGAAAGAGTGCGCTGTCAAAGGCAAGGAAGAATGCACACCTGTGGTGAGTGTTACAGAGGGTGTGACGGGAGAGTGTGCGCGAGGAAGGTGTGTGACGGACAGGTGCATGGGGAAAGAGTGCGCTGTCAAAGGCAAGGAAGAATGCACACCTGTGGTGAGTGTTACAGAGGGTGTGACGGGAGAGTGTGCGCGAGGAAGGTGTGTGACGGACAGGTGCATGGGGAAAGAGTGCGCTGTCAAAGGCAAGGAAGAATGCACACCTGTGGTGAGTGTTACAGAGGGTGTGACGGGAGAGTGTGCGCAAGAAAGGTGTGTGACGGGCAGGTGCATGGGGAAAGAGTGCGCTGTCAAGAGTAAGGGTGAGTGCGCTGTCAGGAATGGAGGTGAAAGTAGTGAGAGTGACATGGAGCGTGAGTTAGTTGTGACAGGTGAGCGAGGATGTACACCTGGGATGGAAGGATGCACACCTGGAATGGTAGAGCGTGAGTGGGAATGCACGCTGGAGTTGGTGGTGAGGCACGTGGTTGGGTGTGCGAATGAGAGCACACCTGTGATTGTCACAGAGGAGGTGACCGAGGAGGGGGCGCGAAGCGGTGTATTGGTGAGGTGTGCGAGCAACGAATGTGTGCCAAAGTGTTCGGTGGTCAGGTGTGTGACCAAGGCTGTGAGTGGAATGGGTGTACCTGGGTGTGTAAGGAAGGGTACGAGGAGCATGGGCACAGCTGGATGTGTGAGCAAGGAACGGGCTGCGGGGTGTAAGCGTCCAGGTGAAGCATCGACGTTACACGGGTTAGAGGTTAGAGCGACTTTTAGCCGAAGCAGGCCCTCGGTGCGTGCCGGGCCTCGCTTTGAACGGCCGCGTCCAGGCTCCACTAGGTGGAGCGGGCAGCTGGATAGGAAGGGTCGTCATGGCGACCACGTTTTGTGGAGACGTGCCGGCAGGTCGAGATCGGGACATTGGATCGCTCCACGCCGAGGGGGTGCGTGGGATCTCGGCACGGGTAAACCCCCGTCCCTGCACCGAGTACCGGACGTGTCCAGCCGCTGGCACAAAACAACCAGCATCCATTGCTTGGCTTTACGAAGCCGGGCTTTGGACAGGGATTGGCGCACCGAGAGGTATTAGTGAGTCGACTGGGTGATGAGGTTAGTGTTTTGGACCCAAAATTAGAGAAAAACAAAATTTGATGATTGGCAAAGGATTGGCAGTAGCGATTGGCAGATGATGGGTAGTGATTGGCAAATTTTTGATTTGTTGAAATTTGATGTGCAAAATTGGTAGTGAGAGACCCCCGATGTGGTGGGATGGCATCCCTGCCACCCTTCCCATGTGGGGGGCAAAGGAGCAATAGCTTATGGGGTGTATGGCAGTGAAAACTAGCCCGGGTGGGTTAGGATATTGTGTGTAGGGATCTAGAGAAGATGACCTTAGGTAACGTTAAGGTTAGTTAGTGACTGACACCTGTAGTGGGGACGCAGGTAGATTAGTGTGGATGATAATGACGTGGGAGCGCAATAGTTTAAAGGGACGACTGGGAAGCGCAAGTTTCAGAAGGGAGTAGTTAGCTGAGATGATGCCGTGTGTGTGAGGATGGAACAGGTGTGATTGCACAGGTGTGCAATTGGACAGGTGTGTGGAGCAGTGTATGAGTAGTGAGTGTGTGGATCAGCGCGAATGCGCTTGGGGAGAGAAGGGTGCAGGTGGCACCAAGTGTGAGAGCACAGGTGTGCAAGTACAGGTGTGTGGAGAGAGTTGGAGTAAGTGGTACGGAGTGGTGTGCATGGTGCGAAGGTGTGGATGGGGGAAGAGTGGACCCCTTTCACGAGTACCCGGGGCGGGTAGTGTAAGTGTTAGGTAGAGGGTATAGGTAAATTGTGGTTGGATATTGGCATCTGTGGTGCGGTTGCAGAATGGTGTTGTGAATGGGTGCATTAGTGTTGTGGAAATGGCGGGGCGTGTAGCCTGTTAGTGTGTGTAGTTGGTTGGGCACTCCACCACTGTGAGGATGTCGGCCAGGTGAGGCCGCAGGTGGGCTCTGGGAGCCGGTAGAGTTGTGGATGGGGCCCGAGGATCCGGAGGATGGACCCGGGTAGCCCAGTGCCAGAGAGGGCACCGAGTGGGGAGAGTGCCAGAGGGCCTTCCCCTGGTAGTTAGGTTAGGGTAAGGAGCAGGTAAGCTCGGAGGCAACTGCAGTGGTGGAGGTGTGCAGGTGGGTAGACCCACTGGGAGAGGTACACGTCGCAGCCCAGAAATTGTACGAGGGCACCGGGAGATGAATCGGGGGAGTGAGACCCCAAATTGAAGAGCACCACAGTTTGGCCAATGGGAATTGGTTTTTAGAACCCATAGTGTAAGAGGGCCAATGGTTTGGCCGGAGAAAGACCCCGGGTAGTGTAAAGTTGTTAAAGTCATTTAGGAAATAGTTAGGATTGATGAACCTGTCGCACCATACGCAGCCACTTACCTGTGGTGATGATGATGACTCCACACCTGTGTTTTCTTTGTTTTGTTGCAGAAAATGAAATTGCTGTGTGGATTGTGAGACGCATCACGACGTGGATGAGACATTGGGGTGATTCCATCTCTCCCTCCCTAGGAGGGACTGATGATGAATTGGTAATGGCAAATTTTGATGTTGAGTTGGAGATGGCAAAATATGATGAGAGTTGAAAATGGCAAATTTGATTGGTTAGGAGGGAGAGAAGACGAATTTGGTTTATGAGAGGAACGGGGAAGACAGTAGGGATGTTTGTTGATTTGTAAAGTAGATGTTTATGAGTAGTGTTGAGTTTTGTGGATACAGTAAGGGGTAAGGGAGGGGCCATGTAGGTTACCTGGTGGGGGGGGCGTACGATAGGAACGTACCTGTCTCACCTGGTTCCCATGTGCCCCCAGTGTGCATCACCTTACATTGCGTGCACTTTTGCGCCCTTACCACCTTACTCACTTGTCTGCTTCTTTTGTCTCCCACCTCCGAGGATCTGGCTTTGGGGTAGAGAGAGAGGAGAGAGAGGTGCTGGCTGCGCAGTTGTGGGCCTGCACTTTCGCTGTTTGCTGCCGGGATCGATACACCATATGGACCGCAATGGTTGTGGCCACCCACAATGGACCGCAGTTCGTTTGCGGCCAAGCACCACCCGGGGATGGACCTATGGGTCAACGTGGCACCTATGCCATACAGGTGAACCACTTTTAGTTAACACCAAGTGCACCACAAGAAGAGCAAGAGACACCTGCAGGGTTAGGGGTTGTCGAATTTATTTTTATTCCAATGAACAATGGTGACTGCACCGATTGGTGGTGGGGTGGTGCTTTTGATGCTGGGAAAGGGTGCTCTGCACGTTATTAAAGGCCGTCGGCCACAGAGCACTCGTGGGTTGGTGTATCGATGCTGGCAAGCGCGCTCTCTCTATGCATAACATCTGCATGTGTTCCTCCAAAAACAGGTCCTGGATCGTAGTGTAGATATCAGCGTAATCTTGTAAATAATGCTCCCTACCGGCTGTATGTGTAGTTTGAGAATTCTTTCCGGATTCGGTTATCCTGTGGGTGTGTTTCTGTGAGGAGAAGGGTGCAACGTCGCAGGGGGACATATTTACTCATTTGTGAATATCTGTAAAACTGTCGCACTCAGGGTAGAGTTAATAGTAGAGGGAACTACATTGCGTGCCACACTAAAGTAGGTAAAAATTTATCGGGTCGGGACGCCCCGAGGGTAGAGAAGGGTGCAATGTTGCGAATATGGAATTTGGCCTCCATATCCGCTTGTAAATATTCCCCTATTTTCTCCAATACTCCCCAACTTTCCCCAATCCCCCATTCCCTAGTCCCATTGCATGTAAATAACAATCAGTAGAGCCGACCTTCCCCTTATTCCCCCATTAAATGTCGTGCCCAGGTCCACCGCACCACACGTAGACAACTTTCGGACATCTTCCTAGTTATTCTTAGTCTATGTCAGTTAAGGCCTCGTCTCCATTAATTATGACTCTTCGTTGCACCAGAATGTGATTATATGGCATCAGTAGTGAGTTTAGGACCTTTCCCATACCTCCTCCCATCTTCTTCCCCGTCTACAACAACAGAGGGGCACGGCGCTGCGCGGGGGGGAGTGTGCATCCTCCCACCGGCTCGGTTCGCCGCCATCGACAATGCGCTCCAGACGATGCGCTCCAGACCATGCGCTCCACGGGGTTACCACGAAGGGGCTCCTTGTCAGCTCCTCGTCAAGGGCGGAGCCTGGTAAACCCCCCGCACGCACCCAATGAGAAGCAACGTGCCGATTCCACGAGGCGGAGCTAACGAGCCGAGGGCGTGTCACTCCCCGCCGGATATACGCGGCCACGCGCCGGATGTGACGTCAGATGCGCCCCCAGCTGGAGAAAGAACGTTGCCTGCGATCGCTGAGAGGAAGAGAAAGGCCCGCCTGAGAAAGAACGTCCCCTCCGAGCGCTGTGAAACCTCCCGCATCTCTGGACCGGACCGGGTCGATTCTAACCTTTGAGCACAGGTGCACCTGGAGCCATCGACAACCGCTTTCCTGCCATCAACCCCCGTGTGAGTCAGCCGTTGTCCCGTTTGTCTGTCGTCTGTCCGGGAATAATATAAGATTGTGTCTAAGTGCTTGTCTTTCTATGTTGTACCTCTCGTCCCTGTAATCTGACCTTCCGTAACGAATATAATCTGCTCCGGAGGTCTTGAGAACCGTATCCCTGGTGTCGTCATTATAATCCAGCCGTGTGTCTTCTTTTTCCTTATTGAGCCAGCGTGGCGCGGCTTCGTCAACGTTCAAGTACAATCGGGTAATTTGTGCGGACACGACGGCCATTCCGCTCGGCCCACCTTAACATCAAAGTCGTGTCTGTAACAATATGTATATATATATGTATATATATAAATTCATTGCTGCAGCTGTTCCTTTTATACACAGCTGCACTATATATCGGCATGATGATCCTTGTACTTATGTTGTGAAGGGAGCAGTACAAATCATATTTAGAGGGAAGGACGACCAGTTAGCAGCAGAGGAAGAATATGTGCAGAAATTCGCCAATCCATTTCCTGCTGCATCCAGAGGTATGATACCCCCCATTTATATACAATTTATATACAATTTTGCAGGGTTTTAGTTTACGTTTGAATTACAAAGAAATAAAATGAAAAATAGTCTTTTACTCTTCAAAAATAGATCCCTGGTGTTGGCTTAGCGGTTAGGGGTGCCGGCTTGGGATCCTAGGATCCTGGGTTCGAATCCCGGTCGATCGCTGAACCAACGCCAGGGGGGTTGACTCAGCCTGTCATCCTTCCGAGGTCGGCAAATTGAGTACCAGCTTGCTGGGATGAATGATCACGGTGTGTACCCCGATTTAGAATAGGTACACTGTATCCCTGCGCATCGTAAGAGCGTGACCAAGGGTTGGTGTCAGGAAGGGCATCTGGACATTAAAAAAAACATTGCCTCAAACAGGGAACCATGATTGTCATCGGGCCCGCAAGGCTAACCCCCGCTAAAGCGGGGGAAAATGGCCTTAAAACGATCATTCATTCATTCATTCATTTCACTCTTCAAAAATAGACTATTTTACTCCATGGTGGACGGATGTTTATTTCCGCATGGTTTCTGAGAAGGTTTTAAAATAAATTACCTGACTTTGTGGCAAACCACCCTTTTCAGCCTCTTATAAGGGGTGGATCCAGATGGGGAGCACAACCCCATGAGACCGTACTGTTCTGATGTATCCTACCAAATTTGGTCCACAATTGGTCTCCTAGTTTGTGAGGCAAATGTTTTAGTGAATATATGGGATTAGGGGAGGGAGCATGTGGTCCCCTTTCCAGGGGAGATATGGCCATGGGGAGCACACCAAATGTTAGGGCATAGTTACGATGCCACGTGACCAGTTTGGTCTAGATCCGGTTGTTGGTTTCTGAGAAGATTTTTGAATGAAATAATGTTTGGGGCAAACCCCCAAATTTCATCCTCTTGAAATGGGCAGATCCGGATGGAGAGCACAATCCCATGAGATCTTACTGTCCTGATGCATTGTACCAAATTTGATCCGTGTCGATCAGTTATTTGGAGATGTTTCGGTGAAAATTAGGGATTCGGGTCGGTGGCCCGTGGCACAACTTAATGTTAAGGGCATGGTTCTGATGCCTCATGTGAGTTTAGTCTGTATCTGCCTGGTGGTTTCTTCGAAGATTTTTGAATGAAATACCAATATTTGGGGCAAAACCCCCTTTTAACCCACTTTATATGGGGCACAACCCCATGAGACCTTGCTGTCCTGATGCATCATACCAAATTTAGTCCATATCAGTCGGGTAGTTTGTGGGGAGAAGATGTTTTAGTCACATTTTAACCGACGTACGTATGCATGGACGGCCGCCCACCAGGACCCACTCTGAGATTATTTCGGAGAAATAATCTTAAAATGTTTTGGAAATGATGTTTTTCAATACTGGCATTCCTCACCATACGAACTAGTGACTTCATCGACGGAGTTATAATTACCGTTTTTAGGAAGGCCATAAATGCCAAACAGGCAGGAAGAATTAATTGAACGTGTTAAATAAGGTGGTGTAAATGGCGGTAAACTGCCGATTTTTTTTTTTTTAATCTACAGCTTTTAAAATCTTTATTTTCTTTAAATATGACTTGTATATTTGAATAATGTAAAATACAAATCACCTTCTTGCCACTTCCAACAACCTCCAGTTTAGCAGTACTTGAACAAAATATTACAGCATTTTACGCCATCTGAAAAATGTAACGTTTTCCTTGTGCTTGGTGTCGGGGAATATTGAGATTCAGAATAGATGGCGGCTCATAGAAAATATAGATCATGCTCAGAAACGCGATAACCAAGAGTTTAAAAGACTTTTCCCAAGTCCTTTTTCTTAAGACTGTGAGGTGTAAGGTGTTCTATGAACTCTCTAGTTAGTTATTAGATTAACCACCTCTGGGTGGTTTACTATCCAAAACTGCAAAAACCTAAAAATGGTCATTTTTGATCATTACTTGCATTTCATTTGTCTTTTTATTTTTTATTTTTTATTTATTTATTTTGGTTAGGTGTTTGTAAGAGATGTAAGCTCATTCCAGTGTTTAAACAAAACCAAAATTCCTTTTCAAAAACCATTTTCAGGCAAGTAGCTTCCCAGCCTTTTCATGTCCATCTCATTGCTCACTCACTCACATGTCCATCTCTTTCACATCTCACTCATTGCTCTTGATCCCAATCAATGCATGAATGGACACAGCTACATCTGAACCTGTGTAACTATCCACCCTCCTTGCAGGTTTTGTTGATGATATTATATCTCCCAGTGAGACCCGACGTCGAGCCTGTGCTGACCTAGAGATCCTTCAGAGAAAGTTGCAACATAACCCATGGAAGAAACATGCTAATATACCTTTGTGAACCATCACTGCATAGTGTACTTTACTTGCTTGTCACCATTTAATTTGCACTATAATCGAATAACAACAAATTGCTTCAATTATCGGGCCTTGTATTCTATGGGAGGATGGTTGTTATTCTATTTGTGTGCAAGGACAACTTGAGGCCCACCAGAGTTTTCCATCAAACCATCCAGTAGTGCTGAAGTATCCGCCACCGTCTCATTGTGGCACTTCGTTATGAGAAACAAACGAAGACTTGCAGGTAACATTCCCTCTGTTATTTAGTTTAAATTGCAGGATTTTTGTTTTGATTCTGTGGCAGAAACAACACCACCCCTTGATGTCAATGACTTTGACTCTTTGGATTCACATATCATTGCATCTCAAATTCGATGCATTCTCATTGGCTGAGCTATGCACTAAAATTCTGTTTTCATCGTTCATACAATTCCTTAAATGACTTCTTTCAAACCTATAATTTGGCCAACCATGTTTTTCCATTTATCCACTCTTAGCTGCACGGCCATGCCGACGCACTAAATACCCATGGTAGTTTATGTTGAGAAAATGGTGTTTGTTACAATTGATTGGAGAAAAGGGACATGGTCAAAGAAAACGCTTTCATAACAATAAATATAATGTTGCACAGATGTATTGTCCTCACTGTTGCTATGCATTTTAATTTATTCAAGCCTTAGAAAATAAATAAATAACTTGCCGTGGGACCTTTTTGTACACAAAGTCTAGACTTGTGGAAGAGGAAAGCGGAGGATAGGTTGGCATATCGCCATTGGGGTGATGGGGAACAGTTGGACATAGCACGAGCAGTTGGGTGAATTAATGGGGAAAGGGCCCTGTGTGGGGGTGGGATGGAAGGGCATGCAAGTAAGAGGACTAGGTGTGGGAATAGTTGATTGGAGTAAAAATCAAATCAAAGGATGAAGCCAATGAGATGCTCATGGTTTGCCAACTATAAGCCATGGAGAGAGTGGTATAGGACTGCTTCAGGGAGGTATGTTAACCACAAATGTGAAAAAGAAGAAGAGCTTCAATTTTTGCAAAATTAACCAGTCAGTGTTTATTAGATGAATGTGTGCATCAGGGAGGGAGTGAACACAGGACTTAGCATGATGGAGAACACCCAGCTTTGGAAGGCAGCTTGATTAGATTAAACATGTGGTACCTGAAAAGGTATTTAAATTTCAAACCTCTCTTTTGGTAAAAGTATTAGTAAGCTACGAACCTCAACTGACTTTGGACTTCAGCTCTCGGATTGAATTGCATCAGGAGATTTTATTTTCTGCATATTGCCAACTTGTAGCGTTCATTTAACTTGGCCGAGATACAGACCAGTCGTCTCGTGTGGACCATTTTGATGTTTCGCCTACAGAAAGTTGGAGATTGCAATGTAATCCTGAAACATACACCACCAGTCAAAAGTTTTAGAACACCTCAATTTTTCCAGTTTTTATTGTAATTTACAAAGTTTAATGTCTCAATGTACTCTGAAATTAAGCATAGAACAAAACAATTGGACATGAAAAAAAAGAAATCATAGAATCATTTTGTTTAACAAAATTTAATTTAAAAATTTGACTCAGCAAAGTAGCCACCTTTTGCAGATATAACCGCCGAACACACTCGTGGAATTACTTTCTACAATGTAAATCAAATATTGTTCGGGAAGTTCTTCCCAACACTGTTGCAGAAATTCCCACAAATGTGTTGCACTTGGAGGTTGCTTTGCTTTCACCCTTCTGTCCAGTTCATCCCAAACCAGCTCGATGGGGTTTAAGTCTGGAGACTGTGCTGGCCATTCCATGATTTGAAGCCTACCGTCTTGTTCTTTTCCTCGAAGGTATTTTTGACATATCCTGGAGGTGTGTTTGGGGTCATTATCTTGCTGTAGGATGAACGCCTGACCAACTAGGCATATACCAGAGGGTATTGCATGGCGCTGCAACATGCTGTGGTAGCCCTTTTGGTTCAGGGTGCCATTCACTCTGTGCAAGTCGCCGACTCTGGATCCAGCAAAAGAGCCCCAGACCATCACGCTTCCTCCTCCATGTTTGACAGTTGGTGTCACACTGAGGAACCATCCTTTCGCCTACTCGACGGCGTACAAAAACCCTGCCTGATGAACCAAAGATTTCAAATTTTGATTCATCGGTCCATAAGACCTTCTTCCAGTCTTCAGTAGTCCACTGGCGGTGCTTCATGGCCCAGGCAAGCCTCTTTTTCTTATTTTGCCATCTTAGCAATGGCTTTATTACTGCCACTTGACCTGTCAAACCTGCAGCTCGAAGTCTTCTCTTCACAGTTGAAACTGAGACTTGCTTACTTCGACCAGTGTTAAGCTGTGCTTGAAGCTGTTGTCCTGTGAGCCGCCTATCACGCAAGCTGTTGACTCTCAGAAACTTGTCTTCTGATTCTGTTGTGGCTTTGGGTCTGCCAGACCTCTTCCTGTCAGAGTTTCCTCCAGTTTCCAAGTGCCTTTTGATGGTGTAGGAAACTGTACTCACTGACACCTTGGCTTTCTCACAAAACTTTTTTTTTAACCTCAGGCAGTTTACTGCTTACCTTTGTACCATTCCAGGTTATTTACTGGACTTGAATTGCTTAAATTTCATTAAAAACTGGAAAAATTTAGGTGTTCTAAAACTTCTGACCGGTAGTGTACTCGTTACACATAAACCTGCCAATTTAAGTTTTGATTTACTATTTCAATAGTACACAACAATCATATTCCCCAAACGATATATAGTTGCCCCTGCACAAGGAATATAATTGCAATGTTGCGAAGTGTTAGAGGTGCACAAGCAAACATGTTCTCACTTGGTTAAATAATGCAAGTATGAGGTGTGTAAAACAATTGAATTTCCAAAAACATGTATGGAGCAGCCATGGATTATTGGAAAATACATTGAAATTGCATTTGATGCTTAATGATGCTTTTATTTAAACACAAATTGGATGTAAAGTGAAAAATAGATTTGTAGTCGGATCTAGTTACTGGCTTTTAAAAGCCAAACGTTCTGGATATCGGTTCGTTCCACACGAGGGTGCTCTTTTCATGGAATGCATCAAAAATTGCTGTGCGCTTGTCATGCTTGGTCTGGCTCTCGTTGGTGAAAAATGATGTTTTAAGTCTCGAAGTCTGACCAGCAGAAGTCAGTACATGGACAATATACGTAACATGGTCTTAAAAAAAAAAACACACACACACACACACACGTACGTTGGCTTGACTATTTTATAGGTTCCATCCTTCGAGGGTACATGTGATTCTTATTCTAATTTAGTTTAAAGATGTCAGACCTGCCAATCGTCAGATTTGACATGGACAATCAGACCGGAGGGGAGCGGCCAAAAGGTGCCACCATTCTGTTTCAAGCCTTTGTCCTGCACCTACACTTCTGGATCATCTCTATGGGTTTGTGGGTTAGAGATAAAGGTCAAATTGAGATCTCATCGTACTGCAATACAAAATAAAATGGGGGCAATACCCCTGGGCATTCACCTGGTAGAATAAACAGTATATGCACTGACTAAAGATATGTTAAACCAATTTCAATGGTTGCTACAAGACAGGGCATATACATGCATGTTGGCATGTAGAATCATACCAACATAATCATAATACTTTAAACAAAGAAACAATACATATTTGGGGGGGGCAACACGCCCAATATACCATCTTTGACCCCGATTTTTTTTTTAATGCCGGGAACAAACGATACATCATGGGTAATTAAGGTTGTGGTCAAGTTTCATCGGGATTGCGTCTGTAGTTTCTGAGAAGAAAGCAAATGTCTCTTTTGGGGGGAAACCCCCCCCCCCCCCATAGACCCCTTCAGGCCCAGATTTTTTAAAGCCGTGAACAAACTTTGGTACATCACGGGTGAGAAGGTTGTGGTCAGGTTTCATCAAAATAGTGTGTGTAGTTTCAGAGGAAAAAGCAAATTCCTATTTTGGGGGTCAAACCTGGACACACTTTGACCCCCGGTACACCCCCTTAGACACCGACTTTTTTTTTTTTTAAATGCCGTGAATAAACTTTCATCACAACATAACAAATATTATTAGTGCCGAGTTTGGTCATAATCCCATCAGCGGTTTCAGAGCAGAAGTTGTAAGTGTTTACTGACTGACGGACAACGCGCCATCCCCTAAGCTCCCTCGAACGACGTTCCAGGTGAGCAAATGGTAAACATTCGTACATTCTACACAGAAAGGTCATACAGTCATATTCTTCATGATGCTGCACCCCCTTGCATTGCTCATACTTTTGTTTTACAAGTCCCCAAGGCTTCGGCTGATATGGTCTTGTTGATACCGGAATGATGTCATGGCAACACCTGAATTTGCATCTTTTTGTGATGCGGAGGAAATGCTACTGATTTACAACATGATAGGTTGGATTAGGGGGAGAGACCTCTAGAAACGTAATTTAGAGCTAAAACTACCTCATTACCTGGAAGTCGTAAAGGCTAAAATGACGTCACATAAATCTCTGGAACGGCACAAGGGTCCCTGGATCATTCCAGGGGTGGACCGGATACGACCTCGCTCGATGTTTGTCCCATTGGATTGGTATTCTGTTCTGCTTGGAGGTAGATTTAGTCATGCCAAAGCACTTTGACATGGGTTATACTGGGTGGTTTGCCATTGCCTTCCCAGCAGTCGTTCGGGCAGGAATTTGGAACTTGGTCATGATGCCGGTGATAGCTCGCCTACTCTTCGTGGACACCGTGGGATCTTTAAGGTCCACCGACTAATGCCAGCAGACGGGATTCCAGTTTAACGCTCATCCGAGGGGCAGCACACATTGACCAATCACCCTGCCTGTGCGACACCAGGGCGGCAGTTTATATCTGGTCAGGATTCGAACCCAAACCCTCCATGGGATTCATCAGTATTTGCACGCATGCGGTCAGAAAAGGCAGTGAGATTCCACAATGGAGTAACTTCCCAGATCTCGTGTCTACTTCCCCTAAACGCCGAAAAGCGTCCATCACACCACAAGTTGGTTAATAGTGCGAGGAAAATACAGAATTTAAATGTCATCTGGCAGGTGGACCTTGAGCCGGATATCCCGAGTGCTAGCGTCAGTTGGTGGACGTTAAATATCCCACGGTATCTTTCACGAAGAGTAGCAGAGTTATCACCGGCATTCTTAAACATACAAATTCCAACCAAAATCGCCTTTCGTGGAATTCGGAGCTGACCATCCGGGTCATGAAAAACTTGGCCAAAAACATCTTCGTCCGCGCATAATGAAATCGTAGGGGTAGTATTGGTAGTAATAGTAGTAGTAGTAGTGGTGGTATTGGTAGTAGTAGTGGTAGTATTGGTAGTACTAGTAGTGGTGGTATTGGTAGTAGTGGTGGTATTGGTAGTACTAGTAGTAGTAGTGGTGGTATTGGTAGTACTAGTAGTAGTAGTGGTGGTATTGGTAGTACGAGTAGTAGTAGTAGTAGTGGTGGTATTGGTAGTACGAGTAGTAGTAGTAGTGGTGGTATTGGTAGTACTAGTAGTAGTAGTAGTGGTGGTATTGGTAGTAGTAGTAGTAGTGGTGGTATTGGTAGTAGTAGTAGTGGTAGTGGTGGTATTGGTGGTAGTAGTAGTGGTGGTATTGGTAGTAGTAGTAGTGGTGGTATTGGTAGTAGTAGTAGTGGTGGTATTGGTAGTAGTAGTAGTGGTGGTATTGGTAGTAGTAGTAGTGGTGGTATTGGTAGTAGTAGTAGTGGTGGTATTGGTAGTAGTAGTAGTGGTGGTATTGGTAGTAGTAGTAGTGGTGGTATTAGTAGTACTAGTAGTAGTAGTGGTGGTGGTATTGGTAGTACTAGTAGTAGTAGTGGTGGTATTGGTAGTAGTGGTGGTGGTGGTATTGGTAGTAGTAGTGGTGGTGCTATTGGTAGTAATAGTGGGAGTATTAGTAGTGGTATTGGTAGTACTAGTAGTAGTAGTAGTGGTGGTGATGGTATTGGTAGTAATAGTAGTAGTGGTGGTATTGGTAGTAATAGTGGTAGTAGTAGTGGTGGTGGTATTGGTAGTACTAGTAGTAGTAGTGGTGGTATTGGTATTGATAGTAACAGTAGTAGTGGTGGTATTGGTAGTAACAGTAGTAGTGGTGGTGGTATTGGTAGTAATAGTTGTAACAGTAGTAGTAGTAGTGGTATTGGTAGTAATAGTTGTAACAGTAGTAGTAGTAGTAGTGGTATTGGTAGTAATAGTTGTAATAGTAGTAGTAGTAGTGGTAATAGTAGTAGTAGTAGTAGTAGTACTGACAACCTTCAGTCGAATAGAGTCGGCAACCAGTAGCATGTACAGGGAAATTTAATGAAGGAAGACAAACCATTTGTCATTAACATTGTCACGTGTATAAAATTGTTGTGGATAGGCAAGGGGCCAAAGTGGTCTCAGTGTTCACAAACAGACAAAGGAAACAAGAAAATCCGAAAGGCGACTTCATCGGCATTGAAAGTCATCTTCGGCTCAAAACATGGATTACCGATTCAAAATGAGCAACATGGTGAGGATTGGATAAGGTGTGCAAGGTGAGAGCTGTAAGTTGCTAGGAGTGCAAGGTGAGAGCTATCACAGATGTTGCTATGAGTGCAAGGTGAGAGCTATCACAGATGTTGCTAGGAGTGCAAGGTGAGAGCTATCACAGATGTTGCTATGAGTGCAAGGTGAGAGCTATCACAGATGTTGCTAGGTGTGCAAGGTGAGAGCTATCACAGATGTTGCTAGGTGTGCAAGGTGGTTTGCCATTGTAGCGGTGTGCAAGGTGAGAGCTATCACAGATGTTGCTAGGTATGCAAGGTGAGAGCTATCACAGATTTTGCGAGGTATGCAAGGTGAGAGCTATCACAGATGTTGCTATGAGTGCAAGGTGAGAGCTATCACAGATGTTGCTAGGAGTGCAAGGTGAGAGCTATCACAGATGTTGCTATGAGTGCAAGGTGAGAGCTATCACAGATGTTGCTAGGAGTGCAAGGTGAGAGCTATCACAGATGTTGCTAGGTGTGCAAGGTGAAAGCTATCACAGATGTTGCTAGGTGTGCAAGGTGAGAGCTATCACAGATGTTGCTCGGTGTGCAAGGTGAGAGCTATAACAGATGTTGCTGGGTGTGCAAGGTGTGAGCTATCACAGATGTTGCTAGGAGTGCAAGGTGAGAGCTATCACAGATGTTGCTAGGTGTGCAAGGTGAGAGCTATCACAGATGTTGCTAGGAGTGCAAGGTGAGAGCTATCACAGATGTTGCTCGGTATGCAAGGTGAGAGCTATCACAGATGTTGCTAGGTGTGCAAGGTGAGAGCTATCACAGATGTTGCTCGGTGTGCAAGGTGAGAGCTATCACAGATGTTGCTAGGTGTGCAAGGTGAGAGCTATCACAGATGTTGCTAGGTGTGCAAGGTGAGAGCTATCACAGATGTTGCTCGGTGTGCAAGGTGATAGCTATCACAGATGTTGCAAGGTGAGAGCTATCACAGATGTTGCTCGGTGTGCAAGGTGAGAGCTATCACAGATGTTGCTAGGTGTGCAAGGTGAGAGCTATCACAGATGTTGCCAGGAGTGCAAGGTGAGAGCTGTCACATGTTGCTAGGTGTGCAAAGTGAGAGATGTCACAGATGTTGCTCGGCATGCAAGGTGAGAGCTATCACAGATGTTGTTCGGTGTGCAAGGTGAGAGCTATCACAGATGTTGCTAGGAGTGCAAGGTGAGAGCTATCACAGATGTTGCTATGAGTGCAAGGTGAGAGCTATCACAGATGTTGCTAGGTGTGCAAGGTGAGAGCTATCACAGATGTTGCAAGGTGAGAGCTATCACAGATGTTGCTCGGTGTGCAAGGTGAGAGCTATCACAGATGTTGCTACGTGTGCAAGGTGAGAGCTATCACAGATGTTGCTAGGTGTGCAAGGTGAGAGCTATCACAGATGTTGCGAGGTATGCAAGGTGAGAGCTGTCACAGATGTTGCTAGGTGAGAGCTATCACAGATGTTGCTCGGTGTGCAAGGTGAGAGCTATCACAGATGTTGCTCGGTGTGCAAGGTGAGAGCTGTCACAGATGTTGCTCGGAGTGCAAGGTGAGAGCCATCACAGATGTTGCTCGGTGTGCAAGGTGAGAGCTATCACAGATGTTGCTTGGAGTGCAAGGTGAGAGCTATCACAGATTTATTTTTATTTTTTTTGTATACTGAATTGCTCGGTGTGCAAGGTGAGAGCTATCACAGATGTTTCTCGGTGTGCAAGGTGAGAGCTATCACAGATGTTGCTAGGAGTGCAAGGTGAGAGCTTTTTTTTCTTCTTTTTTTTTTTTTTTGTATACTGAATCGAGGCTCGTGAAAGAGCTGACATTTATTTCACAAACAAATCAACCAGACAAACAAAATATATAAAAAGAGGGAGCGGAAGACAAGATGGGGAGAGAAGGGGAAGCACACAACCACAACATTTGAGAGCAGGGAGAAGTGTGGGAGGGAGAGGGCTTGGGGGGAGGAGGCGTGGGAAGGGGGTTTAAAACACAAAGGGACCGAAATTAGCGGGGGTAGAAAAGATCAAGCTTTTGGATGGGGGAGGATAAGAGATGGTGGTGTCACAGATGTTGCTCGGTATGCAAGGTGAGAGGTGTCACAGATGTTGCTCGGTATGCAAGGTGAGAGCTATCACAGATGTTGCTCGGTGTGCAAGGTGAGAGTTATCACAGATGTTGCTCGGAGTGCAAGGTGAGAGCTATCACAGATTTTGCTAGGTATGCAAGGTGAGAGCTATCACAGATGTTGCTAGGAGTGCAAGGTGAGAGCTATCACAGATGTTGCTATGAGTGCAAGGTGAGAGCTATCAGAGATGTTGCTGGGTGTGCAAGGTGAGAGCTATCACAGATGTTGCTAGGTATGCAAGGTGAGAGCTGTCACAGATGTTGCTAGGTGTGCAAGGTGAGAGCTATCACAGATGTTGCTCAGTGTGCAAGGTGAGAGCTATTACAGATGTTGCTAGGAGTGCAAGGTGAGAGCTGTCACAGATGTTGCTCGGTATGCAAGGTGAGAGGTGTCACAGATGTTGCTAGGTATGCAAGGTGAGAGCTATCACAGATGTTGCTCGGTGTGCAAGGTGAGAGCCGTCACAGATGTTGCTAGGAGTGCAAGGTGAGAGCTGTCACAGATGTTGCTCGGTATGTAAGGTGAGAGGTGTCACAGATGTTGCTCGGTATGCAAGGTGAGAGCTATCACAGATGTTGCTCGGTATGCAAGGTGAGAGCTATCACAGATGTTGCCAGGAGTGCAAGGTGAGAGCTGTCACATGTTGCTAGGTGTGCAAGGTGAGAGCTATCACAGATGTTGCTCGGTGTGCAAGGTGAGAGCTATCACAGATGTTGCTCGGTATGCAAGGTGAGAGGTGTCACAGATGTTGCTCGGTATGCAAGGTGAGAGCTATCACAGATGTTGCTCGGTATGCAAGGTGAGAGCTATCACAGATGTTGCTCGGTATGCAAGGTGAGAGCTATCACAGATGTTGCTAGGTGTGCAAGGTGGTTTGCCATTGTAGCGGTGTGCAAGGTGAGAGCTATCACAGATGTTGCTAGGTATGCAAGGTGAGAGCTATCACAGATTTTGCGAGGTATGCAAGGTGAGAGCTATCACAGATGTTGCTATGAGTGCAAGGTGAGAGCTATCACAGATGTTGCTAGGAGTGCAAGGTGAGAGCTATCACAGATGTTGCTATGAGTGCAAGGTGAGAGCTATCACAGATGTTGCTAGGAGTGCAAGGTGAGAGCTATCACAGATGTTGCTAGGTGTGCAAGGTGAAAGCTATCACAGATGTTGCTAGGTGTGCAAGGTGAGAGCTATCACAGATGTTGCCAGGAGTGCAAGGTGAGAGCTGTCACATGTTGCTAGGTGTGCAAAGTGAGAGATGTCACAGATGTTGCTCGGCATGCAAGGTGAGAGCTATCACAGATGTTGTTCGGTGTGCAAGGTGAGAGCTATCACAGATGTTGCTAGGAGTGCAAGGTGAGAGCTATCACAGATGTTGCTATGAGTGCAAGGTGAGAGCTATCACAGATGTTGCTAGGTGTGCAAGGTGAGAGCTATCACAGATGTTGCAAGGTGAGAGCTATCACAGATGTTGCTCGGTGTGCAAGGTGAGAGCTATCACAGATGTTGCTATGAGTGCAAGGTGAGAGCTATCACAGATGTTGCTAGGAGTGCAAGGTGAGAGCTATCACAGATGTTGCTATGAGTGCAAGGTGAGAGCTATCACAGATGTTGCTAGGAGTGCAAGGTGAGAGCTATCACAGATGTTGCTAGGTGTGCAAGGTGAAAGCTATCACAGATGTTGCTAGGTGTGCAAGGTGAGAGCTATCACAGATGTTGCTCGGTGTGCAAGGTGAGAGCTATCACAGATGTTGCTGGGTGTGCAAGGTGTGAGCTATCACAGATGTTGCTAGGAGTGCAAGGTGAGAGCTATCACAGATGTTGCTAGGTGTGCAAGGTGAGAGCTATCACAGATGTTGCTAGGAGTGCAAGGTGAGAGCTATCACAGATGTTGCTCGGTATGCAAGGTGAGAGCTATCACAGATGTTGCTAGGTGTGCAAGGTGAGAGCTATCACAGATGTTGCTCGGTGTGCAAGGTGAGAGCTATCACAGATGTTGCTAGGTGTGCAAGGTGAGAGCTATCACAGATGTTGCTAGGTGTGCAAGGTGAGAGATATCACAGATGTTGCTCGGTGTGCAAGGTGATAGCTATCACAGATGTTGCAAGGTGAGAGCTATCACAGATGTTGCTCGGTGTGCAAGGTGAGAGCTATCACAGATGTTGCTAGGTGTGCAAGGTGAGAGCTATCACAGATGTTGCCAGGAGTGCAAGGTGAGAGCTGTCACATGTTGCTAGGTGTGCAAAGTGAGAGATGTCACAGATGTTGCTCGGCATGCAAGGTGAGAGCTATCACAGATGTTGTTCGGTGTGCAAGGTGAGAGCTATCACAGATGTTGCTAGGAGTGCAAGGTGAGAGCTATCACAGATGTTGCTATGAGTGCAAGGTGAGAGCTATCACAGATGTTGCTAGGTGTGCAAGGTGAGAGCTATCACAGATGTTGCAAGGTGAGAGCTATCACAGATGTTGCTTGGTGTGCAAGGTGAGAGCTATCACAGATGTTGCTACGTGTGCAAGGTGAGAGCTATCACAGATGTTGCTAGGTGTGCAAGGTGAGAGCTATCACAGATGTTGCGAGGTATGCAAGGTGAGAGCTGTCACAGATGTTGCTAGGTGAGAGCTATCACAGATGTTGCTCGGTGTGCAAGGTGAGAGCTATCACAGATGTTGCTCGGTGTGCAAGGTGAGAGCTGTCACAGATGTTGCTCGGAGTGCAAGGTGAGAGCCATCACAGATGTTGCTCGGTGTGCAAGGTGAGAGCTATCACAGATGTTGCTTGGAGTGCAAGGTGAGAGCTATCACAGATTTTTTTTTTTTTTTTTTGTATACTGAATTGCTCGGTGTGCAAGGTGAGAGCTATCACAGATGTTGCTCGGTGTGCAAGGTGAGAGCTATCACAGATGTTGCTAGGAGTGCAAGGTGAGAGCTTTTTTTTCTTCTTTTTTTTTTTTTTTGTATACTGAATCGAGGCTCGTGAAAGAGCTGACATTTATTTCACAAACAAATCAACCAGACAAACAAAATATATAAAAAGAGGGAGCGGAAGACAAGATGGGGAGAGAAGGGGAAGCACACAACCACAACATTTGAGAGCAGGGAGAAGTGTGGGAGGGAGAGGGCTTGGGGGGAGGAGGCGTGGGAAGGGGGTTTAAAACACAAAGGGACCGAAATTAGCGGGGGTAGAAAAGATCAAGCTTTTGGATGGGGGAGGATAAGAGATGGTGGTGTCACAGATGTTGCTCGGTATGCAAGGTGAGAGGTGTCACAGATGTTGCTCGGTATGCAAGGTGAGAGCTATCACAGATGTTGCTCGGTGTGCAAGGTGAGAGTTATCACAGATGTTGCTCGGAGTGCAAGGTGAGAGCTATCACAGATTTTGCTAGGTATGCAAGGTGAGAGCTATCACAGATGTTGCTAGGAGTGCAAGGTGAGAGCTATCACAGATGTTGCTATGAGTGCAAGGTGAGAGCTATCAGAGATGTTGCTGGGTGTGCAAGGTGAGAGCTATCACAGATGTTGCTAGGTATGCAAGGTGAGAGCTGTCACAGATGTTGCTAGGTGTGCAAGGTGAGAGCTATCACAGATGTTGCTCAGTGTGCAAGGTGAGAGCTATTACAGATGTTGCTAGGAGTGCAAGGTGAGAGCTGTCACAGATGTTGCTCGGTATGCAAGGTGAGAGGTGTCACAGATGTTGCTAGGTATGCAAGGTGAGAGCTATCACAGATGTTGCTCGGTGTGCAAGGTGAGAGCCGTCACAGATGTTGCTAGGAGTGCAAGGTGAGAGCTGTCACAGATGTTGCTCGGTATGTAAGGTGAGAGGTGTCACAGATGTTGCTCGGTATGCAAGGTGAGAGCTATCACAGATGTTGCTCGGTATGCAAGGTGAGAGCTATCACAGATGTTGCCAGGAGTGCAAGGTGAGAGCTGTCACATGTTGCTAGGTGTGCAAGGTGAGAGCTATCACAGATGTTGCTCGGTGTGCAAGGTGAGAGCTATCACAGATGTTGCTCGGTATGCAAGGTGAGAGGTGTCACAGATGTTGCTCGGTATGCAAGGTGAGAGCTATCACAGATGTTGCTCGGTATGCAAGGTGAGAGCTATCACAGATGTTGCTCGGTATGCAAGGTGAGAGCTATCACAGATGTTGCTAGGTGTGCAAGGTGGTTTGCCATTGTAGCGGTGTGCAAGGTGAGAGCTATCACAGATGTTGCTAGGTATGCAAGGTGAGAGCTATCACAGATTTTGCGAGGTATGCAAGGTGAGAGCTATCACAGATGTTGCTATGAGTGCAAGGTGAGAGCTATCACAGATGTTGCTAGGAGTGCAAGGTGAGAGCTATCACAGATGTTGCTATGAGTGCAAGGTGAGAGCTATCACAGATGTTGCTAGGAGTGCAAGGTGAGAGCTATCACAGATGTTGCTAGGTGTGCAAGGTGAAAGCTATCACAGATGTTGCTAGGTGTGCAAGGTGAGAGCTATCACAGATGTTGCCAGGAGTGCAAGGTGAGAGCTGTCACATGTTGCTAGGTGTGCAAAGTGAGAGATGTCACAGATGTTGCTCGGCATGCAAGGTGAGAGCTATCACAGATGTTGTTCGGTGTGCAAGGTGAGAGCTATCACAGATGTTGCTAGGAGTGCAAGGTGAGAGCTATCACAGATGTTGCTATGAGTGCAAGGTGAGAGCTATCACAGATGTTGCTAGGTGTGCAAGGTGAGAGCTATCACAGATGTTGCAAGGTGAGAGCTATCACAGATGTTGCTCGGTGTGCAAGGTGAGAGCTATCACAGATGTTGCTACGTGTGCAAGGTGAGAGCTATCACAGATGTTGCTAGGTGTGCAAGGTGAGAGCTATCACAGATGTTGCGAGGTATGCAAGGTGAGAGCTGTCACAGATGTTGCTAGGTGAGAGCTATCACAGATGTTGCTCGGTGTGCAAGGTGAGAGCTATCACAGATGTTGCTCGGTGTGCAAGGTGAGAGCTGTCACAGATGTTGCTCGGAGTGCAAGGTGAGAGCCATCACAGATGTTGCTCGGTGTGCAAGGTGAGAGCTATCACAGATGTTGCTTGGAGTGCAAGGTGAGAGCTATCACAGATTTTTTTTTTTTTTTTTTTGTATACTGAATTGCTCGGTGTGCAAGGTGAGAGCTATCACAGATGTTGCTCGGTGTGCAAGGTGAGAGCTATCACAGATGTTGCTAGGAGTGCAAGGTGAGAGCTTTTTTTTCTTCTTTTTTTTTTTTTTTGTATACTGAATCGAGGCTCGTGAAAGAGCTGACATTTATTTCACAAACAAATCAACCAGACAAACAAAATATATAAAAAGAGGGAGCGGAAGACAAGATGGGGAGAGAAGGGGAAGCACACAACCACAACATTTGAGAGCAGGGAGAAGTGTGGGAGGGAGAGGGCTTGGGGGGAGGAGGCGTGGGAAGGGGGTTTAAAACACAAAGGGACCGAAATTAGCGGGGGTAGAAAAGATCAAGCTTTTGGATGGGGGAGGATAAGAGATGGTGGTGTCACAGATGTTGCTCGGTATGCAAGGTGAGAGGTGTCACAGATGTTGCTCGGTATGCAAGGTGAGAGCTATCACAGATGTTGCTCGGTGTGCAAGGTGAGAGTTATCACAGATGTTGCTCGGAGTGCAAGGTGAGAGCTATCACAGATTTTGCTAGGTATGCAAGGTGAGAGCTATCACAGATGTTGCTAGGAGTGCAAGGTGAGAGCTATCACAGATGTTGCTATGAGTGCAAGGTGAGAGCTATCAGAGATGTTGCTGGGTGTGCAAGGTGAGAGCTATCACAGATGTTGCTAGGTATGCAAGGTGAGAGCTGTCACAGATGTTGCTAGGTGTGCAAGGTGAGAGCTATCACAGATGTTGCTCAGTGTGCAAGGTGAGAGCTATTACAGATGTTGCTAGGAGTGCAAGGTGAGAGCTGTCACAGATGTTGCTCGGTATGCAAGGTGAGAGGTGTCACAGATGTTGCTAGGTATGCAAGGTGAGAGCTATCACAGATGTTGCTCGGTGTGCAAGGTGAGAGCCGTCACAGATGTTGCTAGGAGTGCAAGGTGAGAGCTGTCACAGATGTTGCTCGGTATGTAAGGTGAGAGGTGTCACAGATGTTGCTCGGTATGCAAGGTGAGAGCTATCACAGATGTTGCTCGGTATGCAAGGTGAGAGCTATCACAGATGTTGCCAGGAGTGCAAGGTGAGAGCTGTCACATGTTGCTAGGTGTGCAAGGTGAGAGCTATCACAGATGTTGCTCGGTGTGCAAGGTGAGAGCTATCACAGATGTTGCTCGGTATGCAAGGTGAGAGGTGTCACAGATGTTGCTCGGTATGCAAGGTGAGAGCTATCACAGATGTTGCTCGGTATGCAAGGTGAGAGCTATCACAGATGTTGCTCGGTATGCAAGGTGAGAGCTATCACAGATGTTGCTAGGAGTGCAAGGTGAGAGCTTTTTCTTTCTTTTTTGTATACTGAGGCTCGTGAAAGAGCTAACATTTATTTCACAAACAAATCAACCAGACAAACAAAATATATAAAAAGAGGGAGCGGAAGACAAGATGGGGAGAGAAGGGGAAGCACACAACCACAACATTTGAGAGCAGGGAGAAGTGTGGGAGGGAGAGGGCTTGGGGGCAGGAGGCGTGGGAAGGGGGGGGGGGGGGGAGGTATAAAACACAAGGGGACCGAAATTAGCGGCGGTAGAAAAGATCAAGGTTTTGGATGGGGGAGGATAAGAGATGGTGGTGTCACAGATGTTGCTCGGTATGCAAAGTGAGAGATGTCACAGATGTTGCTCGGCATGCAAGGTGAGAGCTATCACAGATGTTGTTCGGTGTGCAAGGTGAGAGCTATCACAGATGTTGCTAGGAGTGCAAGGTGAGAGCTATCACAGATGTTGCTATGAGTGCAAGGTGAGAGCTATCACAGATGTTGCTAGGTGTGCAAGGTGAGAGCTATCACAGATGTTGCAAGGTGAGAGCTATCACAGATGTTGCTCGGTGTGCAAGGTGAGAGCTATCACAGATGTTGCTACGTGTGCAAGGTGAGAGCTATCACAGATGTTGCTAGGTGTGCAAGGTGAGAGCTATCACAGATGTTGCGAGGTATGCAAGGTGAGAGCTGTCACAGATGTTGCTAGGTGAGAGCTATCACAGATGTTGCTCGGTATGCAAGGTGAGAGCTATCACAGATGTTGCTCGGTGTGCAAGGTGAGAGCTATCACAGATGTTGCTCGGTGTGCAAGGTGAGAGCTGTCACAGATGTTGCTCGGAGTGCAAGGTGAGAGGCATCACAGATGTTGCTCGGTGTGCAAGGTGAGAGCTATCACAGATGTTGCTTGGAGTGCAAGGTGAGAGCTATCACAGATTTTTTTATTTTATTTTTGTATACTGAATTGCTCGGTGTGCAAGGTGAGAGCTATCACAGATGTTGCTCGGTGTGCAAGGTGAGAGCTATCACAGATGTTGCTAGGAGTGCAAGGTGAGAGCTTTTTTTTCTTCTTTTTTTTTTTTTTTGTATACTGAATCGAGGCTCGTGAAAGAGCTGACATTTATTTCACAAACAAATCAACCAGACAAACAAAATATATAAAAAGAGGGAGCGGAAGACAAGATGGGGAGAGAAGGGGAAGCACACAACCACAACATTTGAGAGCAGGGAGAAGTGTGGGAGGGAGAGGGCTTGGGGGGAGGAGGCGTGGGAAGGGGGTTTAAAACACAAAGGGACCGAAATTAGCGGGGGTAGAAAAGATCAAGGTTTTGGATGGGGGAGGATAAGAGATGGTGGTGTCACAGATGTTGCTCGGTATGCAAGGTGAGAGGTGTCACAGATGTTGCTCGGTATGCAAGGTGAGAGCTATCACAGATGTTGCTCGGTGTGCAAGGTGAGAGTTATCACAGATGTTGCTCGGAGTGCAAGGTGAGAGCTATCACAGATTTTGCTAGGTATGCAAGGTGAGAGCTATCACAGATGTTGCTAGGAGTGCAAGGTGAGAGCTATCACAGATGTTGCTATGAGTGCAAGGTGAGAGCTATCACAGATGTTGCTGGGTGTGCAAGGTGAGAGCCATCACAGATGTTGCTAGGTATGCAAGGTGAGAGCTGTCACAGATGTTGCTAGGTGTGCAAGGTGAGAGCTATCACAGATGTTGCTCAGTGTGCAAGGTGAGAGCTATCACAGATGTTGCTCGGTGTGCAAGGTGAGAGCTATCACAGATGTTGCTAGGAGTGCATGGTGAGAGCTATCACAGATGTTGCTAGGAGTGCAAGGTGAGAGCTATCACAGATGTTGTTCGGTGTGCAAGGTGAGAGCTATCACAGATGTTGCTCGGTGTGCAAGGTGAGAGCTATCACAGATGTTGCTCGGTGTGCAAGGTGAGAGCTATCACAGATGTTGCTCGGTGTGCAAGGTGAGAGCGATCACAGATGTTGCTAGGTGTGCAAGGTGAGAGCTATCACAGATGTTGCTAGGTGTGCAAGGTGAAAGCTATCACAGATGTTGCTTGGTGTGCAAGGTGAGAGCTATCACAGATGTTGCTAGGAGTGCAAGGTGAGAGCTGTCACAGATGTTGCTCGGTATGCAAGGTGAGAGGTGTCACAGATGTTGCTCGGTATGCAAGGTGAGAGCTATCACAGATGTTGCTCGGTGTGCAAGGTGAGAGCTATCACAGATGTTGCTCGGTGTGCAAGGTGAGAGCTATTACAGATGTTGCTAGGAGTGCAAGGTGAGAGCTGTCACAGATGTTGCTCGGTATGCAAGGTGAGAGGTGTCACAGATGTTGCTCGGTGTGCAAGGTGAGAGCGATCACAGATGTTGCTCGGTGTGCAAGGTGAGAGCTATCACAGATGTTGCTCGGTGTGCAAGGTGAGAGCTATTACAGATGTTGCTAGGAGTGCAAGGTGAGAGCTGTCACAGATGTTGCTCGGTATGCAAGGTGAGAGCTATCACAGATGTTGCTCGGTGTGCAAGGTGAGAGCGATCACAGATGTTGCTAGGTGTGCAAGGTGAGAGCTATCACAGATGTTGCTAGGTATGCAAGGTGAGAGCCGTCACAGATGTTGCTTGGTGTGCAAGGTGAGAGCCGTCACAGATGTTGCTGGGAGTGCAAGGTGAGAGCTATCACAGATTTTGCTAGGAGTGCAAGGTGAGAGCTGTCACAGATGTTGCTTGGTGTGCAAGGTGAGAGCCGTCACAGATGTTGCTTGGTGTGCAAGGTGAGAGCCGTCACAGATGTTGCTAGGAGTGCAAGGTGAGAGCTATCACAGATTTTGCTAGGTATGCAAGGTGAGAGCTATCACAGATGTTGCTTGGTGTGCAAGGTGAGAGCCGTCACAGATGTTGCTAGGAGTGCAAGGTGAGAGCTATCACAGATGTTGCTAGGAGTGCAAGGTGAGAGCTGTCACAGATGTTGCTAGGAGTGCAAGGTGAGAGCTGTCACAGATGTTGCTAGGAGTGCAAGGTGAGAGCTATCACAGATGTTGCTCAGTGTGCAAGGTGAGAGCTATCCCAGATGTTGCTAGGTGTGCAAGGTGAGAGCTATCACAGATGTTGCTAGGTGTGCAAGGTGAGAGCTATCACAGATATCTCACCTGTATGTGTGCAAGGTGAGGGTTATCACAGGTATTGCTAGGTGTGTTATCACACGAACCCTGCGATTATACCGAGCTGCCTCAGCTCGCCTTTCAAAGGAAGAGCAAAGCCTCCGTTTCTTGACCTCCGGGATGAAATGCCGCCATCTCTGCTCAAAATCGCAAACATGGTTTTATTTTTAAAAACAAAGATTCCACTATAACGTTGCTATCAACAAATGGAGGATTCCAGAAATTTTTATCGTTTTCTTCCCACGATTACAACTGTTGTCGCATTGCTGCGTGCGAGGGTTGGGTTCACAGAGCGTAACGGTGAAAACAACCCAACAGATACCTTTTTGGTTACCTGGGTCATTCGCCTGTCACCTGTCTACCCTTGGTTCGAATCTTCACCCAGGCAGGGCCTGACATCGGTGTGCGCTGCGCTCCTTGGATAGAAGTTGAAGCGAACCTGATCGGTCTACCCAAAACAGTGGGTAGGCAGCAAGTGGTCTGGTCTACCCACAACCTCCAACTTGAAGGAAAACTGATGTGGAAAATGAACCAAAACAAGGCACGTAATATTTTGAAAGCAAAGATGTAGATAAACAGAGTCCAGATGAAAATGCTACAAAATACTTGGATAGAAGTTGAAACGAATTGAAGTTTGATGCAGAAGATTACATCCGCCACCGCTAACGAATACCCGTCACAACTGAGGTTCGTGCACTGAGTCACTATCGGGGAAAAGCAGCAGATCATTTCTCGACATATCCTTGGAGCACGACCCTCGTGTAGTTACCCTCGCCAGAGGAGAGGTGTTGCATTTTTGTTACTTGCAAAATCGAAGATTTTCAAGGAAATTGGTCGGTTGCGTTTGTGGTTCTGTTTGTCTGTTTGTTTGTCACCGGCCTGCAGGTCACAATTTTCAACCAAACTTCACCAAATGGTAGGGTTGGTCAAATGCCAGAAGCCTATTGTTTTTGGGGTCAATAGGTCAACATAGGCCAAAGGTCACCAACTTTGCTAAATTTCTAAAATCCTCAATTTTCATCTGATTGACTTGAAATTTGAAGACCACTTGCATATCTGGTCACTGAATTCAACCACCAAGCATTTTTGAGGTCAACATAGGCCAAATGGTCAACATAGGCCAAATGGTCAACATAGGCCAAATTTCTAAAATCCTAAATTTTCATCCAATTGACTTGAAATTTGAAAAGGACTTGCATATCTCGTCACTGAATTCAACCACAAATTATATTTTAGGTGAACATAGGCCAAAAGGTCAACATAGGCCAAATTTCTAAAATCCTCAATTTTCATCCAATTGACTTGAAATTTGAAGAGGACTTGCATATCTGGTCACTGAATTCAACCACCAAGTATCTTTGAGGTCAACATAGGCCTTGAGGTCAACATAGGCCAAATGGTCAACATAGGCCAAATTTCTAAAATCCTCAATTTTCATCCAATTGACTTGAAATTTGAAGAGGACTTGCATATCTGGTCACTGAATTCAACCACCAAGTATATTTGAGGTCAACATCGGCCAAAAGGTCAACATAGGCCACATTTCTAAAATCCTAAATTTTCATCTAATTGATGTGAAATTTGAAGAGGACTTGCATATCTGGTTACTGAATTCAACCACCAAGTATTTTTGAGGTCACCATAGGCCAAAAGGTCAACATAGGCCATCATGTATCATTGGAAAACTTTTGGGGGAGGGCGGATTTTGCAAGTATCGTGCTACGCATGACGTCTTCTTGTTTGTTTGTTTGTTTGTTTGTCCACACAGAATAAATACGATTTTCTCTGCAACTGTTGTTCCGATTGACAGGAAATTTTCACCAAAGGTACAACTCCACCTGTATAATTTTTTTAAATGATAATTATGACGTCATCGGTCACGGGGTGCTCCGAAAGTGCTGAATAGAAAAAATTGAGACGGCTCATTGTAAAGAACTTTCCATGGGGAATAAAATATGTTAATGATGTCATAGGTGCCTCCATTATGACGTCATAATTCGACAAGTACAAAACTTCGTCCGATCAAGATGAAATTTATTGAGCATAATCTCGGAATAAATTAGTTTAGAAAAAAAAAATGATGTCATCGGTCACGTGGTTCGGTCGCCATATTTGTTTTAACACAAAAGCCTTAAAAACCACTGAAAATACAGTCATCCTGGAGGGTTTGCAATCTGATTGCTCTTTCTTGTTTGCTATCGAAGAGAGCTGTGTGTCTGTCTGTGTCGCCATATTTCTCAAACATGGCTGAACGGATCTTCGTCAAACTTTCAGAGGTTCATCAGTGTGCCTGGGAGTGTTGTAGGCCAAAAAAAAAAAAAAAAACGGAAATATTTTTTTTAAGTTCGTTTTTTTTTTTAATTAAAAAATAAAATAAAAATCGCTCGATAGTGTCTAAGCCTTGTTTTAATTAATGACAGTTATATACAAGTACACATTCGCATAAATAAATACAAAACAATCCCAGACATTTGAACACAAATAAATCAAACAATTCCGGAATTGTACGACGTTGGTAGTAAGGCTTCTTCTTCTTCCTGATGGGCATCACACTTAACTCAGAAACGTGATGAACTGCACATTCACCAGCAGATATTCAACGAAAAGGTGATGAACCCTCTTCCACTCCCTTCCTCACCCTTCCCTCTCCTGCCTAGTAAATATATAGAACCGTATAATGTTACGGGGTCAACCTCGAGGGGAGCCCCGGCAGAAAGATGTATGGTCCTTGGGTGAAAATAAGTCAATCAATAACGAGTCCACACCAAAGGTTACGAACAATCCCCAATATATTCCCAAATCCCGCACAGGAATCACAATGCGTTTACAGCACTTCCATACAATCCTTATCTATAGTATAGGTGGCGCCACCTTAACCCACAACAGTGTTGGCAACACTCACGGCCCTTGCCCCCAATGTCTCTGCACGCCTCCCAGGTGACGTCGAGTCGATCCAGCGATCGGGGATTCTATGTCCGATTCCAATCCGGGGCTGGGAGTGAGGATACTCGACAACCTCAGCGAGGATACCCGACTTCGCAGGTTCCGCAGTAATCCGGCGCTCTCCTGACGCGCGGACTTCGGTTCACCGAGGCACGGTTCCCTTGTCCTTCACGTTCGGCGGCTCGGTCTCGAGCTGCAGTCTCAACTCTCAACCGTCTCCCTCCAATCTCTCTCGCGCGCCAGGCCCAAGGTGCGACCCGTACACGCCCTCGTAGGCGTCGAGGCGAACAGCGCTGGGCGCTTGGTTCCTTCCAGGACCACACGGCACCTTGACACGTAACCGGCAATCAATCACCCCGCGCAGGTAACTCCTCTCGCCAGACGGGCTTTTCCAACTCCGTTCCAAAGTAGGTAACGATCGCCTCCGCTCGCGTCGGAGCTCTCGAAGCTTAAGATGGCCACCCTTTCTTCTCCTCCTCCTCTTCTTCACGATCCCGTTTCCGGTCTCGTTTTTCCCAGAAGGGCTCCTGACCCTTTACTCACAACAACCTTTAATATAATATACATTAATAAGAAATGACCTGAATTGTAACCCCCATAAACCCGGAATTCGTAACAATAACTATTCAGTACAAACAACTAATTTGAAGTGTCAAGTTGGTGAAATGCCAAACTTCCATCAGAGCCACATTCACCTGGCCGCTTGCAGCATCTATACTTATAGGAAGGTTTAAAAACAAGTGAAGTTTTAAAAACTTTTCTTGACATACATTAAAGCACCTTTGGCTTGTCAGGACGTCTCAGAGCTCCAAAGAACCTGCCCGAATACTCTGATGGCCTGACTGCAATGGCCGACCGACTTGCGACTACCACGTCGGTAAGATTCGTGCTCGGCCATGGCACACGGATACCAGTCGCCTTGCCAACAACTCACAAACTCAAGGGCAACGATAGATTCTCTCCCGACACCAACTGCAATTGTCGTTTCATCACTGAGGGTTATACCTGGTGTTGGTCTAATGGTTAGGGTGGTGGGCTTTGGATCCTAAGGTCCTGAGTTCCAAATCCCGTTGAATTAACACCAGGTGGGGTTGACTCAGCCTGTCATTCTTCCGAGGTGGGCATAGAGGCTTTGCATCAGCGGCAGAAGAGCCCACAGAACAATGATGCAACCAGCAGCCGGGTGGCTGCACACGAACCACCCACCCACTGAGGGTTGCTGCCATGTTGGATGTCGAATGAGTGCATTTTCTTTCTGTTGATTCAACGCACAGGGAGAGGCCAGTCACCATACATACCTGCAGCTTGGCCTGTGTAACTTTTATTTGGATTTGTTGCACAAACTGTATCCACCAATTACTCAGTACCATATCTTCTGGAAATGCAGCATTAAAAGGGCACTGGGTAGAGCACACCCCTCGGCCACCACCGACAGTGGTCTGTCTAATTTTAAAACGAGAAAGCAAGTGAAAATGCAAAGCCCCTCGGCGTCCGTTTGTATTCAGTCGTATTCTTCTTCTGTATCCTAAAAATAACGAAAACACTTTAAAAACAACAAAGAGCAATCGGACATTGCAGACCCTCGCCAGGACATATTTTTTAGTGGTTTTTAAGACTTTTGTGTTAAAACAAATATGGCGGCCGAACCACGTGACGGATGACGTCATCATCCCCCCCCCCCCCCCCCCCCCAGAGATGCCCCCATCAATTTATCCAGTCACAAAAAAATTCATCTTGATCAGATGAAGCTTTGCATTTGCCGAATGACGTCATAATGGAGGAACCTCTGGCATCATCATTAACAGATGTTATTCCCCATGGAGAGTTCTTTACAATTAGCCGTGTCTCAATTTTTTCTGCAGCGCTTTCAGATATAGAGGTGCAAAGTTTCTCGTTTTTTCCAAGATGGCGCCCGTGCCACGTGACCTATGACGTCATAATTATAATTTACAAAATTCTACAGGAGGTGCACCTATGGTGAAAATTTCCTGTCAATCGGAGCAACAGTTGCAGAGAAAATCATTTATTCTGTGTGGACAAAGACAGACAGACAGACGAACAGACTCAAATGCAATACCCTCTCCTCTGGCAAGGGTGGAAAAATTTTTTTTTTTTGATTTAATGCAGCCTTGACCTTTAACCTTTAGATCCCAAAAAAATAAAATCAGCTCCTAGCTTTTGATTGGCAAATCAATTCTGTGAGCCAATATGCAGATTCTTAAAATTTCAGGTCAATCAGATGAAAATTGACGATTTCATTTGATGTTGCTCTTTGTTTTTTTTAACCAGATTATTAATTTGCCTTCATATTGTCATAATAAAGCTTTGTTGAAAATGTGATGACAAAACTCAAATGGTAAATTGAAATTTCATGTCAATTGGATGAAAATGGATGATTTTATGTGACTGACTTTTGACCTTTTGACAAAATTATTAATTTGTCTTCTCCGTATTATAATAATACTTTGGTGAAACTTTGACAATAACTCAAATTGTAAAAAACAATAAAACGTCACGGCACAGACAGCGACAGACAGACAGACACACAGACGTGATTACAATTCCCCATCTCCTGCGCAGAGTTCGGACTAACAAATGTTAACGAGCAAATACCCTCCAGCAATGTGACGAGGCAGGAAGTAGTTCACTCTCCAGGAAGTCGCATGCAACATCATGTGAAACGCAATTTGAAATACAAGGCTCAATTCTGAGAAATCAAGAGATGCATTTCAGAGGAAATACATGTCCAAGAATAGAGGACAAATGGACAAATTGGGAACCAATAGTTAAACGATCAGATAAGTGACAACTTGAAAGTCCAGATGTCTTACTTGTGCTGCTCGGTTAATGGTGACTACACATGTATCCATCATGACAACACATCTATTACGAAAAGGAGACGCGTCCATCTGTCTGTCTGTCTGTGTCTCGCTTCATTCCAAGGAATTCCTGCTGTCGTAGAATAATAAAAATGGCGCCGTTGGAAAGGTAATTATCGATTTACTTGGAACAAAATTCGTGTCCATTGAATCAGAGATGCCCGGGTTGAAAACCCCTTTCTGTGATTCAAGAATGAGTAATGGGAGCTCAATGGAGCAGATCCAATGGTAACATTTATTGTTACCTCCGCCTCCGAAGGTGGATGTGTTATGTTTTCACCCCTGTCTGTTTGTCCGTTTGTGAACAAAATACCTCAAAAAGTTGTGGACTGATTCGGACAAAATTTGGTGGAGGTTGCGTGTGTGACGAGGACGAAATGATTAGATTTTGGTGATGATCCGGATTCGGATCCGGATCCGGCTAGTAGAATTTCTAAAGTGATTCTTCACCATTGGGAGATGGGGCCAAAACGATACATAGCAGGATATCTCAAAAAAATATGGACTGATTTGGACAAAACTTGGTGGACCAGTTGGGTGTGTGAAAAGGACAAATAGATTCGATTTTGGTGAAGATCTGAATATGGATTCGGATATGAGAATTATTAAATTTTTTATTGATTCTTCACCATTGAGCGATATGGGCAACGAGGTGGAGGTATGCTCTCCACTGAGTGCCGTTCTAGTTTATTATACGACAGCAGAAACTTTAAAGACACAGAAGGAGAACACAAAATTATGTACAGTAATATTTCTCAAAGCAATGGAAAAATATATAATAGTACATGGAAGGAGCTCACAAATAACAGCTGCAATGACGTTACAAATGATCTTTTTCCCTCTGCCACCGAAGGTAGATGAGGGTTATGTTTTCACCTCTATATGTTTGTCTGAGCAGGATATCTCAAGTTATGGATGGATTCGTACAAAACGTGGTGGACAAGGAAGAATTGATTAGATTATGGTGAAGATCCGGATCCGATAATTTTAAGGGATTTTTTTTTACCTTTGAGAGATAGGGCCAATAATCATATATAGCACAATATCTCAAAGTAGTGGACGGATTCGGACGAAACTTGGCGGATAGATTGGGTGTGTGACAAGGACGAATCGATTCGATTTTGGTGAAGATCTGAATATGGATTCGGATATGAGAATTATTTAATTCTTTTAAGCGATTCTGCACCATTGGGAGATTGGGCCAAAAACGATACATAGCGGGATATCTCAAAACATTGTGGACGGATTTGGACGAAACTTGGCGGATAGATTGGGTGTGTGACGAGGACGAATCCATTGGATTTTGTTTTGTTTGCTTCACTTCATTTTACATCCTCATGAAGATTCATGAATAGACATGCAATACGTTTGTGAAGTACAACATGCTACCGGTTGATTAAACTCGCCAGCGAAGCGACAGGTCGGCACGTTTGGTGATTATAAACTGCAAGGGACCCGATGGAGTAATATTAGCTAGCTAGTCAGTACAAATGATTTAGAGGATGCAGGAAAAAGGTAGGAAGGGGAGGTACAATATTTCTCCCAATTTTACATTAATAGAATAGATACATGACCATTACTGCACATTTGGGAAGCACCAAGACCTTATGATGGATGGCCATCTGCTGAGGCTCACCGTGCATTGTGTAACGTATGGAAAACGCAAGTAAGCGCACAGAAGGCCTATAACCACCATGCAGTCAAACTGAAGTAGGCAGATGAGTAGTGGGCCTTGGGCTTTCTAGGGATAAAAGTTGTTTGGACTTCATTATTGCTGAAAGATTTGTAGATCGATTGGAATTTTGGGTAGAGTAAACAGGCCCGAAAGTACCGCAAATTGGGGTTGCGATTACATACGTACATAAAGCGTTACATTTTACAAACACCTGTCCATGCCAAATGAAAGCCTTCGACATTACTTGCCACCAACGTCTCCAGTGCCCACCCACCTCGGCCCCCACAACTAAAAATGCCCTCATTTGTCTGCAGTGCATGAGAAGCTCAACTGAAGGTTTTGCAAAAAGTCACTTTCCTTGGCATGTAGAACCCACCATGCTTCTCCAAGCTGCTGAAAGGCAGTTATTGTGTAACCTGACATTTCGCGACGCAACCGCACCAGGTCAACATCTTCCAAAAAGGTTTAGCGCAGAGAGATCCAGAAAGTAATTTTGGAAATTCAATAGAAAGGTCATCTGGAAAAGTTGTGGGATGACGACTCGAATAATATTCCACCGCCAAGTAAAAGCTCAAATCTCAACCAAGGCTACCACATTACTGCACAAACAAGGTTTTGAATTTTGTTCGCAAAACGAAAATAAACCAAACTGGTGGAGAAAATATTTATCAGAATCCAAATCCTAATCCTAATCAAACAGCTCATTGTGTTCAACATTAAATACGACTCGATCCCAAGGCTGTGGATCATACAAAAGAACGGTGTGCTAACCAATAAAGCAACAGATGTTAAACAACATCAAGTGACAAAACAAATTAAGTATAAAGAATCCCCAGATGGTTAGGGTGAATGATATACAGCTCCAAAAATAAAAACAACAATAACAATAATTTGTGATGGAGCCAGGATACATTTTTGCCAAGGCAACGATCAGATTCGCATGATTTCCATCAGCCACCACAGACCGTAATCTATGCTGGCACCACCTGGAGGGGTGGAGGGGGTTGTTTAAGGTGGCGGAGGGGTCAAGGACGGGGGAGGCCGTACGACAGGTTGCTGCCCTGCTGTTGTGGCCGGGCGAGACAAACTTCTCTAGACAGTGAAGGAATTTTTGCAGAGCAGGCCGGATGGGCTAAGCATGCTGCCAAGATGAAAACGGTCCCAAGGCTGTCGGAGGGGCCGCCGGCCGGCGCTGAGGAGGACACAGACCATGGATATGGCTCAAATGTCAAAACAGACGACTACAGAAGGAAAGGGAATGGATGGCAAAGGCAGCATTACCGAAACAAAGAAGGAAAAGAAAAAAGTGTATAATGGTATACATAAAACACTGGAAAAGTCTGCCAGAGTGCTCAACCTATCTGCCTCCCTTGGGGAGCGAGGGGGGGGTAAGGAGGGGAATGAAGGGTTCAGAGGCCCCCTGAGCTGTACAGGGTGAGGGATTGGGCCCCCGTAGACCTTCAAGTCTCTGCCTCATCACAGAGCGCACACACACACATCTGGAGTGCATCAGGGTGCCTGCGTCACAGGGCACTCTGGCTTGGAAATGGAACACAGGCCGAGATCATGGCCAAGTTGGCTTGCTGCCAGGAGAGCCCTCCCAGAGAGGAGGAAGGGAGAGGGACAGAGGGGAAGGAAAGGCGGTGGGGAGGGAAAGGGAGGAAATAGTGAGGGCAAGACGAAAGCTGTTAGTTATCAGTACTTTTCCCTAATCTTTCAGCCTTTGAAGTCTCATATTCTTTGTCAGAATCAATGCACGTTCTTTGTTTGCGTTATCTCGATAAGTTCGGACAATGGAGTTAAATTAAAAGTTTCAGAAGAAGGTTCCACCTTCCAAATTATTCACCAGGTATCGTGTCTTCAAGCAGTCAAATGACTGCACTCCATTTTGTGAAAGGTGAGGGCACACCAGGTGCCAACAGCAACATGCATTTTAAGGCCATTTTCTGGGGTTAGCCTTGCGGACCCCATGACAATCTTCTCCATTTTGCCCGATTTTCTGCATCTCCCCTTGTTAACCCCCTCGCCAGGTGAGAAAGTAGATAAAGAGTTCTTACCATAAAGATAAAGCTCACAACTAGCAGTGGTAAGTCTTCCCCTACCACTTCGTCAGGTTAGCCACGAAGATGGAATGTATTCATCAACCACTCAAAATACAAATGGATGCAAAGTACAAAAACAAACACCATGACTCGGCATCGTTATTTAATTTTATTATTAGAGTTTCAGGGACATTGTCTGTATTATTTTATTACAAAAGCTGAGGCTTATCCACACAAAAAACAACAACAACAACCTGTTGTGCACATAAACTTCTCTCCTTCTCATGCACATAAACGACTTTCTCAAGTTTTGAGATTACCAGAAATGTGCTCACAATTACACAATTAAGGCTGAAATATGCATCATACGATGGGCAAACCACAAGTGGAAAATAAAGTCCAAACAAACAAGAACTTCAAGGAATGTGCATCCAGGAATAGTCCAGATTTGAACAGGTACGCATAGGTATGGCGCAATCACGCGCTCCGCTCTATCTCCTCATTTTCTCAGGTACCGTAAAAATGGGGTGAATAGGGACACAAACTGAAAAAAGTTTGGAAACCTTTTTCGCTGAAAATTGATAACCATACTGATTTGTTGATATTTGGGTTGAAAGTGTTCTCTTGTTTTTTTAAAAAGCAACTTATAGTCCCTATTAACCCCATATATGGGTTAAATAGGAATAAATAGGATTTTTATAGCTGTCCCTATTCACCCCGTTTTACGGGTGCCGTTGAGGTTCAATTCACCCCGTTTTACGGGTGAATAGGGACAGTCACTAATACAAAAAAATAATAATCAAGAAACAATCCTGAGTTTCCAACGTATTGCTAAATTGATAGCTCAGATGGATGCACATAATATGCACCCATAATATAAACCACGGAGCCAATGAAAAACAATATGGGATAAAAAGTTTCTCCAAACTGTCCCTATTTCTTGATTATTATTTTTTTGTATTAGTGACTGTCCCTATTCACCCGTAAAACGGGGTGAATAGGGACAGCCATAAAAATCCTATTTATTCCTATTTAACCCATATATGGGGTTAATAGGGACTATAAGTTGCTTTTAAAAAAAACAAGAGAACACTTCCAACCCAAATATCAACAAATCAGTATGGTTATCAATTTTCAGCGAAAAAAGTTTCCGAACTTATTTTCAGTTTGTGTCCCTATTCACCTTGCTGTCCCTATTCACCCCCATTTTACGGTCCGTCCTTATGATAGTACAATGCACCTCGGTTTTAATTACTAAACATGTTTGCTTGGTCAGCAATCGGGTTGCAATAAGTTTAGTGTGACCATCTGAGGCACAGATTGGTGTTCTCGGTCGTCACGCAACGCGATGCCGCACACACATGTTCCCGTGCCTAGCGGCATGATTCGCCATGCCATGGCACACATCTGTGTAAACAAAGGCTCGGTAAAAAGGAGTGCTATGGCATCAGCCAAAGTCCACATTCAAAACCACATTTGGGAAACTCGGACTTCGCGGAGCTATTTATTCTCAAGAATGGCCATTGTGATTGGCAACTTGTGACGTTCGTATGTAATCAAAAGCAAGAAAAAAAAATCTGTCCAACTCTCAGGCCTGTGGATGCCATCCGGTGAGCACATCATATCTTGTTGAAGCACTCCTTGGCATTAGTCCACACCGCAATGCCCTGTGGACCGGAGCACGCAGACAAGGGGAGGGAGAGTCGTTGACAAGTGGCAATCTCATGCAGCTGTCCCAAAGGCCTTTCATTCTTACCATTTTGGCCTCCATCCGGCTGTGCGTGGTTCACCATATCAAAGAAACGTGGTCGGTTTCGGTTGACAATTTTGTAGTTTTACAACACTGTACGCGTGCTCTAATGAGGCATTCAAATGTCTGGGTAAACCTTATCCCACCTGGTAAACAGCAGGGGTCCAACCGCACACACCACCTCTGCATGGTTTTTACACTCACATTTGGGTTGCTGCCTCAATCGTTAAAAATGTTAAAACCGCAAATACCATAAAAATATATCGACACTTCCAGCTTGACTCTGGCACAACTCGCTACATGAACCGGAATTACTCGTACCAAACTACAGGACCACAAAAGGCCGTCCCAGCCCAAGTCCCATAACTGGGCCTCTAGGTGGGCAAGAAACAAATATATATATATATATATATACACACACACACCATAAACGGATACAGCAGTACGTATTGGCAAGGACTTGGGAACTTGTTAACTCCATCTGTTCCATGTTGGATGATTTAACCTCGTAGTCGTTTTTCATCCATCTGGTGCACTTAAAGAAGCTATTTCAGATGTAATGGAGAATTCAAAATGAAACTGAATGCAAAATGAACAAATCAAATTAGCACACCAACTAACTGGGTTTTATTCCTTCACATCTATCTGTACGAAATCACAAGTGCCAAAGAAAAGCAACTTGGGAAAAAAAATTTGGAGATGACGCACGAAATGAGTTTAACAATGAAAGATGAGAGTGGTTAATCAGATCTCCTGGGAGAGAAGGGATGAAAAGTTGCTGCTTAAACTAGAAAATGGCAACATGGAAGAGGCCACGTATTTACAACTTGGGCAAATATGATAGGATCTCCCAACCTACAACTTGGGCTTATATGATAGGATCTCCCAACCTACAACTTGGACAAATATGATAGGATCTCCCAACCTACAACTTGGGCTTATATGATAAGATCTCCCAACCTACAACTTGGACAAATATGATAGGATCTTCCAACCTACAACTTGGGCTTATATGATAGGATCTCCCAACCTACAACTTGGACAAATATGATAGGATCTCCCAACCTACAACTTGGGCTTATATGATAAGATCTCCCAACCTACAACTTGGACAAATATGATAGGATCTCCCAACCTACAACTTGGACAAATATGATAGGATCTCTCAACCTACAACTTGGACAAATATAATAGGATCTCCCAACCTACAACTTGGACAAATATGATAGGATCTCTCAACCTACAACTTGGACAAATATGATAGGATCTCCCAACCTACAACTTGGGCAAATATGATAGGATCTCCCAACCTACAACTTGGGCAAATATGATAGGATCTCCCAACCTACAACTTGGGCAAATATGATAGGATCTCCCAAACTACAACTTGGGCAAATATGATAGGATCTCCCAACCTACAACTTGGACAAATATGATAGGATCTCCCAAACTACAACTTGGGCAAATATGATAGGATCTCCCAACCTACAACTTGGGCAAATATGATAGGATCTCCCAACCTACAACTTGGACAAATATGATAGGATCTCTCAACCTACAACTTGGACAAATATGATAGGATCTCCCAACCTACAACTTGGGCAAATATGATAGGATCTCTCAACCTACAACTTGGACAAATATGATAGGATCTCCCAAACTACAACTTGGGCAAATATGATAGGATCTCCCAAACTACAACTTGGGCAAATATGATAGGATCTCCCAAACTACAACTTGGGCAAATATGATAGGATCTCCCAACCTACAACTTGGACAAATATGATAGGATCTCTCAACCTACAACTTGGACAAATATGATAGGATCTCCCAACCTACAACTTGGGCAAATATGATAGGATCTCCCAACCTACAACTTGGGCAAATATGATAGGATCTCCCAACCTACAACTTGGGCAAATATGATAGGATCTCCCAAACTACAACTTGGGCAAATATGATAGGATCTCCCAACCTACAACTTGGGCAAATATGATAGGATCTCCCAAACTACAACTTGGGCAAATATGATAGGATCTCCCAACCTACAACTTGGGCAAATATGATAGGATCTCCCAACCTACAACTTGGACAAATATGATAGGATCTCTCAACCTACAACTTGGACAAATATGATAGGATCTCCCAAACTACAACTTGGGCAAATATGATAGGATCTCTCAACCTACAACTTGGGCAAATATGATAGGATCTCCCAACCTACAACTTGGGCTTATATGATAGGATCTCCCAACCTACAACTTGGGCAAATATGATAGGATCTCCCAACCTACAACTTGGGCTTATATGATAGGATCTCCCAACCTACAACTTGGGCAAATATGATAGGATCTCCCAACCTACAACTTGGACAAATATGATAGGATCTCCCAACCTACAACTTGGGCAAATATGATAGGATCTCCCAACCTACAACTTGGGCAAATATGATAGGATCTCCCAACCTTCAACTTGGGCAAATATGATAGGATCTCCCAACCTACAACTTGGGCAAATATGATAGGATCTCCCAACCTACAACTTGGGCAAATATGATAGGATCTCCCAACCTACAACTTGGACAAATATGATAGGATCTCCCAAACTACAACATGGGCAAATATGATAGGATCTCCCAACCTACAACTTGGACAAATATGATAGGATCTCCCAACCTACAACTTGGGCAAATATGATAGGATCTCCCAACCTACAACTTGGGCAAATATGATAGGATCTCCCATCCTACAACTTGGGCAAATATGATAGGATCTCCCAACCTACAACTTGGGCAAATATGATAGGATCTCCCAACCTACAACTTGGGCAAATATGATAGGATCTCCCAACCTACAACTTGGGCAAATATGATAGGATCTCCCAACCTACAACTTGGGCAAATATGATAGGATCTCCCATCCTACAACTTGGGCAAATATGATAGGATCTCCCAACCTACAACTTGGGCAAATATGATAGGATCTCCCAACCTACAACTTGGGCAAATATGATAGGATTTCTCCCAACCGTTACCCTCAACCCCACCTACCCTAACCCCTTGCCTCACCGACCAAACTGCCACACCCTCCTTTCCCTCTCTTCTCAATATACTCACCACCCACATCCAAATGTGTACACGTAATACATACAAGGCCTCCAAAGACACCGTGAAGTGAAATCAAAGGCCAAGATATGTGGAGTCGCCAGCAGCTAAACTTATCTAGTCATCAATGAATTGCAAAGCGAATCTAAAGCAAGGCCGAGAAACATCCAAGAGAAACAAGTAAAAAAATAATAAAAAGGCAGGGAAAGTTGGCTACGGCCTGCCCGTTTTACAATCTTACCTTCTTGCACATGTTCACCTGCATGGTGGCATAGCTCCTTAGGGTCTCTTTCAGGTCTTTATACTTCTGCCTCTGAAATCTCTCCACATCTTTCCAAGCCTTTTCCACAAAATCCCTAATTATGGTTTAGGGGACAAAAAAAAAAAAAAAAAAAAAAAAAAGGACAAAGGAACATTAGGAGGGGTGAAATGTAGAAGTCAGAAGGTCAGGGATACATACCAGAATTTAAAGTGCAAGGATTTAAGAAATACGACTTCTCTTACAATTATCTTAAACGCAAGAGGAGGCCATTGGGACCATAAAAGCCTGTGTTATGAATGCCAACCTATGGTTGTTTGCAGATGTTCTATCCTTTTTGAATGCTGAGCGTCAAGCAAGGAAGCCGCACGTACCATTTTTAACGTCTTTGGTACGACTCGGCCGGGGTTCTGACATCCGACCTCCCAGACTCAGAGCGGACAGGCTAACCATTGCACCACAGACTTAAGATGCTTTGAGATTTGGTTGGAACCTTTTCAGCATCACCTCAAACATTTCAACCAAAACATGAGGAAAAAGCAGCACATTGAAGAATTCCTTATGGTAAAATCCCTCGCTCTTTTAATGAAACAAGACGTCATCAAAAATTTAAATTATAACCTATAATTTAATTACAATTACAACATTTAATTACAATTACAACATTTAATTACAATTACAACCTATCTATAGTAGATTTGGGTGCAAATAATTCAACAACAGAGTATAGGCCATAGGCCTAGCTTAAATTCACACTTCCCTCAATGGTTGCAGGAAGTATGCAGGTTGTACCATCTGCACGTTAAATAAAATCTTCCATTTTGAAAAAACCTCCAACGAATAGTCCATTTCAATCCTTCAGTATTTAACACACTTTTCATCTTTGTCTACTTTTACAATTATTTGTAAGCTCACAGTGGAGCTTGTAGACAAGTCACAAACAGGACAAAGACAGTCGTCGACAATGAATGTACTTTGATGCGAATTCCAATGACATCAGCAGAAAACGTACAAATACATATAATGTATGGGATTTGAACCTGGGTTCAGAAGGTTACAAGTAACACGAGTCACAAAGTTCAAATGGGAACTTTAAACAGGCCAACACAACCCGAAGTTAATGAAATTATAGATATAGTTAGTAAAACTCATCAAAACAGGTACATAAAGTGTTATGACAGACAAACTGGAACTGCAGGTTATAAAAGGTGAAAGGTAAAAGGTGAAAGGCAGGTTTTGGTTCTCTTCACCCTCTCTTTTGCTCAAGGTCATCTGCCAGCATCTTGGAAATCAGCAAACATTGCCGCTTTACACAAAAAAGGTGCAAAAACAGATCCTTGCAACTACAGACCAATCAGCCTGCTCCAAATTATCAGCAAAGTCATGGAATCCATCATTGCTTCGGATATCAAATCCTTCCTCTTCTCCAATGGCTTGATCTCTGATCATCAATTTGGATTCAGACCAGGTCATTCTACTCTGGACATGTTGCTTCTGCAGTCTCAACAATGGATGGAGGTCCTCAATGCCAAACAGGAAATTAGAGCCATCTCCCTTGATATATCACGTGCCTTCGATACGGTCTGGCACCCCGCTCTGCTCACCAAACTCTCCTCCGATGGTATCCATGGAAATCTCCACGCATGGCTTGCTGACTTATTTTCTGGTCGCAGTCAACGTGTGGCCCTGAATGGATTTCCCTCTTCTCCCCTTCCTGTTCAGGCGGGAGTTCCTCAAGGCAGTGTTCTGGGCCCTGTTACTTTTCTTGTCTTAAGTTATGATCTCTCCGACTCTCTGGAAATCCTCTCTATCTCTTTGCTGATGACTCCACTCTCTGCCACTCCATACCTCATCCCTCAGATCAGCAGGCGGCAGCCTCCTCAATCTCTGCAGACCTGGATAAAATCACAGACTGGTCAAACAAGTGGAACATGTCTTTCAATCCTGACAAATCTCACACTCTTACTATGTCTCTCCGAAAAGACCGACTGGAAAACCCTCCCATCTACTTTCTGAACAATTCTCTTGAAGTTCTGTCACTCAAGCTTTTGGGTCTCACTATCTGCCATGATCTTTCCTGGGAAAAACCCATTTCCAAGTTGGCCTCCAAAGGCAGTCGCCGACTGGGCATCCTCCGTCGTGCCAAGTCCTTCCTTGGCACACCTGAGCTCCTCACCACATACAAGGCTTTCATCCACAGCTCAATGGAATACTGTTCCCCCCTCTGGGCTGGTGCTCCTGCCTCACACCTAGCTCGGCTTCACGCTGTTGAAACCAAAGCGTTCAGAATCATTGGAATCTCCCGCGATGAAGCTACCTCCGAGGGCCTTTCACTTACTCACCGCAGGCAGGTTGGTGGTCTTTCTGTCTTCTACCGACTCCTCTCCGGCCTTGCTCCTCCAGCTCTCTCTGGGCTCTGTCCCCCAAATATTCGTACAGGTCGCACAAGATCTGCCTGCAACCCTCTTATGGTTAAACTGCCAATATCAAGACTCTCTGCTCACCTTCACTCCTCTTTTCTCCCACCTCTGGAACAAACTCCCCCACTCCCTTCAATCCCACTCCTCCCTCCAGGTCTTTAAAACAGCTGTTCACCCCCATCTCTTATCTTCCCCCATCCAAAACCTTGATCTTTTCTACCCCCGCTAACTTCACCCCAAATCCACTTTTTTGAAATACCAACTTCTTTCCTGGAAGTCCTTGGTGTCCTTGTGTTTATACTTCTCCCACCCCCCCCCCCCCTTCCCACGACACCCGCCCCCCCAAGCCCTCTCCCTCCCACACATTCCCGATGTCCCTGCTCTCAATTGTTGTGTTTATGTGCTTCCCCTTCTCTCCCCATCTTGTCTACCGCTCCCTTTTTTATATAATGTGTTCGTTTGTCTGTTTGATTTGTTTGTGTGATAAATGTTAGCTCTTTCACGAGCCTCGATTCTGTATAACAAAAAAAAAAACAAAAAAAAAACATCTTCCCCCATCCAAAACCTTGATCTTTTCTACCCCCGTTATAACACCCCAAATCTGCCTCTTTCAATCCCCAACTTCTTTCCTGTAATTCCTATTAGTGTTCATTTGCTTTATACCGTGTACCCCTCCCTCCTCCCCCAGCCCTCCCCCTTCCACAGATCTACAGACATCACTGTTCTCTTCTGTTGTGCTTGTGTGATTTCCTCTCCCCCTGTTGTCTCTCGCTCCCTTCATTGTATGTTTTATGTCTGTACATGTTTTCATGTTAAATTTCTTAGCTCTTACACGAGCCTAGATTCTGTATACAAAAAAATTTTTTTATTTTTTATTTTATTTTATTGACAAACCTTGCATCGAGGCCAACATGGATGCAGCAAACCTATTTTTTCCTTACTTTGGCAATTGTCAAGTCTGGCGGTAGCTTAACGGTTAAGGTGATTGGCTTAATATTCTGAGTTCTAGCTCAGAACTAAAACTAAAACTAAATGTATTGTATCAAACTAAAAATAAGTTTAAATAACAATTATAATCTTTTTGTGAAATGCTGTATGCAATGTTCCTTATACAACAATTGGAATGATTAAAGAAAAATAAATAAATTAAAAACCGACTCAAATTCTTGGGTTTATAATTTATATGCAAAGATTCTTTGAAATTCCCATTGCCAATAATAACCATTTATTTCGTGCCATTAGGTGCATAGGGTTGCTGAGGCACTTTCATTGGCTAGAAGGCACAACCCTGGACGGGTCACCACTCCGACACAGGATACTCGAATGGCTCATTCTTCCCAGTAAGCTGGTAGTGATTTTGCCGACCTCAGAAGGATGACAGGCTGAGTCAAACCACACATGGTGTCATTTATGGCACAACAGGGAGCTAGAACTCAGAATATTAAGCCAATCACCTCAATCGTAAAGCTACCGCCAGACTTGACAATATTGCCAAAGTAAGGAAAAAAGAATGTTGAAGAACAATAACAATACAATATACTGTATAGCCACGAGTGGGCTGACGGTCATCTCTTGAGGTTGTAGTTCAGACCTCTACTGATTTGGTGGAACCCCCCCGATACGGAATCGAAAAATCTAAGACCGAGTGATCCTGCGGACCATCGAGTACAAGGGCTGTATCTGGTTTCAGAGCAATGGGTTGATTAATTAATGGACGAGTAGGGATCCAGGTAACTCCCTTTGCGCCCCTTGGAACTCCCATGATCCATCCATGGACTGTATCCCACGATTCATAAAACCTCCTCCCACCTTGGAACCCCCATGATCCAAAATCAAAGCACGAGCGATTGTGCGGGCTACTGTCTTGTATTCATGTGTCAAATTTCAGAACAATCAGCCGGGTGATAAGGGAGGAGGAGCAGAAACAGCAAAAAGTTAACGGACAGATCCGGATATCACGGCCCATTTTATAAGTTCATCTTTTCGAGAATTGAGATGAGATGACTGAACAAGAGGAAGAATGCATATTCATTCACAACCTTCAGACAGAATGGAACTCAAATATTGCAAAGGTTGTATAAAAAAAATAATTCTGGAAATTTACCCCCATTGATGCAGCGGCTATTACATCACCCTATAGAACATGTCCAAGTACTGCAAAATTGGAGGTTCATGGAAGTGACAAGAAGGCAATTTTTTCTAGTGTTCAAATACGTATATAATTCAATTTAAATACAATAAAAATTGTAAAATTAAATTAATTCTGGAATTTACTGCCATTGACAGTGTCTATTACACAATCCTATCTAACACATTACATTAGTTATTCATGTCTGTTGTTTGTACCCTTTATGACGTCCTCAAAAACTACGTTTCCTGTTTGGAATTATTTTCAATTTTTTTGACAGGGCGACAGAGTAAAAAATATATATGCCTCTGCGCATGTACGATTGGGACAAATTCAGAGCCAAAGTACCACTAAACTACAGGTTTGTATTCTGATTCATGTTCTGATTTGTGTTCAAAAGATAACATTCAATTTAAATTTAGTTGTTCATCCATCATAAACTGACGTTTGCGGACGGACGGCCAGACAGAAGTGAACCAATTGTTTAACCCGGCGTTTCGTGCACAGGGTAGTAAAGCGAATGAGTGGGAACAATACAAATCAGTGTGACCAACGATGGAGAAAAAGATGTACGAGGAAGAGTGATAATGAGCTTGTGTGTGGTATGGGGGGTGGTAAATACAACAACAACAACATGCATTTTAAAGGCCATTTTCCCTGCTAGAGCGGGGGTTAGCCTTGCGGTCCCCATGACAATCTTCTCCATTTTGCCCTATTTTCTGCATCTCTCCTTGTTAACCCCCTTGCCCGCATTTCTTCTTCCACCATCTTTAGCCAAGTCTTTCTCGGTCTTCCCAGTCTTCTACTTCCTTCTACATTCATTTCCATCACTCTTCTCAACCAGTCACTTTCATCCTTCCTCAACACGTGACCAAACCATCTCAACCTGTTCCTCTTCACAGCATCAATCACAGGCTCTATTTCCATCATCTTTCGCAATTCATCATTTGTCTTCCTCTCTCTCAACGATACTCCGCACATCCGTCGAACCATTCGCATTTCCACCCTTTCCAACCTTCGTTGCTGCTCTACGTTCATTACCCATGTCTCGCTCCCATAAATCATAACACTTCTCACACATGCAGCATACACCTTTCCCTTCAGCTTCAACGACACTCCCCTCATCATCAGCACGCCACTCAATTCCCGAAACTTCTTCCATGCACATCTCACTCGAGCAACCGTTGCCGAGTCTGATCCACCTTCTCCATTCAGCATGTCTCCGAGGGAGCAAAATGTTTTCACACCTTCCAGCTTCACGCCATCTCCAAGATCAAACTCAACATTTCCTCCATCTGCAGCTCCCTCTGTGCACACCTTACATTTGAATGTAGCTGCCACACTGGTTAATGACCCTCTCAGACCACTACATTTTTGATGAACCCACTCAGCGCACATTGTACACTGAATGGAGTTCACTCCGACACCCTTCCTACACACAGCACAGGGCCACTTCCCAGTTCTTTCCACCTCACCACATGCTTTGCCACTTGCCATCACCTTCGTCTTTCCGATATTCACCTTCAGACCTTTTGTCTCCATACATTCCTTCCACGTGTTCATCTTTTCTTTCAGTCCATCCATACTTTCCGCAATCAACACCAGATCATCTGCATATAACAACTCCCACGGTAAACCCTCCTTTACGTTCTGAGCCAGCACCTCCATCACAGCTACAAATAGTAGTGGACTCAGTACCGACCCCTGATGCACTCCCACCTTCACCTCAAACTCACCACTGTTCCCGTCCTTCGTCCTTACAGCTGTGCGCGCTCTTTTGTACATTGCCATCACTACTCTGATCAACCATTCCTCCACTCCTAACTTCCTCAATGCCCATGTCAATACTTTGCGTGGAACCCGATCGAATGCTTTCTCCAGATCAACAAACCCAAGAAACAACTTCTTCCTCTTCTCCATGTACTTCTCCTGCAACTGCCTCACAATGAAAAGCGCGTCTGTCATTCCTCTTCCTGGCATGAATCCAAACTGCATTTCGTCGATCTTCACTTTCTTCCTTATCCTCCTCTCCAACACCCTTTCCAATACCTTCATTCCATGCTCCAATAACTTTATCGCTCGGTACGAGCCACACTCCAGAGGGTCACCTTTCCCCTTGTATAGAGGGACGAGGGTACTCAGTTACCAATCCACTGGAATGCGGCCTTTTTTCACCACCAGATTACAGATCTCTGTCATTCTCTTCACACCCCAACTTCCTGCTGCCTTCAACATATCTCCCACAACTCCCGTCGGCCCTCCCGCTTTTCTACTCTTCATTGCTTTTATCGCTTCCTCAACTTCCTTCTCAGTTATCTTCTCTGCCGGTCCTAAAACTGGGTTACTCTCTATGTTGCCATCCCATTCATTCTTTGTATTCAACAGCATTTCCATATATCTTTTCCATCTTCCTTTAATTCCATCTGGGTCAACAACGATTTGTCCCACTTCATCCTTCAAGCAACTCAACCCCATCACATCATACCTCTCTTTCGCTATCTGCTTTGCAATCCTGAATACTGCTTTCTGACCCTTTTCCGAATCCAAGCGTTCTCCGAACATTTTCCTACATGCCTCCTGCGCCTTTGCTACCTCTTTCTTTGCAGCCTTCCTGGCTGCCTTATAACTTTCATGCTCTGCTGTTTCTGCTCCCGTACCCTTCGCCTTCTGCCACTCCTTGAACTTCTTCCTCTTCTCGTCAATCCTCTTTCCAACTTCATCATCCCACCACCATGTTTCCGAGTGCCTCGGTGGTCCTTTTGTCCATCCACATACCTCACCAACGGCTCCCAACAGACTAGCTTTCATTGACATCCAACCACTTTCAAGCTCAACCACATCATCCTCGACCCTACTCAGCCTCTCTTTTAATGCCTCCCTTACTGTCACCTCTTTCAACCTCCACACCTTCATTCTCGGTTGGTACTTCACCCGCCGAGCTCTCCTCGCACCTTTCACCCTTACGTCGCAGACAACCAAGTGGTGCTGTGAAACAGCTTCCTCCCCCGTGATCACATTTGTGTCCCGGAGGTGCCCCCTATCTCGCCTACGCACCATCAGGTAGTCAACGGTTGTCGTCGACCCACCTGACGTGTATGTAACAAGCTTATTATCCTCTTTCTGGAACTGAGTATTACAAATCAACAAATCAGCTCCATCAGCAAACTCCAAAATCCTTTCACCTTCTCCATTTCTCACACCATATCCGTAACCCCCATGAACTCCGTCAAAACCATCCATACTCCTTCCCACATGTCCATTTAGGTCTCCTCCTACCACAACAATTTCCTCATCTTTCACGTTTTCCATCAGCTTCTCTATCGCACACCAGAACTTGTCCTTCTCTTCATCGCTTCGACCAACCTGCGGAGCATATCCCGAGATGACGTTCACCAAGAGCTTTCCAATCATCATTTTCACCATCATCAACCTATCACTCACTCTAGTCACACTCACCACACTGTCTACAAACTCCTCAGAAAACAGGACACCAACACCATTCACGCCCTCCGAGCACCCTTGCCACACAAACTTGTATTTCTGTCCCTGCCTACCCTTCACCATTCTCACACCACTTCCCTTCCATCTCGTCTCTTGCACACAACATATGTCCACTCTTCTTCTGACCAATACTTCCACCACTTCTCCTGATCTCCCTGTCATTGTCCCTACATTCCATGTCCCAAACCTCAGAAACCGATCTCCAATTCGGGCTGTACCCTACCCACATGTAGTTGTAATTGTCATGGTTCTCTTTTTGAGGCAATGTTTTTATGGCCGGATGCCCTTCCTGACGCCAACCCTCTTAGTCGCCTCTTACGACACGCAGGCATACGGCGTACCTATTCTTATCCAGGGTACACACTGGGAAACGTTTAAAACATGGAAATTCTGGGGGGTGGGAAATTCTGGGGGATGGTAAATGTAAGAGGTAAAATGTAAGAGGGGGGGCTAAATTGGAGGGACATAAATCAGCTGGACTGGAAAGAGGTGAAAAAGAGGAGGGGAAGAACCCCCCCCCCCCCCAAAAAAAAAAACAAGAAAAAAACATCGAAGAATTGATCACTTAACCAACTAGATGGTATTCATAGAATACTTACCCTGCACAGTCAACTTGTTGCGAGCCAACTCTTCTGTTTTCCATGGAGCGGTTTCGGAGATAGTGGTGCAACTTTTTTCGATTTTTTCCAAGTTGACGTCTACCACATCACCGATGACGTTATAATTATCATTAAAAAATTATACAGGAGCCGCACATATTCTGAAAATTTCGTGTCCATCGGTCTAACAGTTGCAGAGGCATTTTTGTTTTATTCATACTGATCAGATCAAGCGTTGTACTTGTCGAATTATGACGTCATAATTAAGGCACCGATGACATCACCATCAACTCACCATTCCCCATGGTGAGTACTTGACAATGAGCCATGTTTCAAATTTTTTTTCCATTTAGCAGTTTGGGAGATAGAGGTGTAACGTTTTTCCAAGATGGCGTCCATACCACGTGACCTATGACGTCATAAATATGAATAAAAAAATTTATACAGGCGGAGGCGCTTCTATGGTAAACTTTCGTGTCAATCGGACCAACGGTTGCCGAGAAAATGAATTTTTAAAATGCAGACATGTATGGCACATGGCACATATATGCAACTGAATGCTTAACCCCGCCTTTCGCTTCGCGAGCGCTGGGTAATTAGTTGACTTTTGTTTTTCCCCTCTTCCTCCATGTCAAGGAAGGGTGTGGGGGACAAAATAAGATTTGGGCAATGTTGACATGACTACCTGTAGGTGTAACAGATCTTTATGCCATCTGCGCACCTCATCACTACCAAATCCTTTTCCCTTAACCATCTTTCTCCATATCTTCAACCCCTCAGTTTGGTCCGATGCTCGCTATCGCGTATCTTAACAGGGGACCAACACTCTCCACCCTCCACCCTCCACAGTTTCTTCTTGCCCTCATTCAACAGCCCACCACAACCATGATCCATCGCAGTTCACACCTATTCTCCTGTGTTTTGGCAGAGACACATCGCTCATCCTCGGCGATCTCTTTGTCCATAAGTTGCAACTTGCTTTGCCTTTGCTCGGCTGTCTCCTGTCCAAACAGCTTACTTGTAACACCTTTCAGTGAAAACATGCGCACCATCTGCAGGGAACATAACAAAAAAAAAAAACCACATAGAAACATTCACTTCTCAAAATAAGTTGTAGACCATATGAACCACTGAACCAACTCATGGACCTGCATGAGGTCCACGCTCATTGAATAAAACTCTTCACTTCGATCAGTTTAATTTGCAGAAAAACTAATGCAACCTCCACCCCCTTCCCCCAATGAAGGTTATCCATATGGACCTGCTTACCCCAGTGGAGAGCTCTTCACGTTGCTGCTTCTTTGCAAGAAGTGCGTATTGTAGCTGTTCCAACTCATACTGCAACAATTCATGCTTGCTGCACACCGAGCTGGACATGCGCAAAAACACAAGTTTCAAATAATTAACATGATCTCAAAAGCAATTGGGTTGGCCTGTCTGGTTGTCCTATCTGAGCACTGAGCTGATGATGCTTGGATCAATTGTCACATATCCCATATACCAATGACTTATCCATTGCAATTCATGTCAAAGTACAAATATACAAATATATATATATATATATATATATATATATATATATATATATATATATATATATATATATATATATATATATATAAATATAACTTAGGTGCAAAAGGATGGAGGTGCAAATTTATATATTTATGAGAAACCACACTGAATTGTCATCTGAAAAGGTTAAAGATCATCACCATTTGCACGTTTAAGAAATGCTCACAAATTAAATAACTCTTCAAACTGCTTCATGAGGTTTTGTGGTCCATGTATTTGTCAATCTACTTTGAGGAAATTTTATTTATTTATTTTATTTTTTAAATGCAGTGCCCTTGCAATTCATGTCAACGTACAAATATATATATATATATATATATAAATATATATTACGTGCTCCTCCCCAAACGTGCTGTTACGTGCTCCTCCCCAAACCCCGGTCACGGTGTACCTCCGAGCCCCGAAAGGAGTCACGGCAGAAAGATGTGTTATTCTGTGTGTCAATGATCAATGGTGAAACCACACCAACCAATTGTTACCAAAAAACAAATATTGTATTAATGTCACACAAGAATAACAGCGCAAGTACACTATTAATCAATTGCACAACAAATATTATATCATTCCTATGATGGTACCATCAGTTTCTTACTCAATAACTCACTGTGCTCCAAGTGAGCGAAAAGTACATTCCCAAAGTCACTGTCCCGGCACCAAGCCAAAGTTGATCCACGCTCCGGTGATCGCAAGAAAAAGGTCGTATCGAGACCAGAATCCAAGTCGGCTGACAGTCAACGCTGCCAAAGAGGCGCAAAGGTGCACCCAAAAGGCGACTGGGAAATCACACCTTCGGGTATGAACGTTCAGCGGCTCCCAAATGGAGAACCACAAATTCCCAATCGAAATCCACGTTACACTCGCAAACCAGGCTAACAGCTGGGTGCGGTGAAATGGCTGGAGCGATGCGAAATGGCAGGAGCGAGGCGAAATGGCGGGCGGGCCTGTAATGGAGGCATACCTGCTCTCCAACTATTCTCTTCGGAATCAATAGCAAAACCCGACACGCAGGTTTATCTGTCACAGCGATAACCACTCTGTCACAAGAATCCCTTTCCCAGGAAACCCAAAGTTCGCTCTTGACCCCCGTTCGCCAGCGCCTCCTCGAGACCTCAAAGCAACTCGGCTTATCTTCCCGATCTCGCTTGCTCCGCTTTTTTCCCTCCTCTTCTTCCTCCAGTTTCTCCCGATCCGGTTTCCGGTTTCTTTTAAAACACTAATTTTCACACAACCATTCTCCATACACCTGTCGTTGCACACCTGTGCAATCACACCTGGTGCCACTTGCACCCTCCTTCCTTCCTGGACCATTTGGTCAGCACAATACACATCACTATCACTCAAACACTGCTCCATACACCTGTCCAGTTGCACACCTGTGCAATCACAATACAACTCACAATCGCGATCAGTTACTCATACCCTGCTCAATACACTTTCGATCCTCACACACACGGCATCATCTCATCTAACTACTCCCCTCTGGAACTTGCGCTTCCCAGTCGTCCCTTTAAACTATTGCGCTCCCTCGTCATTATAATCCACACTAATCTACCTGCGTCCCCACTACAGGTATCATTGTCACTACCTAATCTTACCGTTACCTAAGGTCACCTTCTAGGTCCCTACACACTATATCCTAACCCTCCCGGGCTAGTTTTCACTGCCATAAACCCCATAACTAGTGCTCCTTTGCCCCCGCTGTGAGAGATGGCAGAGTTGCCATCCCATCACATCGGGTATCTTCTACTATCAATTTTGCACACCAAATTCCAGCCAATCACTACCAATCATCACTCTGCCAATCCTTTGCCAATCATCAAATTTTGTTTTTCTAATTTCAGGGTCAAAACACTATCCTCATCATCACAGTCTACTCACTTGGGCCTCTCGGTGCGCCAATTCATCTCCAAAGCCCGGCTTCGTAAAGCCGAGCAATGAATGCGGGTTGCTTGGTGCCGGCGGTTGGATACGTCCGGCATTCGGTGCAGGGAAGGACGCTTACCCGGGCCGAGATCCCACGCACCATCTCGGCACAGAGCCATCCAATGGCCCGATCTCGACCTGCCGGAACGCCTCAACAAAAAGGGGTCGCCATGACGACCCTTCCTATCGGGCTGCCCGCTCCGCCTAGTGGAGCACAGACGCGGCCGTTCAATCCGCGGCCCGGCGTGGATCTCGCACGGCGGTTCTTTCGAAAACGCCGCGGATCCCCGCGGCACGCAAAGCTGCCCGGTTCACACCGAAGGCCCGATTCGGCTATACGTCGCTCTAACCGCTAACCCGGTTACCGTCGATGCTTCACCTGCATGCTCACACCCCGCAGCCCGTTCCTTGCTCATCCATCCAGCCGTCTCCATGCTCTTTGTCATTGCACCTTCCCTGACACACCCAGGTACACTCATTCCGCTTACAGACTTGGTCACACACCTGACCACCACACACCTTTGCACACACTCGTCGTTCGCACACCTCACCAACACACCTCTTCGTGCCCCCTCCTCGGTCACCTCCTCTGTGACAACCACAGGTGTGCTCTCACTTGCACACCCAACCACGTGCCTCACTACCAATTCCAGTGTGCATTCCCACACACGCTCTACCATTCCAGGTGTGCATCCTTACATTCCAGGTGTACATCCTCTCTCACCTGCCACAACCAACTCACGCTCCGTGTCACTCTCACTACTCTCACCTCCACACTCGGTCGCGCACTCACCCTTACTTTTGACAGCGCACTCTTTCCTCATGCACCCGTCCGTTACACACCTTTCTCGCGCATCCTCTTGCGCACACTCTCCCGTTACACCCTCTGTAACACTCACCACAGGTGTGCATTCTCTTGTTACATCCTCTGTAACACTCCCCATCCCGCGCTTCCATGTGCCCCCTCGCACACGCGCTACGACCAACTCACTCTCGACAGCACACTCACTCCTTGGCGCGCACTTTTTCCTCACACACCCCAGAGTCGGACATTCTCGCACACCTCCTCTTTCGCACACCGTACCCGTCACACACTTCACCAGTGGCCTCTCACGAACACCCGGATCCAAATCAACCCCCAAGCTGACTGAAGCTTCTCTCATACCATATACATTGCCGATTATATCGCCACTCACCTTGGCACCTCGTCTCCGCACCTCCTTCGCCACCTGCAAACTCTTTATTTAGTCAGTGAGCACATCATCACGATTTGAGCACCGACTTTGTACATATTCCATCACCTCCTCCTTTATCTCCCTCTTAGTTTCCCTCCGTCTCTTCTTAATTTCACTCACCCCTTCTTCCACCTCCTTTAACTTTTGCTTCACCTCTTTTATTTCCCGGTGCGTCTCCTCTATTTCGTCCTCTAAAGCCACCTTGACCGTTTCTATGTGGTCCTTTGTGGTTTAATCGTCACCTCCTGGTCCTTTGTCTCCATTACCTCCGTCACCTCGTCCAACCTCGTTGTCAGTCCCTCACGTACCATCTGACATTCCTTCTGTGTCGCTATTAATTCGTTCTTGATTTCTTTTTGTGTCACTTTTAACCCTCCTAGTACCGCAGTGTTCCTTTGTACCTGCTCCACTAACTCCGTCTGTCCCACCGTCAGCTGTTCCACCTCCTGCGTCAGACCCTCTATGCCCCCTTGTAACCTAGCCGTTCCATTTCTCACCTCTTTCTCCATACGCTTCTCACCTCGCTTTACCTCCTCGCGTACCCCCGAGACCTCCTCGCTTACACCTCGTCGTATTTCCTCCTTCATTTCTCCCATCTCTTTAGTAGATGCCGCCCTCATCTGCTCTAATTCATCCCTCTGAGCATCCAGTTTACCTTCTAACCCGATTTTCACCTCCTCTATCTGGTTCCCCATCCGTTTGATTTCCCGGGCGGATTGCTCCCCTACTTCCCGCAATTTGTCGTCCATTGTGTTTTCTAACCCCCTTAACCCATTTTTCACCTCTTTTATCCCGTTGTCTAACCCCTCAAATTTACTGTCCAACCGTTCACCGGTACCCTTCGCTTCGTCCCTCATTGCTCCCATTTGGTCCTCCAATCGCTCACTATCAGCCCTCGCTTCGTCCCTCAATCGCTCACTATCAGCCCTCACTTCGTCCCTTATTCGCTCACCCATTTTGTCCATAAGCACCCATTTGTAGCAAAAAAAGGTTCGAATCCACCGGTGCTGCTACGGTCACGGGCGCCGCTAAATTTGGTGCCGCTACACCCGCGTACGCGAGGACGCCATTTTGCGCGCCTGACACCTCCTCAACCACCTCCTCATTGCTCTCCTCCATTTCTTCCCTCTGATTCTGGGTTACCCCTAACCCCTCTTCTAGTTCCCCCACCGGCATCCGATCGCCTTGACTAGCCATGGCGCGATTTCAAAGTTCGGTTTTTTTTTTCGAAAACAAAACAAATTTCGGCCACTCCAAATTTTGACCAAATTTTTTCTAGATGTTTTTTTTTTTTAATTTGGTTCGGGCCTAGTATCCCACTCCCAGACACCAATTGTTACGGACCGCGGATAAGATGTTGATTTGCCGAGCGGATGGCGCCACAGCCCTAACAGTTACCCAGACTAACCCGATTCCTGAACGTTGGCCAAAATCGCGCCACAGATATTCAATGGGGAAAAGACTAAAGCGAAGGATGTGAAGAAGAAGAAAGACAAAGGGTAAGGAATACAAATATAATTTATTTACTATTTACAACCAAAAGAAACCAAGGAGAAGGATAATAAAATAAAGACAGAAGGAATCAAGGAGACACAGTGCAAATATTAACTTATACAAGCTTACTTATACCCAGGGACAAGACAAAAGACAGACTACAAGCACACTTACACGGGGGATGATGACAGGAATGGCAGGAGGTGGATGGCTGGAGGGAGCGGAAGGTTCAGCTGGAACCGCAGCACGGTCGGGTCGGGGATGAGCAGCCGCCGCCCTTTCTCGATCGGCGCGTTTAGCAGCCGCCATTCCTTCGCGGCCCCGCTCGAAACTGCCGTCAAGGCCCCGAAGCTGCTGTGGCTGAAGCTGCTGTGGCTGAAGCTGCTGTGGCTGAAGCTGCTGTGGCTGAAGCTGCTGCGTGCCGCTGCTCTTTCAGGGATTCCTCCGCCTCATGCGCCGCGTGCTCTCCACCGGTTCATCTGCCTTCTCTCTCGTATCTCGTGGGGGCGTTGCGTGACGGGTTCTCTCCCTGACGCATCTGCTCGTGGGGATCCCTTACTCAACTCCGTAAGCAGTCCCTCGCTCCTTTTTTTATTGCCCTCCCCGGAATCAAGCCGCGGGCTACGAGGGCATGCCTACCGGTTCGCTCACCGCGGTGCTGATTGGTGGTTAAGGGCTCTCTGACTCCAACTTTTGATGACGATGAGGTGCCACGCCTTTCTTCCCCGAACAGAGCACATGCTTAATGGCGGCAATTGCAGACAACAGCCAAATGCAGTTGGCAATTGACGAAAGGGGGGTTGGAAGGGAATCTACCTTATTTCACTTGGTGCAATGGAGTATTTCAATTAATGGAAGACACAGCCTTACACTAATACACATAAGGATATAAACTACTGAACAGGGATATATGGTGTCCTTCGTGTATGCTTTATGGAATTAACTAAGGGAACGCCCTTTGACCTTTATACAACACTGGAGTAAGGAGGGCGATATTTTACAACAATTTACACAACAACAACAACAACAAAAAAAAAACATTCTCATATCCACAACAGTATATACATATATATATATATACATACGTATATACATATATATATATATATAGATATATAGATATATATATTGTTACAGACGCGGTTGTGGATGTTAGTTTACCGAGCGGTTTGGTATGACCACGTCTGCACAAGTTACCCGATTATGCTCGAACGTTGACTAGTCGCGCTACGCTAGATCAATGAAGGAAAAGGACACAACGGCTGGGATTCAAAGGACACGACACCAGGGATACGGTTCTCAAGACCCCCGGAGGAGGTTATATTCGTTCGGAAGGTTAGATTACAACTACAAGAGGGACAGCATGGAAAGACAAGCACTTAGACACACTCTTATATTAACCCCAACAGACGACAGATAAACGGGACAAAAGGCTGACTCACACGGGGATTGATGGCAAGGAAAGGCAGGCAGTCGATGGCTCCAGGTGCACCTGGGCTCAGGGCAGAATCGACCCGGTTCGGTCCGGTCCAAAGATGCGGGGAGGTATCGTCGCGCTGGGGGTGGCGGTGGCTTCCTCTGCTCTCCGTAGTTCAGGCGCATCTGACGTCACATCCGGTAAGTCGCCGCGTATATCCGGCGGGGAGTGACACGCCCTCGGCTCGTTAGCTCCGCCCCAGATGGAATCGGCCCGTTGCTTCTCATTGGGTGCGTGCGGGGGGGTTACCGGCTCCGCCCTTGACGAGGGGCTGACAGGGAGCCCCTTCGTGGTAACCCCGTCGGAGCGCATGGTCATGGCGGCTAACCGAGCCGGAGTGAGGACGCACACTCCCCGCACGCCGCGCCCCTCTGTTGTTGTAGTTGTTGTTGTAATTGTTGTTGTAGTTGTAGTTGTTGTTGTTGTTGTTGTTTGGGGAAGAAGACGGGAGGAGGCATGGGAAGGTCCTAAACTCACTACTGGTGCCATATAATCACATTCTGGTGCAACGAAGAGTCAGGATTAATGGAAACGAGTCCTTAACTGACATAGACTAAGAATAACTAGCAAGATGTCCGAAAGTTGTCTACGTGAGATGCGGTGGACCTGGGCACGACATTTAATGGGGGAAAAAGGGGAAGGTCGGTTCTACCGAGTGTTATTTACAGGCAATGGGACTAGGGAATGGGGGATTGGGGATAGTTGGGGAGTATTGGGGAAATAGGGGAATATTTACAAGCGGATATGGAGGCCAAATTCCATATTCGCAACATTGCACCCTTCTCTACCCTCGGGGCGTCCCGACCCGATAAATTTTTACCTAGTTTAGTGTGGCACTCAGATGTAGTTCCCACTACTATTAACTCTACCCTGAGTGCGACAGTTTTACAGATATTCACAAATGAGTAAATATTTCCCCCTGCGACGTTGCACCCTTCTCCTCTCAGAAACACACCCACAGGATAACCGAATCGCGGAAAGAATTCGCAAACTAAACATACAGCCGGTAGGGAGCATTATTTACAAGACTACGCTGATATTTACACTACGATCCAGGACCTGTTTTTGGAGGGACACATGCAGATGTTATGCATAGAGAGCGCACGCATGCCAGCATCGATACACCAACCCACGAGTGCTCTGTGGCCTACGGCCTTTAATAATGTGCAGAGCACCCCTTCCAAGCATCAAAAGCACCACCCCATCACACAGTGAGCACCATCCGGTGCACCAATAAAGTGTCTATAAATCACCGGTGGTGTCGCAGCCGGCCGATGTTCTGCCGCTGGTCTTGCCTTCATTTGGTGCACTTGGCCTTCTTACTTCTTTAAAAAATCAAGAAAGGCGCCAACCGCGTCCATTTCTGTATTGTGGCCGTCAGGGGCCAACTAAGAGTGGTTCACCTGTTTGGCATAGGTGCCACGTTGACCCATAGGTCCTTCCACAGGTGGTGCTTGGCCGCAAAAGAACTGCGGTCCATTGTGGGTGGCCACAAACATTGCGGTCCATATGGTGTATCGATCCAAGCAGCAAGCAGCGAAAGTGCAGGCCCACAACTGCGGAGCCAGCACCTCTCTCTCCTCTCTCTCTCTGCCCCAAAGCCAGATCCTCGGAGGTGGGAGACAAAAGAAGCAGACAAGTGAGTAAGGTGGTAAGGGCGCAAAAGTGCACGCAATGTAAGGTAATGCACACTGGGGGCACATGGGAACCAGGTGAGACAGGTACGTTCCTACCGTACGCCCCCCCCCACCAGGTAACCTACATGGCCCCTCCCTTACCCCTTACTGTATCCACAAAACACAACACTACCCATAAACATCTATTTTACAAATCAACAAACATCCCTACTGTCTTCCCCGTTCCTCCCATAGACCAAATTCGTCTTCTCTCCCTCCTAACCAATCAAATTTGCCATTTTCAACTCTCATCAAAATTTGCCATCTCCAACTGAACATCATAATTTGCTATCACCAATTCATCATCAGTCCCTCCTAGGGAGGGAGAGATGGAATCACCCCAATGTCTCATCCACGTCGTGATGCGTCTCACCAATCCACAGCAATCTCATTTCCTGCAACAAAACAAAGAAAACACAGGTGTGGAGTCATCATCATCACCACAGGTAAGTGGCTGCGTATGGTGCGACAGGTTCATCAATCCTAACTATTTCCTAAGTGACTTTAACAACTTTACACTACCCGGGGTCTTTCTCCGGCCAAACCATTGGCCCTCTTACACTATGGGTTCTAAAAACCAATTCCCATTGGCCAAACTGTGGTGCTTTTCAATTTGGGGTCTCACTCCCCCGATTCATCTCCCGGTGCCCTCGCACAATTTCTGGGCTGCGACGTGAAGCTCTCCTAGCCGGTCTACCCACCTGCACACCTCCACCACTGCAGTTGCCTCCGAGCTTACCTGCTCCTTACCCTAACCTAACTACCTGGGGAAGGCCCTCTGGCGCTCTCCCCACTCGGTGCCCTCTCTGGCACTGGGCTACCCGGGTCCGTCCTCCGGATCCTCGGGCCCCATCCACAACTACTGGCTCCCAGAGCCCACCTGCGGCCTCACCTGGCCGACATCCTCACAGTGGTGGAGTGCCCAACCAACTACACACACTAACAGGCTACACGCCCAGCCATTTCCACAACACTAATGCACCCATCCACAATACCATTCTGCAACCGCACCACAAATGCCAATATCCAACCACAATTTACCTATACCCTCTACCTAACACTTGCACTACCCGCCCCGGGTACTCGTGAAAGGGGTCCACTCTTCCCCCATCCACACCTTCGCACCATGCACACCACTCCGTACCACTTACTCCAACTCTCTCCACACACCTGTACTTGCACACCTGTGCTCTCACTCTTGGTGCCGCCTGCACCCTTCTCTCCCCAAGCGCATTCGCGCTGATCCACAACACTCATTACTCACACACTGCTCCACACACCTGTCCAGTTGCACACCTGTGCAATCACACCTGTTCAATTCTCACACACACGGCATCATCTCAGCTAACTACTCCCCTCTGAAACTTGCGCTTCCCAGTCGTCCCTTTAAACTATTGCGCTCCCTCGTCATTATCATCCACACTAATCTACCTGCGTCCCCACTACAGGTATCAGTCACTAACTAAACTTAACGTTACCTACTGTCATCTTCGCTAGATCCCTACTAATAACCGAACCCACCCGGGCTAGTTTCCACTGCCATCAACCCCATAAGCTATTGCTCCTTTGCCCCCCCTCTGGGAAGGGTGGCAGGGATGCCCCCCTTACCCACCGGGCCCATCGCTCACTACCAATTTTGCACATCAAATTTCAACAAATTAAAAATTTGCCAATCATCTGCCAATCACTGTACCATTACCAATCATCACTCTGCCAATCCTTTGCCAATCATCAAATTTTGTTTTTCTCTAATTTCGGGGCCAAAACACTAACCTCATCACCCAGTCTACTCACTAATACCTCTCGGTGCGCCAATTCCTGTCCAAAGCCCGGCTTCGTAAAGCCAAGCCATGAATGCGGGTTGTTCTGTGCCAGCGGCTGGATGCGTCCGGCACTCGGTGCAGGGACGGGGGCTTACCCGGGCCGAGATCCCATGCACCATCTCGGCGTGGAGCCATCCCATGGCTCGATCTCGACCTGCCGGAATGCCTCAACAGAAAGTGGTCGCCATGACGACCCTTCCTATCCAGCCGCCCGCTCCACCTATTGGAGCACAGACGCGGCCGTTCAAAGCGAGGCCCAGCGTGGATCGCGCACGGCGGTCCTTTCGAACCCGCCGTGGCTCGGATCCCCGCTGGTTCTCGCGGCACGCGAAGCCCGGCACGCACCGAGGGCCCGATTCGGCTACAAGTCGTTCTAAACTCTACCCCGTCTAACGTCGATGCTTCACCTGGACGCTTACACCCCGCAGCCCGTTCCTTGCTCACACATCCAGCCGTGCCCATGCTCCTCGTACCTTTCCTTACACACCCAGGTAACCTCATTGCACTCACAGCCTTGGTCACACACCTGACCACCGAACACCTTGGCACACATTCGTCGCTCGCACACCTCACCAATACACCTCTTCGCGCCCCCTCCTCTGTCACCTCCTCTGTGACAATCACAGGTGTGCTCTCATTCGCACACCCAAGCACGTGCCTCACCACCAACTCCAGCGTGCATTCCCACTCACGCTCTACCATTCCAGGTGTGCATCCTTCCATCCCAGGTGTACATCCTCGCTCACCTGTCACAACCAACTCACTCTCCTTGTCACTCTCACTACTCTCACCTCCATTCTTGACAGCGCACTCACCCTTACTCTTGACAGCGCACTCTTTCCTCATGCACCTGTCCGTCACACACCTTTCTCGCGCACACTCTCCCGTTACACCCTCTGTAACACTCACCACAGGTGTGCATTCTTCCTTGCCCTTGACAGCGCACTCTTTCCCCATGCACCTGTCCGTCACACACCTTTCTCGCGCACACTCTCCCGTCACACCCTCTGTAACACTTACCACACCGCGCTTCCATGTGCTCCCTCGCACACACGCCACGACCGACTCACTCTCGCCAGCACCCTCACTCCTTGGCACACACTTTTTCCTCACACACCCCAGAGTCGGACTTTCTTGCACACCTCCTTTTTCGCACACCAGACCTGTCGCACACTTCACCCACGGCCTCTCACGAACACCCGGGTCCATCTCGACCCCCAAGCTTCTTAAATCCCCTGGCGCATCATACGCACGACCATATTGGTCACCACTTACACCGGGTCCTCTTCCTCTTCGCTTCTCCTCCATCACCTGCGAATTCCTCATCCGGTTAATGAGCACATCATCACGATCCAAACACAGACTTTGGACCAATTCTTTTATCTCCTCTTTTATCTCCTTCTTATCCTCTCTCCGTCGCTTCTTAATTTCGCTCACCCCTTCTTCCACTTCTTCTAATTTCTGCTTCACCTCCTTTATTCCCCGGTACGTCTCCTCAAGCTCGTCCTCCAAGGCTACCTTGACCGTTTCCATGTGCGTCCTCACCTGCCGGTCCTTCGTCTCCATTACCTCTATCACCTCGTCCAACCTCGTTGTCAGTCCCTCACGTACCATCTGACATTCCCTCTTCGTCGCTACCAAGTCATCTTTTAGTTCTCTCTGTGTCGCTTTTAAACCTCCTAATACCGCAGTGTTCCTTTGAACCTGCTCCGTTACTTCTTTTTGTCCCTCCGTCAGCTGTTCCACCTCCTGCGTCAGGTCCTCTATGCCCCCTTGCAATTTTATAGTCCCCTTTCTCACCTCCTTCTCCATGTGCTCCTTACAGTGCCTCACCTCCTCGCGCACTCCTCCGACCTCCTCACTCACCCCTCTTCTGATCTCCTCTCCCATCACTTGCATCTCCTGCCCAGATGCCACCCTCATCTGCTCCATTTCCTCCCTGTGAGCATCCAGTTTGGTTTCTACCCCCATTCTGACCCCCTCTATCTGCTGCCCCATTTGGTTAACTTCCCTTTCCGCTTGGTCCCTCATGTCCCTCAATTTGCCTTCCATCCTGTTTTCTAACCCCTCTAACCCATTTTTCACTCCCTCTATCTGATTCTCCTGGGCAGCCATTCTATTTTCTACCCCCTCTAACCCCTTTTGCATCCCTTCCATTTGATTCTCTTGAGCGGCCATTCTGTTTTCTACCCCCATTAACCCCTTTTTCACCTCTTTTATCCCGTTGTCTAACCCCTCAAATTTGTCGTCTAACTTCCCAAATTTCTTGTCTAAACCCTTAAAATTATTGTCTAACCCCTCTCCGGTACCCCTCGCTTCGTCCCTCATTACCCCCATTTCGTTTCCCATTACCCCCATTTGGTTTCCCAACCGCTCACTATCAGCCCTCATTCCCACCATTTGTTCCATAAGGGCCCTCATTTGCAGGAGGAAAAGGTTCGAATCCACCAGGGGCGCTGCCACGGTCGCGGGCGCGGTGACCAGCGAGGCGCCATTTTGTGCGTCTGCTACCCTCGCTGCTTCGCTCTCCTCACGTCCCTCAATTTGGTCCTGGACCGACCCTGCCTCACTCTCCACTACCGGACCCCAGCCGACTTGGTCTGCCATAGCGCGACTTTCAAAATTCGGGTTTTTATTTCCGTATAACAAAATCAAATTTCGCCGTTATAATTTCGTCGAGCGCAGTAAACGCGCTCCGGATCGATTCTACCTCCCAAAGTTTGGGCCTAACAAATTTAGTCCCGGGTCCGAATTCCACTCCTCGACATCAATTGTTACAGACGCGGTTGTGGATGTTAGTTTACCGAGCGGTTTGGTATGACCACGTCTGCACAAGTTACCCGATTATGCTCGAACGTTGACTAGTCGCGCTACGCTAGATCAATGAAGGAAAAGGACACAACGGCTGGGATTCAAAGGACACGACACCAGGGATACGGTTCTCAAGACCCCCGGAGGAGGTTATATTCGTTCGGAAGGTTAGATTACAACTACAAGAGGGACAGCATCGAAAGACAAGCACTTAGACACACTCTTATATTAACCCCAACAGACGACAGATAAACGGGACAAAAGGCTGACTCACACGGGGATTGATGGCAAGGAAAGGCAGGCAGTCGATGGCTCCAGGTGCACCTGGGCTCAGGGCAGAATCGACCCGGTTCGGTCCGGTCCAAAGATGCGGGGAGGTATCGTCGCGCTGGGGGTGGCGGTGGCTTCCTCTGCTCTCCGTAGTTCAGGCGCATCTGACGTCACATCCGGTAAGTCGCCGCGTATATCCGGCGGGGAGTGACACGCCCTCGGCTCGTTAGCTCCGCCCCAGATGGAATTGGCCCGTTGCTTCTCATTGGGTGCGTGCGGGGGGGTTACCGGCTCCGCCCTTGACGAGGGGCTGACAGGGAGCCCCTTCGTGGTAACCCCGTCGGAGCGCATGGTCATGGCGGCTAACCGAGCCGGAGTGAGGACGCACACTCCCCGCACGCCGCGCCCCTCTGTTGTTGTAGTTGTTGTTGTAATTGTTGTTGTAGTTGTAGTTGTTGTTGTTGTTTGGGGAAGAAGACGGGAGGAGGCATGGGAAGGTCCTAAACTCACTACTGGTGCCATATAATCACATTCTGGTGCAACGAAGAGTCAGGATTAATGGAAACGAGTCCTTAACTGACATAGACTAAGAATAACTAGCAAGATGTCCGAAAGTTGTCTACGTGAGATGCGGTGGACCTGGGCACGACATTTAATGGGGGAAAAAGGGGAAGGTCGGTTCTACCGAGTGTTATTTACAGGCAATGGGACTAGGGAATGGGGGATTGGGGATAGTTGGGGAGTATTGGGGAAATAGGGGAATATTTACAAGCGGATATGGAGGCCAAATTCCATATTCGCAACAATATATATATATATAGATATATATATATATATATATATATATATATATATATATATATATATATATATATATATATAGATATATAGATATATAGATATATAGATATATAGATATATATATATATATATATATATATATATATATATATATATAGATATATATATATATATATATATCTATATATCTATATATCTATATATATATATATATATATATATCTATATATATATATTGTTATATCTATATATCTATATATATATATATTGTTGCGAATATGGAATTCCAATTCATCCAGTTTGGCTATTGGAGGGACCATCTTCGCAATTTGTCGTCCCAACATGTCCCGAACGTGCATTACATCGGGAATGGAACAACCTGCCACAGCAACGCATACGACGGCTTACAGGGTCTATGAGACGTAGGGTTGAGTCAGTGATCCGATCACGTGGGTCCTACACACGTTATTGACGCAAAGATCGCTAGAGGTCTTCTCAGAACAATGACTGTACGTTAGAAAACATAAACGTCATCCACACTGTCCGTGATGGACCTATAGCTCCATACTTAAATTGAGGTGAAAATATGCCTAAAATTCCCAAAAAATTTCACCTTAAATTATTCAGAATAAAATATTGAAAACGGCATGATTGTTATGTTTTTATGTGACCATAATATCACCTCTCCAGAAAATATAGCAATAACATGGGTATATTACACTGTTTTGACGACAACAAACTTGTAATGTGCGAGGTTGTAAAAAAACGGGGGGGGGTGCTTAACTTAATTCTTTGTGTATATATATATATATATATATATATATATATATATATATATATATATATATATATATATATATATATATATATATATATATATATATATATATATATATATACACACACAAAGGTGGGCGGTCCGCTTTGAAAGTCCGCTTATCCGCTTATCCGCTGCAGCGGACTAACGTTTTCGAAGCGGATAAGCGAATCGGAACAACCGCCGGAAACCGAAGCGGATAAGCGTAAGCGGACTACCGAAAAATTAAAGCGCATCACGATTCGCCAAATCAGCTGTTAGCCTGAGCCGTTACTCTAGAATTGTGAATATTTATTTAAGTGAATAATAAGTGAAACCCTAACAACTCGGCTCTCGCCCAATCTCTTCCCGCTCGAGTTCCGTGATGCTTGGGTAACTCTGTTTCTCAGGCATAACACGCCGCTCCCGAGCTCTGCCTCGGTCGAGCGCGTGTTCAGCTACGGGTCGGACATCCTCAGGCCTAAGAGGTCGGCCCTGGCTGCACCGAACTTCGAGGCCCTCGTCTTCATGAAGGGCAACCTCCAAATCCTCAAGAAGGCCCACGAGGTGGAGGAGGAAGACGAGGACTAGTCAACAGACTGCTAGTCTGTTGACTAGTAGACTCTCTTGTCAAAGAAAGGACGGGCAAATTGATTTTTCTTTAATGTAACTTGCATATATTAAAATTATATTTAAATTAACTGTAGAGTAGAGTAGAGTCGAGTGGAAAACTTTATTTCAATAAATTTTGAATAAATTTTATTTAAATAAAAATGTATATTTTCGATCTTAAAAGCTTTGTTTGTCTTTGTAGTAGTTAGAAATGGCTATTTAGGCTTAAAAAGCATTAAATTCCCTTTAGAAACGTCAAAAATCGCTTTAAAAACGTCGAAGCGCTTTTAAAAAATCGAATCGAAGCGGATAAGCGGATAACCGGTAAGCGGACGAAGATTTTCGGCCGCTGAAGCGGATAAGCGAATCGGACTACACGGGCTGGCGGAGCGGATAAGCGGTAAGCGGACTTAAAATTTTCCGAATCGCGCCCACCTTTATATATATATATATATATATATATATATATATATATATATATTGTTACGGTCCGCGGATTAGGATGTTATTTTTACCGAGCGGAGGTATAACCGCGGCCGAACTGTTCTTCCCCGATTCACCCGATTTACCCAAACGTTGGCCATATCGCGCCACAGCTACTCAATCTTGAAAACTCTAAAGCGACCGAATGCAAAGAGGAAGAAGACGTACAGAAGAGTAACGGGATTTATTATTATTTACACACATAAGCAAAAAGAGCAGTCACGATTATTTACAGGGGACATGAGACGCATACGACACAGTGAAGATTACTAGCTTATACAGACTTAGTTACTACCCAGGACAGAACAAACAAAGACGACTCACACGGGGAATTGCAGAGTGGATTGGCTGGAAGGAGGTGTGTGGCTGGAGGGGGAGGACGGCACGGAGCTGGCTGGAGCTTCATCCCGCACGGGACGTCGGGCTGGACCTCGACGGCCGCTGATGCCACTGATCCTGTCGTGTGCGCGGGATCACGGGTCGGATCACGGGTCGGATCACGGGTCGGATCACGGTCGGAGCCGACGCGCTGGTGGGGGGTCTGGCGTGACGGGTTCTCTCCTCTCTCTTTCTTGGTCCAACCACTCTTTCTCCACCGCCAACTCAACGCAACCAACGCAACCACTGACCACCCCTGACGACCAACTCAGCTCTTGTCATGGACCTCTCTTTTCAGACTCATCTCCTTGTCTCAGTAAAAGCGCATCTCTCTCGGGGGCGTCTCTCATGGGTTATATATAGCCCCACCCTTGAACCTTTGCGAACCTCCCCGATCGCTCTTCCTCCGCCCTCTCAAACCAAAGCCCTCATGCTCGGTTGGTTGTTCGGGGCTGGCTCACTCCTCCCCTCTATGACGAGGTGGAGACACGCCTTTCTTCCCCAACCCTGCCTCGTGGCCAATGGTGGTTGAAGAAAACCGCCCAAAATGCAGTTGGCCATTGAAATGAAATGAAAGGGGGTCTACTCTTATTTCACTTGGTACAATGGAGTATTTAAATTAATGGGAGACACAGCCTTACCCTAAGACACACAATAAGATATAAGCTACTGAACAAGGGTTTTATCGGGTCCTGCAATGTGGTGTTTATGGAATAACTACCGAGACGCCCTTTGACCTTCACACTACGGAGGTATTTACAAGGAATCATTACATTTTACAGAGGGTGATATTTACAACAATTTACTATACAATACAACACAATAAAAAAACACAATCCTCATATCCGCAACAATATATATATATAGTTGCGGATTTGGGGGTCGGCGCTCCCCTTATCAAGGGGGGGGGGGGTTAATCCCCTTGTCTTTTAAGCTGGCCGTCCCGAGTCCTTGGGAAGTTACAACGCTCCTCCCGGTTGGTCTTGGGTAGGGTGATTGGTCAATTTGTGTCCCAAATACCTAAATACCAACCCCGACCGCGAGCAGGGAAATAACTCCCGCTCGAACCACGGATAAGATTGAATATTGCCGAGCGGTTAGCAATCCGCGATCCGAGCCATTAACAAATACTAAACCCGATTCTATGCGGTTCCGAAATCGTGCCACAGGTACTCAATCGAAAGAAAGGACGGAGGCGATCGGATTAGGGAAAAACCAAGAAAGAACAAGGTACATTTATTAACAAACCAAAAGAGGAAACGAAAGGAATATACAAGAAGAAGAAGGAATAGCAGGACACAGGGCAGGCTTACCGATACAGTCTTACTTATTACGATCCCAGGACAAACAGACACACTCACACGGAATTGTAGTGGTATGGGAGGAAGGTCCAGGCAGATGGTCAGGCTCCTCGCCCGGTCCCGACTCGTGCCGGTGATGGAAGCAGGCCGGCAGTGCGCCGCGTGTCGTTGACCACGAGCGGACCTTACAGATATATCGGGGGGGGGGGGGGGGGGGACTGGGATGCGGCGTACGTAATACGTAGCTTGTGCCAGCTGTGTGTCTGTGTCTGTGTCTCTCTGTCTGTCTCTCTCTGTGTCTCTCTGTGTCTGTGTGTCTGTCTCTCTCTCTCTCTCTCTCTCTCTCTCTCTCTCTCTCCCTCTCTCCCTCTCTCATCACAGGCAGTTCGTGCAATCAGCGTCTCCGCGCAGTCCTTTGAAACAAGCGCGCCTCCCGATCAATAAGTTCATAAAGCGCCTTTCCAAACGAGTCCTTTACAATCGATCGTCCCCTGCGCAGTTCTTACAAGCAGTTCGTACAATGCAATCCCGCGGCGCAGTCCGTAAAAGGGCTTCGCACTTGCACTTATATAACGCGCTTGGAGATCAATGCGCGCCCTTCGAAACCACGCCCGCCAGTGAGCTCACCTCAGCCCTGGTTGGTTGGCGAGGGCTCACCGGCTCCGCCCTTGATGGCGAGTTGACAGGACCACGCCTCGTTCCCAGCGCTCCGCCCCCTTCTTCCTCGAGCTTGACCGCGTGGTTAATGGTGTTTGTTTGAGCAAACTTCAGCTCAACGCAGCGAACGCTGCTGGCAAGCGAAGGCGCGTTTATAGAATTGGGGGAGAGGTTGGCAAAGGAAGCGAATGGGGCCTATCTTATTTGATTAATGCAACGCAAATTCAACTATTGGGAACACAGCCTTATCTGAAACACATACTAAGGAAATAACTGAAAGTCCTATGATGTCCTACGTGTTGCATATGAACTAACTATGGGTGCGACCTTTAACCTTTTAAATGATGGAATATTATTTACAAGTATTTACAAAGTGAGGGGTTCTCAAAACCACAACAATATATATATATTTGTTGCGGATCTGCGCCGGCCTTTTCCCCTTACCAAGGGGGGATTAGTTCCCCTGTCTTTGACTGACCGACGGGATCCGGGACCGATGACGTCCTTCCCGGACAGCGCGAAATAGGGTTTTAGGACTAAGAATTCGCTATTACCTAATTACTCGCGCTGCCCAGAAACGAGGAAATAAGCCCCGCCCAAATCACAGGTGTTGGTGGATATGCCGAGTGGTAGCGAACCCGTGATCCGAGCCGTTATCAATTACTAGACCCCGATCCAAGCGGTTCTTATTCGTGCCACGCTTACCCAATGATGGAAATCACAGAAACGGTCGAATTGGAAGAAAAGGAATAACAAGATTTATTTACACGATGTACAATGATCAGAAGAAGAAGACACAGTGCAGCCTTAATCACAGACTTAACGTATTCCCTGGACAAACGGGCCCGTCTCGCACACAGACACTCACACGGGGATTGCAGATGAACAGGTCAGCACGTCCAGGGATGGCGTCCAGGAGCTCTCCCTCTGGTCCCCAGCTCGCACCGCGAAGTAGATGAAACAGACGGCAGGAGCTCTCCGCGTGTCGGCGCGCACGGGATAATTACGGGGCGAACGGTAGGGCTGGGCTCTGGCGGTTACACTGGCGGCTATGGCCGCGTTCACTCGCGTGGCTGCGTACGTAATAGTTCAATACAATGCAACTCCTTCCAGTCCTCTGGATACAGTCTTGTTCACGCGAGTCCTCTCTCTTCTCATAACTCCTGTGCCGACAAGTCCTCTAAGGGATTTGTGTGAAGGCTTATATCGCCCTGCCCAGCGAACTCTGGAATTTGCCAGACGCACCCTTAACACGCCCTATCACGCCATGCCTTTAGAGCCCTGGTTGGCTGGTGGCCCTTACCGTCATCGCCTCTGACGTGCTTCTTGACGCCGCCCCTCCTCGACCCCCACGCTCCTCCCTCTTCTTAGGCCTATCTCATGTTACTGGGCTAGTTTCGAGCGAACAAAGGGCAGCGAATGCTGCTGGCAGCCAAAGCTGCTGGCAGCCAAAGCGTAACACAAGGAGGGATCAGCCAATCGCGGGATCGAGTTTGCCCATAGGTGAAATTGAAGGGGGGCCGCAAAATGAAAGGACCTAAGCTCATTTCTTTACACAACGCAGATATTACTAGGGAAATGGCCTACTCTTACACATACTATGACATAACTAATACTCTAAGTGGGCCTACGTGTTGCTTGTGGACTAAGTATGGGGGGCAAACCTTTAACCTTTAATGATGTCATATGTACAAATCCCAGAACCGGAGCAATATATATATATGTATATATATATATATATATATATATATATATATATATATATATATATATATATATATATATATATATATATATATATATATATATATATATATATATCATGCTGCTTATGAGAAGAAAAAACAAACATACAGGCTATTCCATGAGCTTGAGGGCACTGCATTAGAAAAAAAAAAAAAATTCTCAAAGTAGATTGACAAATACATGGACCACAAAACCTCATGAAGCAGTTTGAAGTTATTTAATTCGCGAGTATTTCTTAAACGTGCAAATGGTGATGATGAACTTTAACCTTTTCAGATGACAATTCAATGTGGTTTCGAATAAATATATAAATTTCCACCTCCATCCTGGAAATGGACAAAATAATTGAGAGCTTGGTAAGCAGCGTCTTTGCAACAAGTCTCGAGAGAAAAAATCTCACCGTACCTTGAGATAATGACATAACACGGGGATGCATGCACTGAGGCCATCATCTTTTTACATCAAGCTCACAAGAAACAGCATCAAGCATTTGGAAAGCATCCAGGTTCCACAAGGTTACTCATTCTTAAAACATCTGTACTAGAGTATTTTGGCTTCTTCAACTGGTGGTACTTCCTTTGTACGTTTGAAGGTCATCCTTTCAATGCCAAGTGCAGAAGCAGGTGAGTTTAAGTTTCGACCTTTTGAGTTCACAATAATTATAGTTTGTAATTGCAAGATTTCAATCTTTTCAAATAGGCTAACAAATGTTACATAGACTAGAAAATATCCCTGTATGCTGTGCAGGTGAATGGGGTGGAAGTAGCAATAGCTAGAGGATGTGTGATACATATATTACTGAAACGGCACTCAGTTGAGCGCATACCTCCACCAGGCTTAACATATGTTTTGCATCCCACTGATAGGTCGGATCTGGATCCGTACCTGAACCAAAATCAAATCGGCTTGTTGTCACATAATAAACTCATCCACTTAGTTTTGTCAAAACTTGTCCACAACTTTTTGAAATATCATACTATATATCGTTTATGTCTTAATCCCTGGTGTTGGGCTAGCGGCTAGGGTGCCGGCTTAGGATCCCAGGATCCTGGGTTCGAATCCCGGTCGATCGCTGAATTAACGCCAGGGGGGTTGGCTCAGCCTGTCATCCTTCCGAGGTCGGCTAATTGAGTACCAGTTCACTGGTAATTCCCTGTTTGTCGCTAAAGGTGGCAAAAAGGGTTGGCGTCAGGAAGGGCATCCGGCCGTAAAACATTGCTTCAAAAAGGGGACCAAAAAAACAACAACAACCACGGTTCCCGAAAAAGGCCAACCCTCGCTTGCGGGGAAAAATGGCCTCTAAAGGTGGTTATATTATATATATATCGTTTATGTCTTAAAAAATTCTGGTATATGGACCCAGATCCAGATCTTCACCAAAATCAAATAAATTCGTCATTTACTTCACTTCACCTAAATCAAAAACCGACTTCTTTCCTGGAAGTCCTAGCAGTGTCCATGTTTTTTTTTTTTACCTTTCCCACCCCCCAACCCCCTCCCATGCCTCCTCCCCCCAAGTCCTTTCCCTCCCACAGTTCTCCCGATGTCCCTGTTCTCTGCTGTTGTACTCGTGTGCTTCCCTCTTTCTCCCCATCTTGTCTCCCGCTCCCTTTATCTTATGTTTTGTGTCAGTTTGTCTTTTTGTGATTAATGTTAGCTCTTACACGAGCCTCGATCTTGTATTCAAAAAAATAAATAATAATTATTGTCAGTCACACAGCCCACCTCGCCACCCAATTTCGTCCGAATCCATCCACAACTTTGAGATATCCTGCTCACAGACAGATACACCTGGACAGACAGGGGTGAAAACATAACCGTCCACCTTCAGTGGCAGAGTTAACTAGGTTGACATTCCCATGTTGGCACTTTTAAACAGGTTTGTTCCTTACTGGAATTACAATACATGGTATTTGTCTTTCGACAATGACAAATTGACTGTTTGATGTGGTCTTATCTCTGCTACTCGGGGACCACTTACACAGTCACTACTTTTGCATGTTTGAAGGTCATCCTATCAATATGATGCACAAGCAGGTGCACACAACCATTTACACAGCTGCACATTACACCATCATTACTTTCAGTGACAGTTTGAACCTTCATCATGAACAGCTCTGGGGAGATCATGACTGACCACTTTATGAAGCTCCCCTTAGACCCCCCCCCCCCCTCCTGTTTCCCCCCATACACTTCCGTATGTTTGAACGCAACCAGGAGCAGAGACCCTCTTTGGGGGGGCGGGGGGGGAGGGGAGGAGAAAGGGAATGACAAAAATAAAAGATCTACAGGATGATGGAGAGGACAGCTGAAAGCAATTTGCAAGCCACAGCCAACCTAGTGCTGACGTCATACTGTGACTGATATGACAAGCCACGAGCACCTCTTGACGACCTCTTCTCACATTACAAGTGGATTACCTTCACCCCCACCGACAACCATATCATGATTTGTATAAACTGAATGTCTTAGTTAATGTAAAACACGTTTCTCAAACAAAAAGGAAAGCAAACTTCAACCGTTCTAAAAGAACAAGCCCGTCCAGGCTTAAAATTAATGAGAAAGCTGTACCGAGAGCAGAAAGAGCAACTTTTCTCATGGAACAACAATGTTGGCAATTTGTTTGCAAGGCAGTAATAGCGATCACAAAGATCCGAATAGTGACATGAAGCATATACCAGAGATAAAGGGTGACCGTTTGTGCAAAAAAACAGCAGAGAGAAGGAAGCGATAAAGTGTGGGGGACGGGGGACGTACGCAGATAACGGGCAAACAGAAAAAGGCCTAAGGATGTGAGATGCTGACCGAAGTGATTCTGTGTAGTACAGGAACTCCTTTAAGTGATCTGCGTAATGCTCCTCTTCCTCCAGCATGTCATCTATGGATGCTGCGTAGCTGCAAACAGGATACGAGGGTGGGAGCAAAAAAACAATAACAGCAGTGGGTGCCAGAAAAAATAGCACGTCCCACTTTGTGGGGTAGGGGGGGGGCAAATTACGCAGTTCGTAAGCCCTGGCCACAGGTAACGTTCAGCTCTCATGTCGTGCAAGCCAAACAAGTGCAGCTTTTCAATGCTCTCTAAATTAGTCTGGGCAAGTATAGCTGGCACATTCTGTTTACTATATAATAGTTTTACGTCATTAAAAGGAGAGCAAACAAAACAAAATGCTCAGTTTGGTCTGTGGTCTGACGGTCAACGTGGTTAGCAAAGCCATTTTTGTACAAAAATTAACAGAATTTCTCTACTCCAAGCTTTTCTTTTCTTCTTCTTCCTTTTTTCTTTTTTTCTCTACTCCAAGCTTTTCTTTTCTTCTTCTTCCTTTTTTCTTTTTTTCTCTACTCCAAGCTTTTCTTTTCTTCTTCTTCCTTTTTCTTTTTTTCTCTACTCCAAGCTTTTCTTTTACTTCTTCTTCCTTTTTTCTTTTTTCTCTACTCCAAGCTTTCCTTTTCTTCTTCTTCCTTTTTCTTTTTTTCTCTACTCCAAGCTTTTCTTTTCTTCTTCTTCCTTTTTTCTTTTTTTCCCTACTCCAAGCTTTTCTTTTCTTCTTCTTCTTTTTTCTTTTTTTCTCTACTCCAAGCTTTTCTTTTCTTCTTCTTCCATTTTTCTTTTTTTTCTCTACTCCAAGCTTTTCTTTTCTTCTTCTTCCCTTTTTTCTTTTTTTCACTTCTCCAAGCTTTTCTTTTCTTCTTCTTTCTTTTTTTTCTCTACTGCAAGCTTTTCTTTTCTTCTTCTTTCTTGTTTTTCTCTACTCCAAGCTTTTCTTTTCTTCTTCTTCCTTTTTTCTTTTTTTTCTCTACTCCAAGCATTTCTTTTCTTTGTCCTTTTTTTTCTCTACTCCAAGCTTCTTTTTTTTCGCTTCAAGCTTTTCTTTTTTATTCCTTTAACTGAACAATCCTTCTAATCCTCACATCTCTACTTCTATATGCTAGGACAAGGAATCAGATTCTCATGCGTCATTACAGACAAACCCATACAGAAATAGTAAAAACAAACCTTCAACCAAATTGATTAGTAACAACAATATTTATGCAGAAGTGGCAGCAAAATGTCAACACACTGATAATTTGAGAGTTCCCACTAAAATGCTTATAATGTGGATGTGAAACATTCAAAAATAAATCTTCGCTTTTACGTGCAAGGTCCAAGTAATCGAGGCTGGTAACGAGTTTTTGAATATTGGATGCTAATCGAAAAAACCTGATCCATCGGGACGGAAAAAAACAAAGAGCGTTTCATCTGGTGTCGTTCGCAGGTTATATGGCAGAAGGTTGGTGCCGTTAGACCCCATCCCTTATAAAGGGCAGGGAAGGAGGCAGAGAAGAAGAAGAAGTTCTAGGCTCATGAAAGCCTTAAGATAAACATACTCTTTTCTGGTTCATTCCTTTTACAGGGTCAAAGGCTCATGGAAAGGCCGCCCCAAAAAATCATGCACACATGTAGATAGAGACAGTCATCAAGTCTGGATTACATTTAAAATATCAGCCAAATACAGCTGGTGACCTTGGGAAAAGTAACAGGAAAGCAGCACTCAGTCCTGGCAAAGTCATTTTACTCAGAGGTCAGAGGGGCAATTAAGGATAAATCTCTCAACCCCGATCCCACAAGGAACGGTGACCCATGGGCTTTATCCATGGTCGACTCTAAATGCTGGACATCAAAGCGAGGAAGGTGGCACATATCATTTGTTTTTAAGTCTTTGATGCCACTCGTTCAGGGTCAGAATCGAACCGCTGATGTTCTCACCTCCATGCAGAGTGGCACCATTAATTTATTAATTTAAACGTAATTTTCAAGATTCTTTTGTAAATCTGAGTGCAAAATTGTGACTATCCTGGTATTTCTGGTGCAGCCATCGCTCTGCAAATGTCGGAAAAGATCCCGAAAAGGAATGTGACGAAAACAAATCGCTCGAATCGTCACAAAGCTATTTCTCGTTTCATAATAATCCCGCCAACACGAACACAGATTTCTGCCTGAAATTTCCTATCGAGCGAACAAAAGGTGGAATCGAGCATGGCAGGCATAACGCAGAGCGAAGTGAGTCACACGGTACAACATGCTTTACAATATCCAGTTACTCATATAATCAATCAGAGAGATTGTTCAAATTTTGATTCGCAATGAAACTTCTATTTGGGGTACAAAGGTTTTCACTTCCTTCTCAACTGCATGCGTTTCCTGAACCACCATCCTGAATGGACAAAATTGATTTGACATGCCAAATCCGAAAAAAATGTTCTCCTGTGGGGTATGGGAGAGGTGGTGGGAGCGGTGTAGGGGGTTCCTCTCTCGTGTGGGGGGTTCCTTTCTTGTGCAATAGGGAACTGTAAGGGGTTACTTTTTGCCCTGAGTATCCAGATGGTAGTGATCCCTCACACAGGAAAGTCTTACTCCCTAACTCAGTTAGGAAAATCAAGCTGTAGGGTCCAAGGCCAGTAAAGTTGCACTCCGCCAAACCCCAATTTTCTCAAAACATTGCAATACATCACTTTCTCTTCTGACCCACTCTTGCCTCTTTTACATTAACAGTCTCTGCTTAATTTCCGCTCATCTCTAACTATGCTACGACAAGAAGAGTGCTCATCGTTAGGACACAAAACAGGGATATTTGGAGCCAGGACAGAGTACGTCATACATGTGTTTTTGTTTTCAGGGTGACTGTGAACACACACATCCCTCCCGAGCTATGATCAACCTCCCCTGCCGCTCCCCCCTCTTCCCCGCTACAACCTACCTATACTACCTTGGGCAATCTGAATCTTCCTGATCATCTCATTGCATAAACCACACAACTTTTGTTTATTTCTATTGGGAATAGTTTACATCGAGCATAGTTTAAAGAAAGACAGAAATAATATTCCACCGACTAACATTTACAATCGGAAAGATTGCTAAAGTCCAAGCAGTCGTGGATAGATATGTATATATATATATATATATCTATCTATAATTCCAGTAATCTCTGTACGTCTGTACGTCTGTTTGTCTGTGACCGCTGTTTCTCGACAACCACGGGTCCGATATACTTTTAACTTGCCAGGTATATTGCTGGGGACCCGAGGATGTGCCTTTTCAAGGTTTCATATTAATCGGACAATTACTTACTGAGCTATGTCCAAAAAACGATTCAACCAATCAGAGAGCAGCGAACGATCGCGTGTGCCGAACGTGGAGGACACACTCTGCCTCGGATGGCACATTTGAGAGCGTATTCATTTATTTCACGTTTGCAAACTATGTTGGCGTTAAACTATGTTTTAAAACTAATAAAACCGAATTTGCGATTCATTCGCTTTCCTGCGCGTTTGTGCACGCGATGGCGATTTCTTTACCAAACTCCGGAAGCCGTTCGCTTTGGACCAAACCATTGCATGTAAATAGAGGGGGGGGATTGTCACCGTACTCGCAAGCCGTTCGCTTTGGACCAAACCATTTCATGTAAATAGAGGGGGGGGATATAATTTTAGATATAGATATAGTACGGGCAATGCCCTAGTATATATAAATAATAGGATGGTTCTTAAAAAGGAAAGTTAGAAAAGTCATGCTCCTAACACTTAAAAAATTATATTTGTATGACAAAACCCTTGTGGTGAAATTTTAAGCCATTTAGACTAAATTTAGGGGTTGCACACGGAGTTTGTAATTTCACATATTTGGCTCGCATAAATGTTTGGAGTAGATCCACTGCTTTACTTGTGATTTTGACCATTCCAGTTGACCTATGACCTTGCTCTGTACTGCACATTTTAAGTTGTTTTTAAGTTAATTTAATACAGTGCAGCTGTACTCTGGTGTATGCAGTGGCTCTCATTGAAGAGTACAATCGTCTCCTGACAAGGGAAGAACAGCAAACCCAGTATCTGCTTCAAGTTGTGACAAAACATCGCAAGAGGTTTCCCGATTGCAGGAAATCAATGCGTATCGGGCACAAAGTAACAATGAGTGGCTGGCAACCATGAGTCACTGTGCAACCCCTAAAACCTGATGTATTCAAAAAATATTTCACATGCAGAAGTTTTATCTCAATACCAAAAAAATGAAAGGTTAGGAGTAAAACAATTCAAATTTGTTTTTTTTTCTCACCAAAATGATCATGACAGCACAAAGAAAAAGGAAATGACACTCCCGAACAATTCTTTAGCAAGCCTCAATTATTCCACCTCTCATTCCAAACCCTTTAGAGCTGTCATCTTCTTCCTTCTTCTCCAATCACTACACCAACTGTCACCCATGTTCCGACCTGGACATGCACTTGCTCAGCCCATATGCCAAGGTACGCTTAGTACTCACACATCCATGTGGTGACCCGCACTTTGGAGACCGTCCCCCATGTCCTTCTCAATAGCACTCCATTCACTGTTGAGAGGCATCAGAAGGAAGAACATGGGATGGATGCGGGTGAGGGAAACATGCATAGGGGAAAGAGAGAATGCTTTGTAATTTTAAAACAATAAGTATTCAAAAACATTTGTTTCAACTTCATGAAAAAGAGGTGCCATTGGACCTCACCCCATGGAAAGGGAAGAGGAGGAGGAAGAGGTGGAAGAAGAATATGAGGAAGGAAGAGAAAGGTCGAAGAGCAGAAAGAGGAAGAGGAAGAAGAAGAACATAATACGAGTAGTTAGAAAACCTTGGGGAACAGGTCAACGGCCAACCAACAATTAGCTATGAATGCAAATCTGTTTTAAGTTTTCAAAAATCATCGGAAAACTTGTATCATCATAATCATCATCATATAGTAAAGGAAGAATAAGAGCTGTGCTTTTATATATATATATATGTAACAAAAACATCAAAACTGTACAAAACAAAACAGCACAAGAGATTTGAACCTGGGGTTACAGCACAAGGTAAATGCTTATATGGGAATGCTAAACAGATGCAGATGACACCATCACATCACATGGCCCATGAAGCTGGAATACTGCGTTCAAATCCCATATTATGCTGCACCTCGATCGGTCCATTATATCACCGAGTAATTCCCTTGTAAGTTATGCAAAATGTCTCCAAATTTTATGTCCTTGCCATGCATGCGATTCACGTACAAGGTCGTCCATGAACCTGAGATCAATGTGAAAATAAATGAGTAAATTAAGAAAGCCATTTATGAAATAGTTTTGGACCCAGGATGAAGGCATTTTGCTTTCTATTCGCTTTTCCTCCAAATGGACATTCTTGCTCCTCTCACGTTTGAACTGCTGCCTTGTTCAACAGACATTTAAATTGGATTCCACACAAGCACTGTATACCGACCTGGTACTACACACAGCTGCACCTGATCCATTCAACAACACCAGCAAATCTCACAGACAACAGAAGAATTTCTTCCATTTCTCCCACTACATTCCCAGGAGGCAGGATGCACACATTCTCAATGAGAGAATCTAGAAAAAGAGCACATGTCATCCTTTCCTCGGCAAACATTTATCGCTAACCATGATCCAGACAACCTGGGTCAAAATGACATTGGGATTCCAAGTCTGGGTCAAATATGGAAACGATTTTAAAGCACATGGAACAAAAACTGATATGCGACAGTGGAATGTCACCAATTTGTATGCCGAGCACTTCCTGTGAGAGGGTATGTGTCGACTGCTCTCACCAGACTGAATTTTCACCAAAAGACTGAATTTGAAAAGTCTAGATTATTAATTTTTAAAAATCTAAACTACAACTTCCAGTGTATACTCAAGCAGCAAAATTAAAAACCTAAGTCCATCCCCTTATGATCCTTCACTGTCCAATAATATTTGGCGAGAGTTGTGGCTGGCAGGATGGCCGAGGTACGCTCATTCGGCCCTAAGCAATCTAGCCTGGGTTACAAACTCGTCCCACCTACAAACTTTTATCCTGGTGTCTCGCATGGCAGGGAGCGATATCAATGTGAGTGCCATACTGCAGATGGATGTTAAGCTGGGCGTCCCATCTGCCAGCATCAATTGGTGGACGTTAAACATCCCAATTTTGCAAAGCAAGGTGTTCACACGTAGGTCTTAATTTGTTCACATGTAGGTGATGATACTCCAAACAGCTTTTGCACCCTAAGTTTTATTTCTTTAGATTTATGAGGAATGAAAGTTAGGAAAGTTTGTTAGTTCTCACAAAAACAAAGAAAATTAGCACTTCTAATGTGTCACATATGACAATTGAACCTGTGCGCTCCCTGATGCCACTTCAACGTTTGCCTCCAAAGCCAGTCGCCGACTGGGCATCCTCCGTCGTGCGAAGTCCTTCCTTGGCACACCTGAGCTCCTCACCACGTACAAGGCTTTCATCCACAACTCAATGGAATACTACTCTCCCCTCTGGGCTGGTGCACCTGCCTCACACCTGGCTCGGCTTCACGCTGTTGAAACCAAAGCATTCAGAATCATTGGCATCTCCCGCGATGAAGCTAACCCCGAGGGCCTTTCACTCACTCACCACAGGCAGGTTTGGTGGTCTTTCTGTCCTCTACCGACTCCTCTCTGGCCTTGCCCCCCCAGCTCTCTCTGGGCTCTGTCTCCCCAATATTCCTTTAGGTCGCACAAGATCTGCCAGCAACCCTCTTATGGTTAAACTGCCAAAATCAAGACTCTCTGCTCACCTTCACTCTTTCATTCCTCCTTTCTCCCACCTCTGGAACAAACTCCCTCACTCTCTTCAATCCTTCTCCTCCCTCCAGGTCGTTAAAACAGCTGTTTGCCACAATCCCTCATCTTCCATCCAAAACCTTGATCTTTTCTACCCCCGTTAAATTACTCCAGATCCACTTTTTTGAAATACCGACTTCTTTCCTGGAAGTCCTAGCAGTGTCCATGTGTTTTATACCTCTCCCACCCTCCCCCTCCCCCCTTCCCATGCCTCCTCCCCCCAAGCCCTCTCCTTCCCACAGATCTCCTGATGTCCCTGCTCTCTAATGTTGTACTTGTGTGCTTCCCTCTCTCTCCCCATCTCGTCTCCCGCTCCCTTCATTATATGTTTTATATGTCCGTTTATGTTTTTTTGTGACGAGTGTTCGCTCTTACACGAGCCTCGATCTTGTATACAAAAAACCAAAAAACAACAAAACAAAAGGTGCATTGTCTAGCGAGTGAGCTGGCTAGAGCCGCAAGCTGCTCCGCCTCAAGCCAGCTTGCAGATTTCAATAGGTCATAACGATGATATAAACGTGGAATTTTACAAATTGAAGGAAAAAAAAAAAAGGTTTAGCTGCAAATCAAGAAGTCAATGAACTATATGGAGAACATATGTAAGATGAAAATGGGACTGGCAGGATGGCCGAGAGGTACACCCACTCACCTCTAAGATGTCTAGCCTGGGTTTTAATATTGGCCCAGCTGTAAATTGTCATCCCAGGCTTTCGCCATAATTTTACTGGCCATACAGTCTGCCGGCATTAGTTGGTGGACGATAAAGATCCCACGGTATTTTTCGTGAAGAGTAGGCGAGATATCGCCGGCACCCTGAACAAATTATAAATTAGTATGCCCAGGAAAAAAAAATGATATAATTAGAAGAAGTAGAACTCTCATATACTTGCTGGCAGTTTAAGTCAACTTAGAACTACTTTAGGTTACTCTATTGTGACTTAAGTGTACTGTAGTAAGGATTGCTGGTAACTGAAGTGATTACAGTTGTAATTACAGTTGTCCGCAAGGAATTACTCTAGTAAAGAGATGTAATTATTTTTTGTTGTTGCCTGGGAAATGCATCTAACCTTAGTTGAACCATTTTTTTATTTATTTTTTTTGATGTTGCCTGGGACATGCTCTAACCTTAGTTGAACCAACATGGAAATTGAGTATCTTCAACGAATGTTCATGACTGAGCTCATCAGGAAGAGTTGCACATAAAATAAAAGTACTGCCTTCACCCTCATGGCATCTCACTCATCCTAGTTTTTACTTTACGGGAATTTAGTGTCGATCTGAAGATACTGTACAACGCACCAGTACCATGGAATGGTAAGAGTAAAGCAATCATACTAAAATACACTATTTGGTGTGTCTGTCTGTCTGATTAATTTTTGACCCCAATACATTGTCATTACTTCTCCAATCTCAACCAAACGTGACAGGATGATGAAGGGTTACACAATGAAGGTTGTAGCGCATTCATTTGCCCCCCTCCCCAAGGAGGTTCTCCCCAGAGCGGGTGTTCCCCGCCATGGCCGTCAATTGGGTTGCATGTTGAGGTGTATATCGATGTTAAGTTAGCTTTATCGTGCCGTTTTTCCAAGTCCGCTTCTAATAACAAAACTAATGATAACAGCATAATATTAATGTTATTACAAAACAATATTAATACCATTAATGTCCCACTTCCCAAAAGTGTTCTTCCTCCTTGAACAAGCGTCGACTCAACGTTTATAAATAGCTTTTCATGACGTTTTCGTGGGAGCAACGGCCCAACGGCCTCCACCAGAAGTAAAAATAATATAAACCACAAACACATATGATTAGCTTTTTAAACAGTCGCTAATGCTGTTTATAACTCTAAATAAAGAAATTTGGAGGAATACTGACATCCTTGAGGAAAGTTTTACTCACAGAACTGAGCGAAGATCTACGGTACTCTATATACCCCACAAAGGTTGGGTTAATAACATGACCCTGCCGCTAACGTGGTGTTTTTCGAAGCGAACTTTTGAAACTCGCTCCTGCTGTTTAACATGAAAATTAAAGGGAAGAAGCCCGGGTTGTGCCCATTTTCCAAGCAGCTAGCTAGCGCTTGCCAAGCCAGCCATTCCTTAACGGTTTTGAATGGAGTGCTTGCTCGAATGTTTAAACCACTTGGCGATCTCTCCACAAGAAACTTGGTAAATGAACACACACCCAATGTTCTTGAGAACCGACCATAGATCGTCTGTAATCTATATACCCCAAAGAGGAATGACCCTTCCTGCCGCTCACGTGGTGTGCGGGTGTACTGGTCATACTAAAATACGCCATTTGGTGTCTGTCTGTCTGATGAATTTTTGACGCCAATACATTCTGTCGTTACTTATCCAATCTCAACTAAACTTGACAGGATGACCAAGGGTTACATCATGAAGTTTGTAGCGCATTCATTTGCCCCCCCCCCCCTCCCCAAAGGGATTTTCTCCCCCGAGCAGGTTTTCCCCACCATTGCCATCAATGGGTTGTGTGTTGAGGTGTATATCCATGTTAAATAAGCTTTCTCATGGCGTTTTTCCAAGGCCACTTCGAATAACAAAACTAACAATAACAGCATAATATTAATGTTATCATAAACCAATATTAATACCAATAATATCCCACCTCCCCAAGGTGTTTTTCCTCCTTGAACAAACATCGAGTCAAAGTTTATAAATAGCTTATCATGGCGTTTCCCGTTTCCGTGGGAGCAATGGCCCAACGGCCTCTACCGGAAGTAAAAATATTATAAACCACAAACACGTATGATTTGATTTTTTGACAATCGCTAATGCTTTTTATAACACTAAATAAAGAAATTTGTAGGGATCCCGACATTGGTAAGGTAAGTATTACTTACAGAACTGAGCGAATATCTACTGTGCTCTATATACCCCACAAGAGTTGGGTTAATAACAAGGCCCTTCCTGGCGCTAACATGGCGTTTTTCATGGCGGCGTTTTGAAACTCGCTCCTGCTGTTTAACACGAAACTGAAAGGGAGGAAGCCTGGGTTGTGCTCATTTGCCAAGCAGCTAGCTAGCGCTTGCCAAGCCAGACGTTCCTTAACCGTTTTGATTGGAGTGCTTGCTCGAATGCTTAAACCACTTGGCGATCTCTCCACAAGAAACTTGGTAAATGAACACACACCCAATGTTCTTGAGACCCGACCATAGATCGACTGTAATCTATATACCTCAAAGAGGAATGACCCTTCCTGTCCCTCCCATAGTGTGCGGGTGTACCAGTATAGCAAAATCGCCATTACTCCAAACGAATGGCTTCCCTTTGCTTCATATGCAACTACAAAATGTTTTATATCTTGCAAATCCAAACGCACTTTTTCATCATGCTGTCGACCAATCATGGCCCATGAAAAGTAATGGATTGGGTCACAATCCAATTTCTTTCACAGAATAGATAAATGGACACTCAGGTTGGGCGAGAAAGGCAGGAGGTTGTTTGTATGCAGATCTTATGGACAGACGCACGCACGCCCACATACACATGGAGGGGGGAGGCGGGAGGGTGTGAGAGGAGTGTAAAAAGGACAATAATTGGTATGCATCAGAAAAAAGATGAAGGGGGGGGGGGGGGAGATGGTGGAAGTAAGGGGCAAAAAACAGATTAGGAAATGGGAGTTAAAGGAAGAAAAAGGGATTCGGGGCACAAAGTCATTTCTGTAAACTAGATACATGACAATAATAAAAATCCAACATGTAAAGGTAATGCCCAACCGATCACAATATAATTAACTACATTCCTTGTCAAGCAACAGCCATTTTAAAGTTTCACTTTTCCCCTCAACTCTTAGACAGACATGTCCTCCATATAGGGGTTGTGCCGGGTGGCTCCAACGACATTACAACTGATTTCACATTATCAAAGTAAACAAGTTCATTCATGCACACAAAAATGCAATAATCTGATGAGAAAAATTGGAAGGACAGGCACATGGAGAGAGCAAGACTAGAAACTCAGGGTCACGTTTAATTCATGTTATCATTATGTTCCATCATCTTATCGCTACCTTGCGTCGACTTAAAAATATTCCTGATTTTTAAAATATACCAATTTCGACATTCCGATTTGCTATACAGCTGGCTCTGCTGTCGAGGCTGATTTTTTTACTAAAATCCCAGTACTAATCTACCATCCATTGCTGCTCGCTAAACGCTACAAAGATGACAGCGCATCTCACAAGCAGCATGACAAATCCCATCCCACAGTCAGCTTATCTACAGGCAGAGGGCCAGCACACACCCAAGCATGTGACCCCTCAGCGGCTGCTATGGCAGCTGCTTCTGAGAGAACCACCCACTATCGTCGAATTCCCACAGAGCCTTGCAGCCGAGGCTCAACCACGGAGATTATTTTGTCAGGGTTGAAGCCAGGCAGCCCTGTGGGCATTGTGAAGGCCCGGGAAAAGTAGGGGGAAGATTCAGTTTGCAGGGGATATTCAGCAAATAGACGTTTCATCCCTGGTATCTGTCAAACTGCAATCCCAGATCTTAATGGCTTTAAAAACGTATAAATCAATTTCAGTAAAGGATCTATGTTAGATGTAACGAGGTACAAATTATACAACTGACTGGTGGAAATGGACAAGCCCTATGGTACTGTCTATTCTCTATTGCATCAGCTTTTACCTTGGACCAGCTTTGTATTGCTGTCAATTGTCAAGGCCTTTCACCGTGTTGCCCTGCAGTTTCTTTGTAAGGCACGTGGCGTTCATTGGGAGGCCACAAGAGCAGAGCGCAAGCCGCGCAGCATTGTTAGTGGCAGGAAGGCCCTGTGGGCAGCCCATGGAGGGCGTGCACTCACAATGGCAGAGGAGAGCTCGACGCGTAACCTCGGCCCATTCCCACGCTGGACAGGAAAAAACATCTTGTGTACATAGAGCAGGACAGTACGCAGATCACCGCCATCATAATTTATAAAGAAAGCTCAGCGAACCTTACATAGTTACCCAATTAAAGAATCAATTAGGTGTGTTCTGTTATTTTGTGCTTTGTCAAAACTCCTAAGCCACTTATGTATCGAGTAAAAGCCTCAAAACCAACTAATCGAAACTACCTTCAATGAAATCAATGCAAGGTGCAGCTCACTCAAAACAAAAAGGTAACTTTCCAAAAATGTCAACAAGAAAGACCAATCAGAGATTGCAGTCCCTCGCCAGGACGTGTTTGTATTTTGTATGGTGTTTACGTTGTTTATTGATGACAGATTTATGTTCAATAAAATATGGCTGCTGAACCATGTGACCGATGAGGTCATCAATTGAATTCTTCCATACAATTTTTGTGTACACCATGCACAAAAAATTTCAAACTGATCGGATCAATCGTTCTACTTGTCTAATTATGACATCATAGTGAAGGCACCGATGATATCATGAATACATGCTGTTCCCCAAGAGGTGCGGTTTCGGAGATATAGAGGTGCAAGGTATTTCCGTTTTTCCAAGATGGCGCCCTACCACGTCACCTATGACATCATAATTATCATTAAAAACTGTTTAAAAACTTGTATGATAGGAGGAGGCGCTGGTGTGGAGAAAATTTCATGGCAATCAGACCAACGGTTACAGAGAAAAGCATACTCGCGTTCTGTGCGGACAAACAGACAAACGGACCCAAATGCAATACCCTCTCCTCTGGCAAGAGTAATTAAGTATTTGGGTGAAAATGAGCAAAGAAATATGGGAGCCATAAAAGAGGCAGGACACAGGTCAAAACAGGTAAATGATGCAGCCAAGGAAAAATAATGACAAATAAATGGAAATAAATAAATTTACTTGAATCATTGCTCATTTGATAATAGAATGACATCCTGAACCAAGCGAAGAGCTCTTGGCGTGACAAGCAGGATTAAGTTTGCACATGGATTATTTGTGACGGCTTCACCTGAATACTCGACCATAGTTTGAGTGGATCTTGTAGATGCCGTACAGCCGATCAGCTAATCTCTGCGAATATAGCATGGTTGGGAGTGGGGGGTGAGGGTGGCAGAGGGGGGGCAGAGTTGGAGAAGAGAAAACCAGGATAATCACACAACTCCACTTAACTCGAGGCAACAATTGGTCTACAACCCTGCCCAACAATGGTAAAAGATGGGAGCTCACACAATGATTATTCTTCAATAATGCAAAACCACCACTTTCACTTTTACTTCAACAGAGTATTGAATGACAACAACACTGAACCTGTTATTACATCTGTAATGGAGTGTTTATTTGGTGAACACCAATCTTTCTACACCAAGTTCGAGAACAATCACAATTAGATTCAAGATTCACATGCATTGTACTTGTGGTTTTCAAAGAGTTTACATTTTATTTCCGATTTATCATTGCAGGCTCATTAGGAATCTCAACATACACAACCAGACAGGCAGACAGAGAAAATTCTCACTCGTCTGTGCAATCGGGACAAATTCAGAGCCAAGGTACTGCTAAACTGCAGGTTCATTTTCCGATTGAGGTTACGATTCGTGTTCAGAATATAACATTTAATTGATACCACATTGTTCCGCAATCATAAACCGACGTTTGTGGACAGACAGACAAACAGACGTGAACCAATTTCTTAACCCTGCTTTTTGCTTCATGTGCACGGGGTAATAAAGCAACTTTTTCATGTTCAAGAAACGTGCATCATGAATTGACATACATTTTAGATATAGCTAACAATTTATTGCAGGTTGTTAAAGATCTACTGCAATAGAAATTCAAAAATAAATAAATAAATAAATAAATAAACTCACCATCTGAATCTTCAGAATTTGAGATATGATGGCATGCAGTTCATCACAGTAACGTTTCAGCTCCACAAAGCGCCTGTCCCACAACGGCACAACTATTTCAGTTGCATGTTTCATGTAACCTCAAAACAAAATTTCTCAAACTTGAACTTGGCTAGTGCACTAAAAAAAACAAAAAACATTTATATTAACCGCACACTTTCATTTCATGTAAAATAAAATTAAAATGATGTGACCAGCATCCACAACACTGAAACATTAAAAGTGCATACTGGCAAGCCATGGCTATTCGCTTCACATTCTTCAAATATGGCTTTCATGTACTCGATCATAATCATCATGCACCATGCTCGATACAGCGGCGAAGAGAGCCGAAGCACTTTCCTGGCTAGAGTTACAATCCTGGATGGGTCACCACTCTGACGCAGGATACACAAACGAGTGTGCAAGAATTTGGAATTTGTTCAGGGTGCCGGCGTAGCTCGCCGACTCTTCACGAAGGACACTTTGGGATCTTTAACATCCACCAACTAACGTCGGTGATGGGATTCCCACTTAACGTCCATTCGAGGGATGGCGCACACATCGATGAATCACCCTGCCTCTGAAACACCGGGATTCGAACGCAGGCTAGATGGTACAGGAGGGAGTGTATGTATCTCTAGGCTATCCCGCCAGCCCCTTAATGTACACTCTCATCGACCTTAATACTAAAATGCACACGAAAATAAATAAACATTAAGTGTAGGTAAAATTTTAAAGCAAAAACTAAGGAAAAGATACAAAAGCAGGAAATGTTGGAGGGGAGGGTAGGGAATGGAAGAGGCAGGGGTTTCAAGCAGACAGAGGGGGAAAAAAAGGAGAATCTCAGGAGAGCGAAAAGCAGTATGCAACAAGAGGCGTGAGGTTTTAGTTAACATTCATGTGGACGGGAATGCCAAAATCCACTCTGGATACAACAGGCACCTCCTGGCAGCCTCAACACTATAAGGGCATCTGTTCCCTTGTTATCCCTTACATTTATTTCTTCCACATGCCTCAACACCTTAAATTTCCCGCATTCTTTCATAGCAGCATTTCCTGGCTGGTTCAGTCTGCACTGCTAGTTAGTGGAGATGCTAATGACAACCTTTTGGCCAAACTCACAAAACTCAAATGAGTCAGTCTGCAAAAGTTGAGGCAATTGTAAAAGTGTCAAGAGCAGGTGGATCAAAAAAACCGCAACAACAAAAAAATGAGCAGCTGCAGTAGCATTATTAAATAAAAGTACTGTTACGTTTGTGGGGGATAGGTAAAAATATCCCATAGGAAAGGTAGGATTGTATAATTATAGCATGGACAGTGGACGTGTCGGAGAAATCTCGATGTACTTAAGTAGGGAGACTGTAACTTAAGATTGTTTATGTGTACACCACACAGGGGGTGGTGCTGTGCTAATTAGTGAGGGATCAAGGTTAGTTTTCCTCGGTATGTGATTTCCCCTAACATTTTACATTTACCACGGCCGGCTACAATAAAACCTCCATTTAATGACAACAACCGCCGACAGAACCCGAGCAGAGCCGATAGGCAAGTAAGCCCCGCCCACATGAACACTTGCGGCAAAAGGCCACGCCCCCAGAGTGGTACAATGGGCGTGGAAGAAAGAGCCGGTAGGCCACCCTCCTGAAGGTCGTGATTGGCCGAGAGGGCCAGGGGTGACATCAGAGCGAGAAGCTTCGGGAGCGGGGAGTGCGCTTTTCTGCTGGGGGGAGAAGGCTGGAAATTCTGGTACGCTTTTGAGGGAGAGAGTTTTACTGGACCATCGTGAGGAGGTTTTGACTGTTGGCTTACAGGAGAACTTGGAGAGCGAACAAGACGCTGGCCATTGTGACAAAGATGTGGAGAAGTGTGAGGGCTGGCTTCACAACTCACCTCACATTTGTGGCGCCGTCAAGCACGATGCCGTCGTGCCTCCTGGCAGCGACGTGTTCCCATCAGAGGGACATCGAGCTCTGAGCCTCGTCCCCAGATGCCAAACTCGCAGAGGAACTCGAAAGGCCAGAGCTAAGTGCCAGCACTTAAAAGGAAGCATTTTATTTTTTATTATCAGTCCCCTTGTCTGTTTTTGAGTCCGTATGTGGAGGTACCTCAGTTAGGAATTAGTTTAACTCGGCATTCTTGCTGAGTTAGGAACTCAGCATTTTATTTCTTGGTTAATTTTCATTAAATTATTATTATTGAATTTTCTTTGTCGTGTTTACTCGTTTGTGCTTTCAGAATGAACCCGTGTGCTCTGTTCAGATAAATGCTTTGCATTCCTTCATTCCGCGCGCGTCAAAAATACCGCCATTTTTCGGACTGCCGCCTCAGGAGTAAAACTGTCTCGGCTATCCATCATCCAGCGGTCTTAATCGCTGGTGACGCGACAGTACTATATCTAGGTTTAAGGCAGTGAAATGACAGAGTGGAAGGCCAAATATCTGACAAAAACGTGTCGAGGAACAGGTGAACGCAGCATATTCTCTTCCACCGAGAACCACTGCATCTTACTATAATTCACCAAACGTCCGTCCGTCCGTTCGAAGGTACCGCAAAAACAGCTGAACCGATCGCAATGATATTTTGGGTGGGTATTCCTGGGACCCCTGGGAGTAAAATAGGCTATATTGTTTTTCCAAGTTTTCCAATTTCCCAATTTTTCCAAACACGATGGAATAATATTTACCGATATGAACAGTGATGTGGCTTTTGTTAAAATTCTACAAATACTGTTTATTCTACGTACCAGGAGAGAGTAGATCGACTCCTGACGAACTCTTCCTTTATAAACGTGCGGCTCCGAAGTAACATGGCAGCGTGTGCAAAGCGACTGAGAAATAGGTGTAGCAGCCGCTTCCGTGTTACAGATTTGGCGCGCACTCTCCACATATAAACGTGCGACTGAGAAAGACGTGTAGCGGCCGCTTCCGTTTTGCAGAATTCAATCTTTTTTCAAAATGGGCGCCATGTACTGTTTAGATTTTGATGATTTGCGTGTGATATGATTCAATGGATGTTTATATGAATCATTTAAAATAAAAAAAGCCTTCTATTTCTGATATTTTTCCTTTTCATTTGGGCCTCCCAATTGAAGCCCCACCCATAGGGCGGGTACCGTTGCTAGTTTCTAAAATGCAACACCCACTTGATGATCATTTGAGGTCTCGATCTCAAAAAATGTTTGATAACCAAATCCACATTCCTAATACTCGCTCGTGTCATGCTTGCTAACTGTATCCATTGAAACAACAGTATAGAATACCTACTGCAGAGGACAGGGTGGTGACATCATCCACAAGCCAGCAAGTTTGCGGTATCCCTGAATAAAATCGTTCTCTTAGATGTCGAATTTCAAAAGGTATTCTTTTGAAATTCAAACAAAATCTCTGAATTTGGCCGATGCACTTGCAAATGCGAAATAAATGCTGCCATATTTGAAAGTTAAAAGGTAATTTTGAAGTGGTAAAGGTTTGATGTCAGAAGCCATGTTCATAATTACAACTCCCAAAACTATTTTGTATGCTGAAAGCAGAGAAGGATGCAAAATTCAACAAAGATTGGCACTATGAACCGCACAAAGAATAAGCTGCTAACAAAACAAAGCTGGATTTCCACAACAAAATATATTTACTCACAGGCGTACCAAGGCCGAAGGGTATGAGCAAGTTGGCATGAGAAAGCCATTATCCTACTATTAATTTGCAATTGGTCACTGGGTTTGACACAAATACAAATTTTTATTACGAATGCTAGGCATCAAAAAGCTACATAAATCGAACAAACTTTAAAATGGAGCACTTTGTCGCCATTGGAGCATTAAAATTGCATCAGATGTGGCAATAAATGTGAATTGTTGTTCCCAGCTTGCTGGCTCGATGACAGAAGACGCCATTTGCATTTTGCAGCCCCTCCGCAAACCCTGTGTATCTTATCAATAAAACTCATTGTGTGTGTGTGTGTACGTGTGTGTACGTGTGTGTACGTGTGTGTACGTGTGTGTACGTGTATACAACACCAAAACTACAACACCAAAGCACCCAAACTACAAACGACCATGGCTAATGATGATATCACTAAATTATAAATTATATTGTGGCAGCTTGTGTGTGGCCTCGGCACCACCCATTCCCACCCCTCCCAACGGCAAACCAGAGTCCACCACAGTCTTCACCTCGCACCTCCGAGCCCAAAATCGCGAGACTTGAGAACCACACTGTCCCATCGCGATCCCTCCCCTCTGCAGGTGAGCTCCTTATCCAGCTTCATTCCCATCGGAGTTAAACGTTTAACCCCTCCCTCCCCACCCCCAATTCCATCATTTTGTGTTCCCCTGTCAAGTACTTTGACAAGAGTCCTTTGTGTCCAGATCCTGATGGAGTGATGCAGTACGCTATCTCCAGGTTGTTTGTATTCAGGTGGAAGGGCTCTGTAGCTTGAGTTTGACCCCTGTTTGCTGCCCCCCCAGGATTGTGCAGTGTGGAATCCAATGGTTGTTGGTCTGGTCCAGCCACAACTCCCTCCTTGCCTTCCAGGCTCAGCTGCTGCTACCACCCACCCACCCCGGCAGTTTTCCTGCACCCCTCTGGCCCGCCAGCTCTGCTGCCCCCCACCCTGGCGGTTCTGTCCCCCTCAGTTTTCCCCTGCACCCCCAGTCCCAGTGGATCTCCTGCCCCCCTTCAGTTTTTCCTGGCCCTCCACCCACATCCCCTTGGCCCACCGGCTCTCCTACCGCCCCCACGGCAGGGGTTCTCCTACCACCCCCGGCCTCCACGGCAGGGGCTCTCCTACCACCCCCCCCCCCCCACACTAGTGATACTCCTGCCCTGCCGACTCTCCTGCCCTCCCCTACAACCCCCCCTCCCCTCCCGACCTGCTAACTCTCCTGCCCCCACCACCCAAGTATTTATCCTGCCCGACCAGCATGCCGGCCCTCCTGCCCACCCCTTCCCATTCGCCCCCCCCACCCCCCACCCCGAGCAATGCTGGGTACCCTGCTAGTATACAATAAATATGGCCCCAAGCAACCCAGCTTCCATAACATTGGGAAATGGTCACCAAGATAGTAGATGGTCCCACCAATTTTGGCAAATGCATCCTCATCAATATGGTGTACTTCCCTCATTCATCTGAGAGAATCTTAATAGACTTTAACCCTGACCACTCTCTGGCCAAGGTCCATCCCCAGATTGGTCCTTGGAAATGTGTGCTCAGTCAGCACAAGGTATAACGCAGACAAACAGAAGAACTGGGGCTTAAATGTGTCTGAAAGATTTTTTTACAAAGAAAAAAAAAGCCAACTACAATTCTTCAATATAATTGCATAATTTCCATAGAAAACAAGACATATCCCTCCTACCAACCCCCAACGCCACTGCCACTGCCACCATTGACGATGTGGAGAACTTTGGAGATCAAGAAGTTGCTATACAATAAAACAGGGTCCGACCAGCACAACGTCCAACTGTGAAATGTGACCTTCACCTTCCCTCAACAATAGTCAGCCACTTGTGGCCACAGCATTCTGCAGCCCAAAGGACAGCCAAGGGGACCCCCCCAATCGACCCAAATTTCAGCTGGGAAATTCCCGGCACTGTTGCTATTAAAGAAAGCAAAAAAGCTTGCGGTGTTGTGCATCTATTACAAAGCCAAGCCTTGGTGTCATTATCACACGTTTAATCCCAAGGCAATGGGGTCAGTAGTGCTTGCAGCAGCCAGCAGAGGGTAGTTAAACATGTCCTGCTCATCATGTTATTCAAACTGCCAAAACACAACCCAGAGCAAACAATGAAACATCTTGGGTTGACACGAGTATGTGATAGTTGTTGAACTAACACGCACACGCACACACGCGCACACCTTGTCAGGCCTGGGTGCATCAATTTACTTTACCTCCTAAATTGGCTTTTTGGGGAATATCCAAGAATGGCCATCAACCATCTAAAGCATTTCAACAACTCATTAAGTGGGTGAGTTATCACAACTCACCGTGTCTACAAACACCCCTTTTTGCTTTCAGCAGACCCTTCAACCCACCTCCCCTCCCTCATCTTATCCTATCTGCGTCAAAATGGCTCTGTGCCACACAAATCATACCCTCACACCAAAATAATAAACAACAATCATCACACACAACATAGGAATCTCAAAGCTACAATCGCCCCCCCAAAAAAAGAGAGCATATAGGTCTAAAATACGAACATGATGGAGTTTGATGTACAAATTATTGACACCTGGGCAGCTGTTTAAGCATCAAACGTCACTTTGGCGGGCAGAGGGCCCGAAGAAGTCAGAGCCTGGTCCAGGATCAAGGCCGGTGCCTTGCAGCGAGTGTGTTGAGAACGGACCACAGAGAAACATTGCCGTGCACTTACTTGTCTGGGCTTTTCACACGGAACGTAGCACTTAAGGACTTCAGGAGGGAATCTGCCTACAAAAAATAGAAGAAAAGAAAATAAATACACAACATTTTAACGTCAAAATGTGGAAAAAAAAGCAAACTGTATGCTGGAACCAATTTTTCATTTGTTTTTTTAAAAAACGTTTACCAATGTAATCATGCACAGCTTGAGAATGTTTGCACACAGGAACTTCAAAGAAAAGTCCCAGAATGTGGTTTATATTTTGCACACGTGCACAAAGTGTCCCTTAAAGGCAATGAGCCAACAGGGCCCAAACGGTGTTTACTTTGGCTCTTCTTTCCAGCTCGCTTTTTAAGCCACGGCTCACGGCGGAGACAATGGCCAACCTATCTGATGGCTCCAAAGCATACACTCTGCTATTATCAGCCGGTAAAGCCGCTCTACACGCCAATGGCCAAATTTGGCAGATTCCCGTGGCACGACTAAGAAAGTGGAATGTTGGCGGGGCAGGCCACCCCTGCTCAGCCGAGGCAGGTCTCTATCAGTCGTTTCTCAGTAACGAGCAAATACAACAACACATATACCAAGGATATTCCTGTACTGTCTAGACATGGCAGAGATCCTTGTCTCCACACCTCCAACTACACCAGATTATTCTCAAGAGCTCAAATTCAGGAAAATCTTTACACTTTGACTGGCAGATGCATGCAATTTAACATGAAGAAATGCAAGGTGCTGGGGATGGGTAAGAATAATGAAAATAGGGATTACATGATGAAAAGGGGAGAATTGGAGCATGTGACAGAAGAAGGATCAAGGGGTGATCATATACGCAGAGGATAACCAGACAGCACAGTGCCGAGCGGCCGTACATAGAGCCAATAGGTTTTCAGGTTGTATTCGTCGAGGGATAAATCTATATAATAATGGCGTAAGGACTCGACTTTGTTATCCCTTTTACGCCGCACCCAGTGACCCGATGCCCACGGCACTAATGGATTTACGATCTACGAACCGCACTCTTTGTTTATCACGTACAGCCATACTCGAAAAATCTGAATTAGCCGACGTTGGGGCCCAAAAGCATCCGATTAACTGCCGATACGACGCCATCTTACGACGCCATCGTATTGGCGTCTGCTGGGTGAAGGCGAAGCAAGCCGCCTGCCGATTGGACAGGCGAAGGCGAAAGCAAGCCGTCCACCGAGTGGACAATCCAGAGCATGCATTTGTGCCGGTGTCGGCGATCGTTGTTCATATACGCACTCTTCATTCTCATCTTTCTTCCTAACTCTTACTCGGACAAGCAAATCCCCTATGCCATCCATAATGGTACACTATCCATACACCACATCCTCCCTTCCGTGGATGTTCCACGGGTTTCGGCTAGTTATAAATAAACACAGTACATGAATTTATTAAGGCCTCAAACAGGAATATTGTGATCACCATATCTGAGGAAGAACATAGCAGCCATAGAGAGGGTTTAGCATAGAGCAACCAAGTCGATCCCAGGCCGAGGTCGACTTAGCTATGAGGAGCATCTGAAGGAGACAAGACTGCTTACATTAGAAAGGAGGCTATGATGATGTGATCCGATAGATATGTTCAGGAAAACACAATGTCATTCCTCAAATGAATTTGTAGACATAATAAAAGTGCACTAAGTGTTTTTCAGCAGAAAGGCCAGTAACAAGACCTGGGGTTATGAGTTAGAATGGTATGGATATTTTCCTCAGAGTAGTTACCGCATGGAATAGCCTCCTTCAAAAAGTAGCGGCATCAGAAATAGTACACACGGTTAAATTTGAGTTAGATAGTTATATAGAAGCAATGGGGATAGAGGGGTACATGCACATGAGCATGAATCACAGGTAGCTGAGGTATGATTGGGTGATTGTGTATGTGTGTCACGATTATGTCTGTGCGAGAGCCTCTTCAAAAGGTGAATGTGCTGACTGTTTGTTCAATCCTCACCCTATAACCATATTATTCCCCCCATGCCCTAAAAGGATAAAAATAAATGCATTTTATAATATCAAATCTTTATTACATCTTATTATAATGGAGCAAACGTCGACCTCATCGAAACTCAAAAATTAACATGTGGCAGAAATAGCGCCACCTTTGGTGATAGCCGGTATTACAGAAAATGCCTTTATTTATTTGGAGTAAGATATGTTGTAATCGATACATTTTTCAAAAATGACAAAAATTGTAAAGTGCATTTCCAAGAACATACGGCAGCAATTGCCCACTTAAGGTGGACCGAGAAGGGTACTCCAGCCCATAGTTGTCCGCTAATACAAATAAAACACCATAGTGATGTCTGTACTTGCCCCACAGTTGTCATATATCCACTCCTGCACTCCCCAAGCATGCAAAACCTTTGCAAATGCGGAGCACCGTGTCTATTCAAAAAGTATTTCTAATTGATATATACACAAAGAATTAAGTTAAGCACCCCTACACAACGAATTAAGGTAAGCACCCCCTAATATATATTCTTTGTGTATATGTATACATTGGCATATATTCTAAGGTATGTGAGATCAAATAATGATTGGTATGACATTAGCAATTATCCATTGATGAAATGGAGTGATCAAAGTGAAAAAAAGTGATTGGTTGAGTCAGTGATCCGATCACGTGGGTCCTACACACGTTATTGACGCAAAGATCGCTAGAGGTCTTCTCAGAACAATGACTGTACGTTAGAAAACATAAACGTCATCCACACTGTCCGTGATGGACCTATAGCTCCATACTTAAATTGAGGTGAAAATATGCCTAAAATTCCCAAAAAATTTCACCTTAAATTATTCAGAATAAAATATTGAAAACGGCACGATTGTTATGTTTTTATGTGACCATAATATCACTTCTCCAGAAAATATAGCAATATCATGGGTATATTACACTGTTTTGACGACAACAAACTTGTAATGTGCGAGGTTGTAAAAAAACGGGGGGGGGGGGGTGCTTAACTTAATTCTTTGTGTATACATGGATTAAGAGATGCATGCAGCTCTCTCTCTTATTTACTGTTGGAAGTCGGCGATTGTCACAAAACTTCATCAAACGGCCATTTATCAGACACAAAACCACAAATCATGGGTCCATCTCAATATCTTCATGGTGTTACTTTCCATCATCATATCTCTATTTAGATGCTCACTTTTGGCACACACACACACACACACACACACACACACACACACACACACACACACACACACACACACACACACACACACACACACACTATTTAAAGCAATTGGTGAGGCCTTTATTTGTAAACCCTTTTCTTTTTCATTTTTTTCAAATTATCATTTGATGCTTGATGCGATAATTTTTACGGTGCGCTCACCAAACGAGCCACTACTTGAGAAGAATGGGATGGTGGAATGGAAAGATAAGAGGACACATCCAGAAGGAAATTGACTGCACCATTCCAACAATGCTTAAGTGGTTCAAAAGCCGAAACAAACACTCACTTTGGCTTGAAATTCCGTGTTGTTCACGGTCTCCTTCCAGCCATTTTCCTGCCCCGGGAGAAAATAAATACAAGAAATACCATATATATTTACCAAGAAACATATGTGCTTGTTCACAACTTTCCGTCCAAAACCACTACACCAAGAACGTTTGACCACAGGACGCCTATCTATGCTATGGTCATAACAGCAGTAAACCACAGAAACACGAGGTCATGACCTACATAGTGCCACCTCAGTCCAGCCAAATTTATATGGCCCATTGAACGTGTTGCTTCACGAGGATTACTGGAGAATTCATTGCCGAATTTAAGCACAGAAGAATCCTCACACTCAACGTTTGTGTGTGGTTATTACATCGACCCCCAGCAGCAACACGCAAGGCCCACAGGAAAATTTCATACACAAAATGGTGGGAATCAAGAATCAGCACAGCTGCATTCCGACTTCCCTTCCCTCGTCTGCCCATGACCACCCCTTCCACGCAAACATCCCGCTCAGCAGCTGCTCACATCACCGTAACAAAAAAGCCAGCTGAGCGTACTGAACTAGAGAGATGGAGAAGGACAAAGACCGAGTGTGAGAGATTATGTATACACCGAAACACTTGGATTTTTCAAAACATTGTCCAAACCTGTGACAGGAAGGATAATACAATGGGGTCCTGCGACAGTTGGAGATGCTCAATGACACGCAAAAGAAAGGTCTCCAGACCAACACGGCGCCTTTCTACAAAGTCAGGGTCCATGTTATCCGCGGAGAGCTTGTGCCAAACAAACTCTGCCTGTGGAAGCAAAAACACACAACAAAAGATGACAATTCAAAACACTGGAACTCAAGACAAAAATCTGTGTTATCAGTAACAAACAATGGGCACATCTCATCACAATTAAAGAAAGTCAGGAGACCACCTGACAAGACTTGATCAATGCAGTTCCTGGATCAAGCCAAAATAATTATAAAAAAAAAATTAAATAAAAGAAGAGAACTCAGGAGACGACGATGGTTCATGAGCGTGCGGTATTCAATGACAAAGGACGGACTATAACCGAAACAGGCCCGGACAGGCCAGGCCCGGAAATGTCAAAACGAAGGTTACTGACCTTGAAATGAGATAGAAAATAATGTATAATCAGTTATGAGGTTAGTTAGCTACACAATACTGAAAATTCGGTGAAAAATGAAAAAAAAAAAAAAAAAAAAAATGAAAAATCGAGCTCCGTGGGGCTAGACACATGACATTGGCCTAACCAAATATCGAAACCCCTGTCAGATTCCACCAAACCCCTTGGAGAAGATGTAGCTTGAAATCGATTACCCCCTAAAAAGACATCTTTTTCGGGTGTGGCTCCGCCCACAATGGGCGCAATACGCCCACTCTAGGCAGGACACAACTAGATCATGATATGAACCTCCCACCCAAGTTTCATCAAGATCGGATGATATCGGGTAGTTATGCTGCGGACAGACACACACACAGACAGACGCACACACATGACGAATATAGTGGTCACTTGATGACTCGTGAACCAACAATGAGGTCAAGGGTAAGGGGCTGTAGTATTCTGTCATACTGAGTATTGAAACTACCCAATGAGCTTTGAGCTGGGTTTCAACGAATAGGAGTGGGCGATCGAAGAGAGTGGAGAGGAGCATGCGGTTGATTAAAGTGATTGCCGTTTACAACGAGAGGGCCTGTCGGGTTTTCATCGAGCACACTCAGCTGTGTTCGTACATGTTGTGAGTGCTAGTGTAACTCTCTCACACCACTACAGGGGTCATTTATTAATTAAAATATGTACCTGGGAAAGAAAGGTGGGGGAACTATAGTGAGAAAAGTTTGAGAAAGGAAAGAGAAAGCATGACAATAGAGAGGAAAGGTGGGGGAACGATAGTGAGAAAAGTTTGAGAAAGGAAAGAGAAAGCATGACAATAGAGAGGAAAGGCGGAAGAAGAATGTGGGAGGAGTGGAGTAAGCGGAAACAAGGTTTGGAGAAGATTGGAGTAAAAGGAGAGGGAAATGGAGGTGAGGGTGAGGAGCAGGGTTCAAAATTGCCCTCATGCTTGCATATGAAGTAAATAACTAATCACCAACTATTAAATATTATCAAAAGTTTGCTGTTATTATGGCTGGGTAGATCAACATTGCATTCTCAAAACCGTTTTCACCATGATTTGCACCTGTGCTTGTGGTCAGGTTTCATACCTGCAGTTTCTGGCTTCAAAATGCAATCAAAACTGGAGATCACTCCAGGCAATACTGTAACAAGCAAGCTGGGTTTCCTTGAAGTTAACATCCCATGAAAAGCAAATAATTTCATACACAAACTTATGGGAATGCTATTTGTCTTTTCTTCTGCTCAAATTCATTTTTAATAGTATGAAATAAGTAAACTATACCATGTTTACACAAGTGGATAAGAGCGAAAGACTATGGTTACCCACTGGAGAATGGCAAATCTCAACTGCGCTCTCTCATGCTTGAGGAATATCCCATTGCGAAATCGAGTATTATCTCAGCTGCAAGCTGTGAGCATGTGTCTGGAGCACAAACAAGCTGATGGTGCCGATAACAAGCGTGGTCAAACTACCCCGATAAATTACGATCAGATTTTGACGGTACCGTTACATCATGGTTGCAGGTGCACGCAGTGGGCAAACTAGGGGGCATGGATGGAGTGCCTGTCGGAGAAATGGGTTGGTGCTCAAGGACAGGGAGCATGGAGAAAGATAAATAAATAAATAAATAGGATTCTGCATATAGCCTGGTGCTTTGAGTAGTGCTCACATATTACTAAGAGCAAAGTATACATTTCTGTGCTGTTTAATTAGTCCAACAGTTTTTTTTGGTAACTTGAGCTTACCCAATACCACTTCCATGAGCTTTTGACATATTGCAAAACAAAAGTAATCAAATAAAAGCCATTTCAATACATATAGGGCTGGTTTGTGAGTTCGTTCGTTCTGTAGAACGTAAGCTGGCTCACCCTTTTTTCAGGAAGTGGGGGAATGACCACATGTGGATGAGTGACCAGAAGATAGTTGCGAAGAACTTCAAATTCGCTGTAGCGCCTCCAAACAGAAGTGGGGTCTCGAACCCCATCTGCAAACCTGGTTTGAGAGAACAGTCTTATTGGATCTACAATGCACAAAGTTTAAAACAATGCACCTTGATGTCATCAAATTGGGTGATGACATCATTCAAGCAATCAATTTATTATACAAGGCCATCATTTAGATGCAAAATCTCAAAGCGCTTTAAAAATATGAAAAGAGTGAAAACCATAATAGATAAGGTTTCACTATTTTTAAGAGGCAGAGAGTTCCAAAATTTATGAGAATAACCAAAGAATACTCATTCACACGAAGTCTTAACCCTTGTGTGAAGAGATTTGAATTGCGCGACAGTGCTTTGCTGCAAGGATGCAAGTGTTATTACGTCAGAACCTGGGTTTGAATCCCAACCCACCTATAAAGGGTCGTCCCCGGTGTTTCAATGCGTGTGCCGCCGCTCGGATGGACGTTAATCTGGCATCCCATCTGACAGCATTATTGGTGGATCTTTAAGATCCCATGGTGTCCTTCATGAATAGTATGCGGGTTATCACCGGTACCATGAAAAACTAGAACAATGCGACTGTTGCCAATATGCCTCCGCATAATCCCACAACGGGTAGACGCCATCGTTCACTGTCCCAAAAATCAACAAGTTTGATATAAATCCCTTCAGCTGTTCTCAAGTATCACATTTTTAGCAGACATGACAGGTTTCACATCGATCGGTGAAGCAGTTTCAGAGAAGAGGTTTTTAAAATATGGCTGCCAAACCACATGCCATACGACCTTAAAAATGTACATGATGCATATGTATGGGTAGGGGATCACGTTTGTGAAGTTTTGTGTTGATCGGATAAGGTTAGTTTTTCTATCCAAGATGGCTGCCAAACCACGTGACCTATGACATCAATTTCAAACTATATGCAACAGTGGTGGTAGAAGATATTTGTAAAATTTTACATTGATAGGGTGAGCGGTTTCAGAGATATAATTATTTAATATTTTTGAAAAATATAATTATTTATTTAATATTTTAATATCTGCCAAACCATGTGACCTATGATGTCATGAATTTAATATTTCAATTCAAATGGGTCATAGATCATGTGCATGCAATTTCAGATTTTTAGGATAAGGAATTCGATTAAAACATTTTGGGCTGGTATACCACTTTACCTATGATGTCATCATTATCATGCTTTTGTTCCCCATTGGGAGTACTTGATAATGTGCCAAGTTTCAAATTTTTCCATTCAGCGGTTTCTGAGAAATAATTTTTAATCATTTGCTTTTAATCCAAGATGGCTGCCATACCACATGACCGATGACATCACAATGATCATAAACACATTCTGCATGGGTGGCACTCCCACCCTGAAAGTTTCGTCTCAATCGGACATATGGTTGCTGAGAAAAACAAGGTCGAGCCTGGAAGGACGGACGGACAACCCGAAAACTTAATGCCTCCGGCGACGAATTCAAAATTCCTGCCCTATCCTTAGTGGAACGTCAGGCCTGGCCACCTGGTTCGTGAAAGATATAGGCCATGCTTCCCTTAGCAAATCCCACATGGAGAGGAATAATTGTGGCAGAAAGCGAAAGGGAAAAAGACAAAAAGTTGAGAAGGAGAGAAAAAAGAAATTATCCACCAATGTTGATTTGGGTAATGCCATGCATGATGGGGAAAACAGAGAAAGAGTTTTGCAATGTGCAGAATATAGGAAAGAGTTGGGTCAATAGTGACACCTGGATTTGAAACTGCGCAGAAGCAGAGCCCAGACGTGGCGATTGCCAAGTTGCACCACATGCAGATGAAACTTTTTCAAGAATGGATGAGGGGTCAAGGACCAGCATGTCAGTATTACCATCAATTCGTTTCAGAAAGATCATGGCCAACCACATACAGTCACGTGAAAAAGTAAGTACACCCCATGTAAAGTTTTGACTTTTCAACATATTTCAACATACAGCTATTTGATCTTCATTTCAACAATATTGATAGATAAAGGTGATATAATATAACAAATATCATGAAACATTTACATTTTGTCGTCCATTGTATAATTTAAATAAACGTAAATGCAAATTTCGCATGTGGAAAAAGTAAGTACACCCCGACATTTATCACTACTTCAAATACCTAAAATTAGAATCAGGTGCCCCAGCTCAGGTGCAAATGATAAGAACATCGTTAGCGAGGATCTTGGAGGAACCTGTCTTATATAAACCTCAGACATTTAGTTTGCTTTGCTCTTTGTTGTTGAAGTGTGCGGCGTCACCATGCCTAGATCAAATTTTTTTTTTTTTTTTTGTATACATAATCGAGGCTCGTGAAAGAGCTAACATTTATCACACAAACAAATCAAACAGACAAACAAACAAAGTGTATAAAAAGGGGAGCGGTAGACAAGATGGGGAGAGAAGGGGAAGCACATAAACACAACATTTGTGAGGGACATCGGGAATGTGTGGGAGGGAGAGGGCTTGAGGGGAGGCGGCGTGGGAAGGGGGGGGGGGGGGGTGGGAGAAGTATAAATACAAGGACACCGAGTGTCGAATGAAATACAGAAATATCGAATTTTTTTTTTTTTTTTTTTTGTACACACTAGAGGCTCGTGTAAGAGCTAGCACATTGAACATGAAAACATGCACAGACATAAAATATGCAATGAAGGGAGCAGGAGACAACATGGGGAGAGGGGGAAGCACACAAGTACAACATTTGAGAGCAGGGACATTGGGAGATCTGTGGGAGGTAGAGGGTTTGGGGCGAGGGAAGGGGGGTGAGGGTGGGAGAGGTATAAAACACATGGACACTGCTATGACTTCCATGAGAGAAGTCGGGATTTCAGAAAAGTGGATCTGGGGTGAATTAACAGGGGTAGAAAAGATCAAGGTTTTGGATGGGGGAAGATAAGAGATGGTGGTGAACAGCTGTTTTAAAGACCTGGAGGGATGAGTGGGATTGAAGAGAGTGAGGGAGTTTGTCCCAGAGGCAGGAGAAAAGAGGAATGAGAGTGAAGGCGAGCAGAGAGTCTTGATTTTGGCAGTTTGACCAGAAGAGGGTTGCAGGCAGATCTTGTGTGACCTGAAGGAGTACTTGGGGGACAGAGCACAGACAGGGCTAGGCCAGGGCCAGGGGCTAGGCCAGAGAGGAGTCGGTAGAAGACAGAACGACCACCAACCTGCTTGCGGTGAGTGAGTGAAAGGCCCTCACAATCAGCTTCATCGCGGGAGATTCCAATGATTCTGAAAGCTTTTGTTTCAACAGCATGAAGCTGAGCTAGGTCTGAGGCAGGAGCACCAGCCCAGAGGGGAGAGCAGTGTTTAATTCAGTTGCGGATGAAAGCCTTGTATGTGGTGAGGAGCTCAGGTGTGCCAAGGAAGGACTTTGCATGACGAAGAATGCCCAGTCGGCGACTGGCTTTGGAGGCCAGCTTGGAAATGTGTTTTTCCCATGAAACATCATGGCAGATTGTGAGACCCAAGAGATTGGGTGACAGAACTTCTTGGAGAGGATTGTTGAGAAAGTAGATGGGAGGGTTATCCAGACGGTCTTTTCGAAGAGACATAGTGAGAGTGTGGGATTTGTCAGGATTGAAAGACATGTTCCACTTGTTTGACCAGTCTGATTTTGACAACGTCTGCAGAGAGTGAGGAGGCTGCGGACTGCTGATCTGAGGGATGAGGTATGGAGCAGCAGAGAGTAGTCATCAGCAAAGAGATAGAGAGGATTTTCCAGAGAGTTTGACATATCATTGATGACATATCAGAAAAAGCACAGGGCCCAGAACACTGCCTTGGGGAACTCCAGCCTGAACAGGAAGGGGAGATGAGAGAAATCCATTCAGAGCCACACGTTGACTACGACCAGAGTGGAAGTCCACAAGCCATGCGTGGAGATTTCCATGGATACCATAGGAGGAGAGTTTGGTGAGCAGAGATGGGTGCCAGACCGTATCGAAGGTACATGATTTATCAAGGAACAAACAACAACAACAACAACTTTAAAGCCATTTTCCCTGCCAGAGCGGGGGTTAGCCTTGCGGTCCCCATGACAATCTCTTCCATTTTGCCAGATTTTCGGCATCTCCCCTTGTTAACCCCCTTGCCCACATTTCTTCTTCCACCATATTTAGCCAAGTCTTTCTCGGTCTTCCCCGTCCTCTACTTCCTTCTACATTCATTTCCATCACTCTTCTCAACCAGGGAAGGAGTATGGATGGTTTTGACGGAGTTCATGGGGGTTACGGATATGGTGTGACAAATGGAGAAGGTGAAAGGATTTTGCAGTTTGCTGATGGAGCTGATTTGTTGATTTGTAATACTCAGTTCCAGAAAGAGGATAATAAGCTTGTTACATACACGTCAGGTGGGTCGACGACAACCGTTGACTACCTGATGGTGCGTAGGCGAGATAGGGGGCACCTCCGGGACACAAAGGTGGTCCCGGGAGAGGAGGCTGTTTCACAGCACCACTTGGTTGTCTGCGACATAAGGGTGAAAGGTGCGAGGAGAGCTCGGCGGGTGAAGTACCAACCGAGAATGAAGGTGTGGAGGTTGAAAGAGGTGACAGTAAGGGAGGCATTAAAAGAGAGGCTGAGTAGGGTCGAGGATGATGTGGTTGAGCTTGAAAGTGGTTGGATGTCAATGAAAGCTATTCTGTTGGGAGCCGTTGGTGAGGTATGTGGATGGACAAAAGGACCACCAAGGCACTCGGAAACATGGTGGTGGGATGATGAAGTTGGAAAAAGGATTGACGAGAAGAGGAAGAAGTTCAAGGAGTGGCAGAAGGCGAAGGGTACGGGAGCAGAAACAACAGAGCATGAAAGTTATAAGGCAGCTAAGAAGGCTGCAAAGAAAGAGGTAGCAAAGGCGCAGGAGGCATGTAGGAAAAGGTTTGGAGAACGCTTGGATTCGGAAGAGGGTCAGAAAGCAGTATTCAGGATTGCAAAGCAGATAGCGAAAGAGGTGTGATGTGATCGGGGTGAGTTGCTTGAAGGATGAAGTGGGACAAATCGTTGTCGACCCAGATGGAATTAAAGGAAGATGGAAAAGATATATGGAAATGCTGTTGAATACAGAGAATGAATGGGATGGCAACATAGAGAGTAACCCAGTTTTAGGACCGGCAGAGAACATAACTGAGAAGGAAGTTGAGGAAGCGATAAAAGCAATTAAGGGTAGAAAAGCGGGAGGGCCGGCGGGAGTTGTGGGAGATATGTTGAAGGCAGCAGGAAGTTGGGGTGTGAAGAAAATGACAGAGATCTGTCATCTGGTGGTGAAAGAAGGCCGCATTCCAGTGGATTGGGAACTGAGTACACTCATCCCTCTATACAAGGGGAAAGGTGACCCTCTGGAGTGTGGCTCGTACCGAGCGATAAAGTTATTGGAGCATGGAATGAAGGTATTGGAAAGGGTGTTGGAGAGGAGGATAAGGAAGAAAGTGAAGATCGACGAAATGCAGTTTGGATTTATGCCAGGAAGAGGAACGACAGACGTGATTTTCATTGTGAGGCAGTTGCAGGAGAAGTACATGGAGAAGAGGAAGAAGTTGTTTCTTGGGTTTAATGATCTGGAGAAAGCATTCAATAGGGTTCCACGCAAAGTATTGACATGGGCATTGAGGAAGTTAGGAGTGGAGGAATGGTTGATCAGAGTAGTGATGGCAATGTACAAAAGAGCGCGCACAGCTGTAAGGACGAAGGACGGGAACAGTGGTGAGTTTGAAGTGAAGGTGGGAGTGCATCAGGGGTCGGTACTAAGTCCACTACTATTTGTAGCTGTGATGGAGGTGCTGGCTCAGAACGTAAAGGAGGGTTTACCGTGGGAGTTGTTGTATGCAGATGATCTGGTGTTGATTGCGGAAAGTATGGATGGACTGAAGGAAAAGATGAAAAAGTGGAAGGGATGTATGGAGACAAAAGGTCTGAAGGTGAATATCGGAAAGACGAAGGTGATGGCAAGTGGTAAAGCATGTGGTGAGGTGGAAAGAACTGGGAAGTGGCCCTGTGCTGTGTGTAGGAAGGGTGTCAGAGTGAACTCCATTCAATGTACAATGTGCGCTGAGTGGGTTCATCAAAAATGTCGTGGTCTGAGAGGGTCATTAACCAGTGTGGCAGCTACATTCAAATGTAAGGTGTGCACAGAGGGAGCTGCAGATGGAGGAAATGTCGAGTTGGATCTTGGAGACGGCGTGAAGCTGGAAGGTGTGAAAACATTTTGCTACCTCGGAGACATGCTGAATGGAGAAGGTGGATCAGACTCGGCAACGGTTGCTAGAGTGAGATGTGCATGGAGGGACGTTTCGGGAACTGAGTGGCGTGCTGATGATGAGGGGAGTGTCGTTGAAGCTGAAGGGAAAGGTGTATGCTGCATGTGTGAGAAGTGTTATGATTTATGGGAGAGAGACGTGGGTAATGAACGTAGAGCAGCAACGAAGGTTGTAAAGGGTGGAAATGCGAATGGTTCGCCAGATGTGCGGAGTATTTGAAACCAAAATGGAAGGATTATCAAAGATTGTCATGTATCCATTCCAGAAGCAAATTGGCAATGTGGACTTTCTGGACTCATTAAAAACGAATGGGGTAAAAGAGAAGCAGTTCCATAATTGGAGATGGCTTACATCGAGATCATTCAAATCATGAATAAATGTGCTGGGAAATGGTGACAAAACGTGTTTGTATATTGTGCTTTGCTAATTAAATTCATCCAGTCACGTGAAAAAGTAAGTACACCCCATGTAAGGTTTTGAGTTTTTCAACATATTTCAACATACAGCTATTTGATCTTCATTTCAACAATATTGATAAAGGTGATACAATATAACAAATATCATGAAACATTTACATTTTGTAGTCCATTGTATAATTTAAATAAACATAAATGCAAATTTCGCATGTGGAAAAAGTAAGTACACCCCTACATTTATCACTACTTCAAATACCTAAAATTAGAATCAGGTGCACCAGCTCAGGTGCAAATGATTAGAACATCGTTAGAGAGGATCTTGGAGGAACCTGTCTTATTTAAACCTCAGACATTTAGTTTGGTTTGCTCTTTGTTGTTGAAATGTGCGGCGTCACCATGCCTACATCAAAAGAGCTCTCTGAGGCCTTCAGAAAGAAGGTTATAGATGCCTACGAGTCTGGGAAGGGATTTTAAAAGATCTCCAAACAATTTGAAATCAATCATTCGACTGTCCAGAAGATCAACTACAAGTGGAGAAGATTCCAAACAACTGCCAACTTGTTCAGGCCAGGCCGCCCCAGCAAGTTCAGCCCGAGACCAGACCGCAAGATGCTGAAAGAAGTCTCTAAGAACCCCAGAATGTCATCACGGGACCTACAGGTAGCTCTTGCTACTGTTGATGTCAAAGTGCACGAGTCTACCATGAGAAAGAGGCTGCACAAATTTGATCTACATAGGAGGTGTGCCAGGAGGACACCTATGCTGTCCAGAAAGAACATCAGGGCACGACTAAAGTTTGCCATTGAACACCTAGGCAAAGACCAGCACTTCTGGAACAATGTGCTCTGGACAGATGAGTCAAAGGTAGAGCTATTTGGCCACAGTACCAGAAGACATGTTTGGCGAAAACCAAAGACAGCATTTGACCACAAGAACCTGATACCAACTGTACAGCATGGTGGTGGAAATATTATGGTTTGGGGCAGCTTTGCTGCATCAGGGCCTGGGCACCTCACCATCATATAATCCACTATGAATTCTTCATTGTACCAGAGGGTGCTTGAGGATAATGTGAGGCCATCTGTCGGAAAGTTGAAGCTCAACCGTAGGTGGACCTTGCAACATGACAATGACCCTAAACATACCAGTAAATCCACCAAGGAATAGCTGAAAAGAAAGAAATGGGGGGTTCTGGAATGGCCAAGTCAAAGCCCGGATCTAAATTCCATCAAGATGTTGTGGGGGGATTTGAAACGAGCTGTGCATGCAAGAAACCCCTCAAACATCGCACAGCTGAAAGAATTCTGCATGGAGGAGTGGGCAAAAATTTCTCCCAGTCGATGTCAGAGACTGGTAGACAGTTATAAGAAACGCCTACTTGAGGTTGTTTCTGCCAAAGGGGGCAATACCACCTATTCGAGCCAAGGGTGTGCTTACTTTTTCCACATGCGAAATTTGCATTTATGTTTATTTAAATTATACAATGGACTACAAAATGTAAATGTTTCATGATATTTGTTATATTATATCACCTTTATCTATCAATATTGTTGTAATGAAGATCAAATAGCTGTGTTGAAATATGTTGAAAAAGTCAAAACTTTACGAGAGATAGAGATAGAGATAGAGATAGAGATAGAGATAGAGAGAGAGAGAGACAAAAGGTCCCTCCCCTCCCATACCAATTATGAAGGATTGGTCTTGTGCCAATAAAACTAAGCACAAATGTTGATAATTTTCCATCTTGCTTCCCAGACTGTGTTGTACACAATGTCAGCAATGGGTGTTTCCTTATGCCATTGGAAAAGAGGTTCGGCTCTTTGGCTGAAACTTTGTAAAGGAGAAAACTTTTTGACTCCTCTTCGACATGCATGCACTTGCTCAAATGAGATGGATTGTGGTGACAAATGCAGTTTGAAGACTTTTATTGTTGTTTGAGAAGATCACTATCACAAATCGCAAAGGGCTCACATCCCTTGCCTTGGGAACAAAGCCATTTGTATTCATTTCGCAGCGGGGAAATGCTTTGGGCTTTAGCAAAAAGCAGATTTCATGGATGACAGCTAAAGCTTTTCTCAAATGCAGTTTTTAGTCTTCAAGTCACACTCATCTCAACCCCAATCCAAACCCTTGGACTGCCAGCTTCTTGCCATTATCCACATTTATCCTCGCCAAGCTCTTTCCCTAATCCAAGGGAATTATAATCTCCAGTCGACTCGCATCACGTCCCGTAGTAACATTGAGAGATGCAGCAAGGAAGACAAGTTTACGGGTCAGCGAAGGAAAGGGAAATTGGGAGATTTTGAGATTCCTCAAAGGACCAAGGACCCAGTGGTCCATACCGGAAACGCCAGCTGCTCTGGCTTCCTGCCGGGGCCAGGGACACAGTGAACTACAACTGAAAAAGGCACAGCCGGGAAATGACTCGATGACAAAGCAGGCACATTGGGAAGGCCCTCTGACAGCTGCCCATCCTACTCTCATTAGAGGTACCAAAAGTTAACATGGATGACACTTTTTCATAGAATGTATTCTCTACCACCAGCCACCTCCATTCCATTTGTTCCCCACTCCACACCCCCGTTCTCCCCCATCCCCTGGAAAAAAAAAATCCCCACAACTACAAAAATTGCAATACGTAGCACTGAATGCACCTCTCTGGCAACTTCAAGCTACTAGAAGATGAATCACAAACTTGAAGTATTTGTCAGATGGCTGCAAATGCAAAATCTATCAAACCAACAGATGATGTAGTAAGTTTTAAAATGATTTACTGCACAACATTTAAGCATTATATAATCATTAAACCAGACTCGGGGGCGTAATGGTTAGAGCGTCCGCTCAGAGTCTGGAAGCTTGATGGTTCAAACTCCATCTGAGTCATTCCAAGCACTTTAAAAATGGTGAACACTGCTTCCTTGCATGACCCTCAGTATTAAGAGGATAGAGCATGGACAAACAACCACGGGAAGGCAATGGCAAACCACCCAGTATTACCCTTGCCAACAAACTGTGTTGGCAGAACCAACGCTCTGTGAAAAGCATGGTATGTCAAATGAAATAATCATCCAAAATTTTTTTTTTTTAATGCCAGTGTGAATCATTGTTGACTATTTTATGAAGACCCATGCAGGAAAATCAGTGCTTTCTATTTTCATGTCTTGGCCTTCTCTACATTTAACCAAATTCCACAGATGGCTTAACCACGTGGAATTTCTAAAATAGATTCTCAAATCACCTAGCAGTGAGTTGCAAGATTTATCTAGTGGGCAACAATTAGGCCAAGCAAAAATTAGAACGTGATATTTGCTACACAAAAGTGCAATACAAAGACATGCGACTGTCTGACCGTCAAAGCGGTGTGGGGTGGGTGTGCACCGAAGCATAGTGGCCCGAAAGTGCGGCGCAGTGCTGCACATTCAATGATGAATGTGCCTCCAATGGTCGCCATACATGACCACCTGATAAAGCGGTCAGCATACCTTTCAGCACAATAACCGTATAAAGAAACCAGACCCTTGCCGAGAGAATTTTAGGACCAGGAAGGTGCTGTAAGACGTGTTGGCTTCAGGGTGAAAGTAAATAATTTGGAGGCTTTTTGGGCCGTTAAATTTGGCTTCAAGTCTCACAATCTTAATGGTCAGTGTACTGCTTAATGCCACAACTTACAAGTTACTGCATCTCCTGAAACTGTTGATTAACCACAGTTCCACCCATTTGCAAACGATACACCAACTCAAAAAAAACCAAAAAAAAAAACCTATATATGTATATGTATATTATGTATATTGTATATGTATATTATTATGTATATTATGTATTGTATATTGTATATTGTATATTGTATATTGTATATTGTATATTGTATATTATGTATATGTATATTATGTATATTGTATGTATATTGTATTGTATATTGTATATTGTATTGTATATTGTATATTGTATATTGTATATTATGTATATTATGTATTGTATATTGTATATTATGTATATTTTGTATATTATGTATATGTATATCACAGCACCCACTTAACCTTCTCCCATTGCCGCTGCCCCCTCCACCACGTATATGCACTGACCATCTCAAGGTTCCACCCATGCACATATCGACACAGGCTATGCTGCATACCTATACACTCTCTCATCATGCAGGTGTAAAAAGGCAGCTTGAGCATTAAAGTTGATACTCGTCGGTGACTAACCAATGCATAAATACTGTAATCATGATAAATGGGCATCTTGTGCAAAATATGAAAAGCAAACAAAAACAAAACAGAGAACACAAATCCAGGCAGTCCGTGAAAGCGCACTGGCAGACATGCGTGTTGAAGAGTTTGGCAAAGACGATGCCGGAAAATGCGGCGTGCGGATGCTGTCTGGCTGAGCCGAGTCCAACTCTGTGTCTCGATGCCTTTTGCATATGCACCGAGAAGCATGTGCCTGGCCACAGACAATGCCGGCACAACAACTCGATTCAAGCATGATCTGAAACGTATGCACTTGCCAATTAAAAATCATTTCGAGTCTGGTTTATTCCACATTTGCTTCAATGCCCTACCATCTCATAAAAGCAAAACCAACCACCAAAACATTCGAATTCATCCCATCTTATTGGAACCAAAACAGTCCTTAACAGCTAAATCTCATGGGCAAAATATGAAACCCTGGCCAATCTGGTTTGAGTTTGAATTCCTCCAAAACTAAATCTAACGAAAATTACCGATTGTAGGATTGACCAACCTGTGAAAGACCCTTTTATGGACTATAACTGCACGGACAGCTCCATATTGGTCAGCCTGTAGTGCGAGATCAGATTTTGTATGACCGACACTCAATACATCAAGATTTTAAAAATTCGGTGGTAAACTGTGTTTACAACAATAAAAAGTCCCAAAGTGCTTTATTGATAAACAAATTATTAAGTAATAGTTCAGGTCACCATATGTAAACACAGGGCAGGAGCAAAGGGAAAAGCACTTTTTCTGTTGTCTAATTTTTTTATGGTACTCCTTGGTAGACAGCTTTTCTTCCCAGGGGGCCTGGATTACTGCCAGGAACATTGGCAGCCCACATTTCACCGTTTCAGGACACAACAATGGAGGAGGAAAGAAGGAGGAGGAGAAATGAAAAATAAAGGAGCAGAGCGTAAAGAAGAAGAAAGAAAGAGGAGAGAAGAAGGAATAAAGAGGAGAGGAGAAAATAATAAGGAGGAGGAGAAGAGGAAAGAATATAGAGGGGGTGGATGAGATTGGGAAATGGAGCGTTAAGGATGAAAGAGGGAGAAGCATGAACAATGAACAATAGAGACGGAAAGGAAGAGCATGAAGGATAAATGTTTTGCTCATCCACCTAGTTTTGTCACAAGTTATCCACAACTTTTTGAAATATCATGATGTACGTATTTAGTTTTTGTCCCTATTACTCAATGGTGAAGAATCACTTGAAATATATATATATTTAATCTAGTATTCAGATCTGGATTGAAATCTTCATCAAAATCGAATCATTTCATCCTTGTCACACACCCAACCTGTCCACCAAGTTTTATCTGAATCTGTCCACAACTTTTTGAGATATCTTGCTCACAAACAAACAGACAAATTGACAGACAGCCAGACAGGGGTTTAAACAATCTCCATCAACCTTCGGTGACGGAGGTAAAAATGAGAGTGAGCATGCAGTAGCAGCAACACTCTCATCCTGAGAATCAAAGTAAACAAAGAAATTTGCTTCCGATCATTATATGCTTTGCTTTTGAAAGCTCAACAATGGCACGACAATGGGTGGAGGGGAGGGGGAGCAATCCAACTGACAATTGAAATAATAAATGGCAAATGTAAAATAATATTGTCAGGGTACGGTACAGTGAATGAGTGGAATAAAAACGACACTGTTTTCGTAAATATTATAAAGGCACAACTGGTGTTCAAAACGTGGCTGGTTCCCATTAAATAAACAATGCAAAACAAATGCTCAGATCAGTTATGCGAAAGCGCAAAACATATTTTACCTCTTATCAGTTTCATAAGAAGAAAAACATGAAAAACTAGAACGGCACTCGGTAGAGCGCATACCTCCACCAAGCTGAACAGTTTACGTTTTGCATCCCATCGATAGGCTAGATCTGGATCCGGATCTGAACCAAAATCTAATAATTTCGTTCTTGTCGCACACCCAACCTCTCCACTAAATTTCATCCGAATCCCTCCACAACGTTTTGAGATATCCTGTTCACAGAGACAGACAGACAAACAGACAGGGGTGAAAACATATAAACTCCATCTACCTTCAGTAGCAGAGGTAATGATCTCGGTTACTAAAGAATCAAATGACGATTGCAAAGACGACATGTGTATAGGTTTCCTATTTGTACAGCAATAGGTTGCCAATAAGAACTGCAGTATAATAATCCCATGATTTTCCGAGAGTATACCTTCAGGAGTAGACTTGACAGCAAAGGGATAAACTGCTTTTAACAAGATGAAATGGCCTGGCAGGATGGCCTGGAAGTATGCACACTCACCACCAAGCTGTCTTGCCTGGGTTTGAATTTCAGCTTTGCTATAAACTGTCGTTCTGGTGTTTTACTGGAAGGGTGATTCGTCAAAGTGTGTGAATGGACGTTAAACCGACGTCCCGTCTTCTGGCATTAGTTGGTGTACATTAAATATCTCACAATGCCCTTTACCAATAGTAGGCAAGCTATCGCCGGCACCCTGAACAAATTCCTGTCCTGACGTTTAAATTTCCATCACCATTCTAGCGTTGAAATTGTCATAAATCCTTCGCCATTCCAGTCATCGTGGATCAAGCAAAGCATGCGCAAAGGACCTCACCCTGTACTCTGAGGGACGAATCCCAGTGGCTGGATTACAGCACGCCTCAGCCAATCTGTGTAGCTTGCCAAAAACGGACGTGATTGTAGACAGGGTGCAGGGACAATAAAGACCCCTGACAAAATAGTTTGCGAAGAGTTCATACTGCAGTTCGAGCACAGTTCAGTCCAGGATAAGAGAGCAGTCCAAGAACAGTGCAAAGTGAGATGGCGCTGAGGGCTAAGTTCAGAGTTCGCGACCGGAGGGATGGAGACCTGGCCGGGTCGAGTGGGCTTCCGGAGCATCAAGAAGAATGAGAGAGCATCAAGTGGGAAGGGCACCCCTAGCAGAATGCAAAGTGGAGAGCAAAGTGCTCTGAGCAGAAAGCAAAGCTCTCTGAGTGGAACACAAAGGCGCCAAGCAAGGTGCGTCCCAAGAGGCCAAGCAGGATGGGCGCCGACCAAGTCATGGTAGAACTGACTTCTCACATGTCTTTACACACACCATACATCCATGTATCTTCTGGTGCATACACCTCTGACTCGCATGGTTGTGGAACATCAACCTGAGTCCAACAACAGTTATTTTCAAAGATATAAGCATGACATGATACCCCATGACAGCACACCAGACTTCCCACCCTGTATCTCACTCACCTGCACCTACACCTCTTTGGGACCCACGTAGGCAAGCCTGCTCACATACGGCTGAACAAGGGGTCGCCATCATGCCCAGACTTCTTCCTTATTCTATCCCCTTTTCTATCTACTTTCCCTTGATGTATGAGGTGCCTATATCTTGCTAATGTTAAGGTTGATTGTACAAGGGGTTCTTCTGTGCTTGGGGTAATAATGTTTCTAACGTGACACTGCAATCTCCTGTAAATATGTGCCCTTTTGTTGATACAAGATTTCTAAACAGTCCTGCTCTGTATCAATTTTCCTCATTGGTACATAGTATGTCATATGTAGTCAGGAGGTTGTACCCCACTGATTTGCTTTGCTTTGCTAGCCTAGCTGACATCCCACTTGCAGTTCCACTTGGCTGTACGTAATTAATAGATAAAGGTGGAGCATCGAGAGCATTGTTCCCCATATGGGATAACTAAATCACTGGTACGGCAATGCGAGATTGGGGAGTGGGGACCCTGCCAGATTTAGTCACCTTAGACAGCATCCATGGTTACTGAGCAACCCGTCGGGTCGCAGAGTTATCCGTGGCTCGTCGGCTTCAGGGTTAAAGGTCGGGAAGCTGGTCCTAGAGAGGCCACTCGTGACCCAGCCAACATACCCGTAACAATACGTTTAGTCAATGATGTGAAACTTTAGTAGATTGAGTGAAATCGAGTGGACCATTTGAGTTGTGGTCCTAAAAGACCCCAGTTGGTAGTTTACACATGTCAAATATGTTGACAGGAAGAGGGTTAAAAGACATTTTGAGTTGTAAAAAGATAAATAAGCATCATGGAAAGATTTGGTTTTGACCAACATGTCCTTTGGTGTTTGTAAGAATAGATCACATTTGGACAACATTTTCTGCAATCAATCAGGTTTTTTTTTTTATGGCGTAGCCCATAGGGAAAAGCCGTCAAGAAGTGTTTTTCTGTCCGTATGCATGTATGCATGTATGTATGCCCCTCACAAAAGTACACCAATCAGAGCCGACTGTGATGTGATCACGTCTGATGTCATTACGGTGTACAACTGCTGACACACCACACCTCCATTTTGATTCCAATGTCGTTCAGGCCGAACATATTGTTGAATCTGTCATATCACAATCGCCATGGTCTAACTTTACGTTTTTCATTCAGTGTGAAACAAAAACAAACCGATTGTTAAAATGATCATCAAATATCAAAAGGATAGACGTCACGGATCTTCCAACGACAGTACGTATAGGCCTTAGGCTTCATGCCTTCATGTCTCACCTTCAGGCCACTTCGGACAAATTAGCCCATGTTTATTAATACAGTAGTATTGTTTTCATAATAATAATAACGTTAATAATAAGAATAATATAGTAAATATAAACGTTACACTGCAAGCCCTTGGTCGTGACGACAGAGTTACTGGATTGAAGTGGTGTATGGTCCATTGTTGACGCGAAACATATAGAATAAACCAGTGTCTCAATGCAATGTCTTCACTTCCATGGTATGGTGACAGACAGCTTAAGACTTCGAGTACTTCAAAAAAAAAATTAATACTTACATGATTTGCTAACTGGTATCTCCACCCAGGTCATACTATCCTCTTCAACTAAATATCAAATAAGCCTGGCTACGCCATTGTTAGACTTTCGGTCTTGTTTTTTTTTTTTTTTTTTTAAGTAAGTCACTTCAATTTGTACTTCATTTCTTAGGTCGAAATTTGACCTCGTCAGAAGTGGTTTAATCACCTCTTAGCAAAAATACAAACTTTTACAAATGCTAATCCATTCATCCTTTTATTTATTTATTTTTTTTCTTTTAATTACGTCTCATCAATTAGTAGCAAGGGGCAGAAAAGCCCGTCAAAAACCAGATGACTGTTCTGTATTTTCACAGTATTCAGCCTAAAACTGAAGGTACATACAAAAAGCTTAATTTATTTACAGTCCATCGGAGAATTTCCATGGGGAGGATTAGCGGTGAAGGGGGCAATTTGTCAAAGAAAGCACAGTTTGTTTCACACAGTCACACATTACACCTCAACAGGTGCCATCTTCAAAACAACTACAACTACAGCTACAACGACTACTACAATAACAAAACTCAGGTAAATTGCTCATCCCTTTACTTGAATAATAACGTACATAAAGGAAAATGTTTGTATTTTCACACTATTCAGTCTTGAAAACTATGGCTAAAATCTAAATTACACACAAAAACCTCAATTTATTACACAAATTGGAAATTGCTCATCCCTTTATTTGGGCGGTGTGTAGGCTTCAGACTGCTGCCACAAATAATAAGAATAATGACCGCACTGTGGTCACAACCTGTGACAAAATAAATATGTACGTGTGTGTGTGTATATATATATATATATATATATATATATATATATATATATATATATATATATATATATATATATATATATATATATATATATATATATATGTGTATATATATATGTGTATATATATGTGTATATATATTGTTGCGGTTTTGAAATAAAGGTTAATTTCCCCTCTTAGTTAATTGCACCACAACATGTAGCCTCGTGATAGTTGTTATTTCTTAGTGAATGTAAGCGTAGTCCTTTCCTGTGTTTAGTTTTGCGTTGAGTAGGCCAGTGAGATGAGATGTTCTTTTGGCACTTTGCTTCGATGCTTTTGGTTTGGCGCTGAAATACCACGCGGCAGGCCTGAACAAGTCGACCGAGGCCAAAGTAAGGCGGGGCAGGAGGAGTGGTCGGTAAGCATGAGCCGCCAATCAGGGCTCGAGGGGTGTGGCTTACCACTGCGGCAGGAGGCGGAGCTTGGAACATTCGGGTAAGATCGGGGAGGTGCCATATAAGGTCCTGCCCCGAGCCCATTAACGAGAACGTATGAGAACGAGATCAGGAGGAGCGTGCACGAGATCGCACGAGAACAGCGAGAACGCGGCAGAACAGCAGGAGAACGTATGAGAACGAGATCAGGAGGAGCGCGCACGAGATCGCACGAGAACGCAGAAGGCAGAAGGCAGACGAGAATGCGAGTGAAGCTGCAGAACGAATTGAATTGCCTCGTTGTACACGAATTTTCCCCGTTCCCCGTGCTTTGCGCTGTATTAATTGCGCGCTCGAAAGGACGACCCGCTTCGGGCCACAGATGCGCGATTTCCTCCTGCCTGCCATTGCCTGCATATGCGCCGCGAGGATTTCCTCCTGCCTGCCTTTGCCTGGATACGTGCGTGCCGTGAACATCGGAGAGCCACGCCGGGCGAGCTGCTCCGGGGGGACTACTGGCAAAGTGCGCTTCACACGCGAACTTCTCTTCCTCCATCTCCCCGTGTATGTGAGTGGACCCATTTGTCTGGGGATAAGCAAGACTGATTAAGTTCTGCTCTGTGTTCCTTTCCTTTACCCTGATCACTGTATAATTGTAAATAAACCTGTGTTCTTCCTTCCATTTGAACGTGCACGTCATTTCACATCATTGGCCGAGCATCGCACGAATAAAACTGCTCGAATCTGGTTCCAATAAAAGTAACAGCATGAGTCACGTGATACGCATACCGCTCGACCGTACTCAATTCAGCGTGGCTCGTGCGAGGCTCGATCCCCGCTTTCCTGGCAGTGTGGGTACCAAAGGTACGTGCGAATTTGTCCCGAAACCCTTTTTCACGTTTGCCCAGAAGTGGCGATTCGGTCTCGCGGACCCGAAGACCCAGGGGGAAAAAATGGGCTTAATCCCCCCTTTGTAATGGGAATGGGTTTCGGGAGATCCGCAACAATATATATATATATATATATATATATATAT